>NC_132995.1:50060759-50363789 GCF_048564905.1 Vicugna pacos
AGAAGCAAAGAAGCTGAACAGAGTTCTCGACAGCCCAATGGGGTGAGGGAGGGAGAATGTGAAGTCTAGGCTTCTGAGGTAGCCAAGATGTGAGGGACCAGGATCTTGCAAAGGGAAGTAGAGAGGAAAACTCTAAAGGTCTGAGCTATTTATCCCCAGGAGGCCCTTGACAATTCATGAGCTACAGAGGCCAAGGAAGGCCAGGAAGAAACAGCAGGCAGTGGGCTAAAGAGACAGAGCTTTCAGGTGTCTCACGGTCCTGGTGGAAAAAGTTTGGAGCTCAGGTTCCGTCAAAGAGGCTGAGCAAAGGTCAACTCACGAGGCTCTACACTAGGATTCTGAAAGAACTACACCCTCTAAACAAGGCAAAGAGGAAACAAACCAGATCCTTCCAAGGCTGAATCCTAGGTGTGAAAGAGCTCAGTCCCACTCTATCTGCCCATCTAGACTTTCTATATGTTTTTATATATAATGTCTATGTTCAATGCTCAGTAAAAATTATCAGGGCTAACAAAAGACAGGACTAAACACTGAGCAAAAAAGACTAACAGAAGGAACAGAATAAAGATGAAGTGAACATGGAAGTTGTCAGACACAGATTTTTAAATGATCATGACCAGATAGAACATTTCACAGAAGAACTGAAAGTTATAAAAAAAAAAAAGAATAGAAATGGAAGTCCTAGAACTAAAAAGCACAATTGCTGAAATAAAATCAGTAGATGAGTGTATCAGAAGCTTAGACACAGAGGAAGTGGATAATGGGAAGAAACTACAAGTTAGCAGAAACTGTCTAGACTGAAGTATGGAGAAAATAAAGGATAATAATATATAGAAGGGTGTGAGAGATCTACGAGGTATGGGACATAGGTCTACTCTATATGTGTAATTGGAGACCAAAAGGGAAGGGAAAGGAAAAAAATATATGGAAAGACAATAGCTAAGAGTTTTCCAAAACCGAAGAAAGACTTCAAGTCACAATATTCAAAAAAAAAAAAATCACAAACCCAAGGAAGAGAAGTACAAAGAAAAACACAATTAGGTATATCAGAGTAAAACTACTAAAAAGATAAAAAGACCTCAACTAAATACTAGCAAATTAAATCCAGCAGCATATTAAAAGGATAATATACCATGACTAAGTGGGATTTATCCCAAGAATGCAAGGGTGGTTCGGCAATGAAAATCAATCCATGTAACACACTATATTAATAAAATGAAGAAAAAAGAAACCCATGATCATCTCAGTCACTATGGAAAAAGCATTTGACAAAATTCAATATCCATTCATTATAAAAACACTCAAAAAAACTAAAAACAGAAGTGAATTTCCTCAGTCAGATAAAGTGCATCTGTGACAAACTCGCAGCTAACATCGTACTTAACAGTAAAAGACGGAAAACTTTCCCCTAAGATCAGAAACTTGACAAGGATGTCTGCTCTCACCACTTCTATTCAGCATTGTACTAGACGTTCTAATCAGGGCAAATAGACAAGAAAAAAATAAAGGCATCCAGACTGGAAAGGAAGAAGTAAAGCTGTCTTATTTGCAGATAACATAACCTTATATATAGAAAATCCTAAAGAACACACACACTTGTGTGTGTGAAGCTATCAGAGCTAATAAATTCAACAAAGTTTCAGGATACAAAATCAACATAAAAAATCAGAATGTTACCAATGAACAATCTGAAAATGAAATTAAGGAAACAGTTCCATTTACAACATTACCGAAGATAAACAGAAAATCTTCAAAGCTTGCAGAGTAGAAAATGCATATTATCTTCAAAGATCAACACTAAGTATGATGACTGACTTCTCAACTGAAAAGATGGAATCTCAAACATCCTGTGAAGACACCATTAAAAAACAGCAGGAAAACAGTAAGCAAACTTTCATTCTATCCCAAGCAAGAATATCTTTAAAATGCAAGGGGAAAAAAATAGACATTTCCAGAAAACATAAACTAAGAAAATCACCCCCAGCAGAACTACACTAAAGAAACTACTATAAGGAGTGCTTCAGGTGGAAGAAATACGATCCCAGATGTAAGGTCAGAAACACATGAAAATGAAAAACAGTAGAAAGGATAAGTATGTGGATGCTTCTAAAATAGTATCCACTGTATAAAATGACAATAATATCTTTTTTTATGGCCGACTGATTTTTTTTTAAGCTGGTCTGGCTGGCTTTCTTTTTCTTTTTCTTTTAGTATATATATATATATATATTTTTAACTGAAGTATAGTCAGTTTACAATGTTGTGTTAATTTCTGGTGTACAGCATAACACAGTAATATTTTATGTCAATTGACATACATGAAAACAATGACACACCATGTGTGAGAGGATAAATGGAGTTAGAGTGTCCTAAATTCTTCACACTTTCTGAGAACTGGTAAAAGGGCTTATTTATATTAGACATTAATCAGTCAATGATGTTTGGTTTAATCTCTTGTGTAGCCAGTGAAGTAAAAATAATGTTACTATAAGCCTATGGGAATGAATACTTAAGAAATGCTTGATTAATCCAAAAGAAGGGAAAAAAGGGGGAACAGAAAGCATAAACGGGTGGGAAGAATAGAAAACCAATAGCAGGATGGCAAATTAAAACTCAAACATACATGCAATATAGTTACATTCCAGTAACTACATTAAATATAAATGGAATGGACATTCAAGCATCTGATTTAAAATACGAAGATTTTCAACCTGAAAAAATACTATATGCTACTTGTAAGAGATGTGTCTACAAAATGAGGAGTCATTAAATATTGAAAGTAAAGGATTGAAAATGATATTGGGATGATATTAATTCTCCCCAAGTTGATCTATTGATTCAGTACAATCCCAGTCAAAATCCCAAAAGGCTGTTTGTTGAGAATGACAAGCTGACTTTGTAATTTATATGGAAATGTAAAGGACCAAAAATAGCCAGACCAATCCTGAAGAAGAACAAAGTTGGAGGACTCACTGCACAGACTTACCTTAAATGTATGATAATTAAAACAGTGTAGTTACTGATACGAGGATAAACAAATGAATCAATGACATATAATAGAGAATCCAGAAACAGATCCATTTGATATAGTATATAAATACCATGTTAAATAAACAGCAGTGCAGCGGGGGAAATTATGGTTTGTTCAGCAAAGGGTGCTGGATCAACTAACTAAAGAAGCTGAATTTTGACTACTTCCCACCACACATAAATATCATTCCCAGGTTAGGCTGTCAACCTAAATGTGAAAATTAAAGCAGTCAGATTTCTATAATATAACTAAAAAGTATACATTCATGACCTTAAGATAAGGAAAGAGTAAACTGACACAAATACTAATTTTCAAGAAAATAACTGAAAAATTGTTTTTCTTTAAAATAAAGAATAGTTTGTTTATCCAAAGACACCAGTAACTTAGTGAAAGGATAAGACACACAGTGTAATAATAGTATACGGACAGATAGGTGAAACAGGAGATTAATAGATCGGGTGGGTAGACAGGTGGGTAGATAGATAGACAGATAGATAATCCATCAAAGAGCTCTTATCCAGAATAGAAGCTGAAATTCTTTAAATCAGTGGAAGACTGGCAATCAGTGGAAAAGTGGGCAAAAGACTTGAATGGGCATTTCACAAAAGAGGATAACCATTGGACAATATGCATATGAAAAGATGCTCAATACCATTAGTCATCAGAGAAATGCAAATTAAAACCACAACAAGATGCCAACCAGAACAGCTAAAATGAAAAAAAAAATGTAGTGGACACCACCAACGTCTGCAAAGATGTGAGGCAATTGGAAGTCACCTGCACTTTTGGGGGAGAGTAACATGGTACAACCACTTTGGAAAACGGGCAGTATCTCCTCAAGCCAAACACCAGCAACTTCTATGATGCAGCCATCTGCTGCTGTGTGTCGATCCAAGGAATTGTATGTCTACCAAGAGACAGTGGTGAGAGTGCCCAAAAGATCGTTACATAGTAGTTAAACCTTGAAAAAACCCAAATGTCCATCAAAATGGAACAGATAAATACCTTTTGGTACATACTTTAAAATGAATCACGTGTAATGGTGAAAAGTAATTAATTACTGCTATAGATATCAGCAGAGTTTAATTTCAGATTTGAGAACAAAAAACTAAATAGGAAAAAGTATATCCCGTATAATAACAGTTACATACATTTCAACAACAGGCAATACTAATTTATGATGATAGAAATCAGGACTGTGGCTACTTTGGGGAGGAGGCGGTGGTGGTCACTGGACAGGGACACAGGGGGCTTCCAGGGAGCTAATAACTATTGTTTTCTGACCTGGCTTGTGGGTCACATAGTGATTTTTTTTGGTTAAAAGTCTTTAAGCTTCGCCCTTAAGATTTGTGTACTTTTCCAAATATATGCTATAATCCATTAAAAAATGTCTTATTTTTTTATAGATGTTGGTGATATGTCTGGTGAACTTGCAAAGATGTGCCCACAACATGTATCTGCTGAGCTTACATGGATCCTCCTAAGAGTGTGCTCACAGCTACCACCACCACCCCCCCGACCCACCCCAGGTAGGAGATAACAATGTCTCTGGTGCCAACAGGCTGCCCATGCTGGGAGCTGTTGCTTCTGCTGTGGGTCAGCAGCAACATGTCCCTGAGCCTAGACGTGGTCCACCATTGTCTAGAGCCCTGGGGTGTCATAGGGTCAGCCTGCTCCTTTGCAAAGTGACTCATGTGTTGGAAACGGAAACTCTCAGATACAAGCTTGAGTCTGGGCCAAATGTATTCACAGGGTAAACAAACAGCTACAGGAAATTAAATTCACTTTCCTCCCCGCCACTTTTGGAGTTGGCAAAAAGGCATCAAAAGGGCAACAGAGGTTCCCAAGGCAATGCCCAGCAAGAAGACAAGAAGACGGAAGCAGCAACAGCCTTGCACAGAGACAACGGGCCAGAGATATATCGTGCGGAGAGAGCAACAGTGATGATGAGGATGGTGAATGACAACACAGCAGAGACAGCCCCCATATATTATACCCTGACTGCAAAGGTGTCTTGCTATTTAAATACTGGCAATTTCTTACCTAATTCTCACATTACCCACTCTGGGGCGGTGTTATCACATCTACATAGATGAAAAAAAAATGGAGGCATACTTGAGGGACCCCTCCCATGATGGGATTACCCCTTTGCTAATGGAGTCAGAGAACTGGAAAACAAAACACAAACAAAAAAACCCATGGACTTCGTTTGTAGATGTGTTTATGGAGGGAGCCAGTGATGGCAGGATTTCTAGGGGGACGTCCAAATGCTAGGAACGAAGCGGGTACTACTCTGTAGCGAGGGTTCTCAATCTCGGAGCTGCTGATCGCTGGGGCCAGGAGATTCTTGGTTGCTGCCCTGTGCATTGTAGAATGTTCAGCAGCATGAAGGTCTACTATACTGGGTGCTTTCCAAAATAATCTCATTTGCCCTCCTAATAACCCTGTGAAGAAGACATTACAGTCATTACACAAGACCCAGAGAGGTAAATGTTCTGGATTCAAACCCAGGCTCTGAGGTCATTGAGTCTCTCCACCTTTGAACATGTGAAATGACTGTTCTTGGAATCAGAGCATCAGAGGAACCCCCTCTCACTGCAGGGGAACTGATCCCAAGCTAACGGCTTGCTCCCTTCACACCTGTTTCCTCATCTGTAAAATCAGGCTTATCCCCACCCTGCCGATCTCATTGGATTAGCTTGCAGAACACATAGGAGAATCCATGAGGAAGCTTCTGGACTTAATGGTAATCCTTAAAATTTGTTCAGGCTTTTTGTAGTTTTTGGTGACCTCATTTAGGTCAGTTTAATTTTCAATGTGCGGGGTTGTGAGGGGGGCAAAATCTGTAGAGGTTTTCCATCTCTTGGGGAGCAGTTCTAGTTTTACCTAAATTTTGAAAGTCTCTTGTGACACAAAGGATAGTGAGTCACTTGGCAAGCTCTGCGGTGTACAGAGCAGCTTCTAATGCAGGTGCAAATCCCAGCTTCAGACATCAATCCAGACCAAGTCTCAGAGTCTCTGGCAGGTCTCAGGTGATGACTGAAAGTACTACCTCCCACAAAGGACAGGAGAGGTGATGAAACCTGGGCTTTCCTCTGTGGTTGCAGCTCATGACAAATTTCCAGCCTAAGACCTGGAGGCATGTTCACAGTGAGGAGGAGGCAGGGGGTCTTGATGCATGCAAACCCCATACCACTTGGCCACCTGCAGTCAGTGACTCATCCCTGCTCAGCCACCTAAACCTCCATGAGCACCTGGTCTAGGAAAGGTATGTGGGATGTCTGGCTGTATAAACAGGGGAAAAAGAGAGACATCCCAAACCAGCACATTGGAGGCTGGTCACGTTCACTTGTGGCCAGTTCACTACAGCATCATTTTGCGTGCTGATCATCATTTTTCTGAGCTTTGTTTAGTAGTTATCATGACTGAAGAAAAAAACAGAGGAGGAAACTGCTTTCCAATAATCCAAGCAAGAAACTCAGGGAAGAACTACTTGTCAAAGAATGACATATTCACCAGAGGGGAGGCTTTAGACCAGTTACTTTCAAACATTAGTGGATATAGTATTGCTCCAGATCTTGTCCATATGAAACTTTCTCAGCCTGGCCCTTGAGTTTCTGATTCACTAAACAGCTCTGCATTAGGCAGTTGTGAAATCCCACTTGGAGAAACTCCTTGAAAATATTTCCTAGTCATCACCGGCTTACAAAGTTTGTTTCTGGCTTGGGATAGACATATTCATCACATCCACCCACTTTGAGAGACTCTAACTTAGGGATTCAAAGAAAAAGACAAGGAGGCTAACCAGGAGCGCAAGCATCCAGCCGGCAAGCAAGGTGCAAATATGGTGGACGCCCTTTTCTCCATGTCTGCTTCCTCAGTTCTGATGCGGTCCTTCCCCTGTTCTTATGAATAATTTTCTTTATCCTTTCAGAACAGAAGCAAATATTGTGGCACAAACTTTTTCTTCTTCTTCTCAGGCTTTAAATCTTACTGCAGTCACAAAAAGCGACTCCCTCAAAAAGGAATCATCTCTGCCAGGATCCTGTTTTATCAGGGAACCTGTTTCTTGGTCTGGGCACTGGGACAGGGACTGAGTATACCAGAAAGTCCATCTGTTTCAGGTGCACCTCCTTTGCAAGATCCAGCAGAGATCCTTTGAATTTGGGTCTCTGTAAACTCATTTGTCTTAGAAGAGATGAGGTTGAGCTACGGGAAACAAACTAACCCTGGAATTTCAGTGAATTAATTTCACAAAGATTTCTCAGTGCTGGTCAATAGGCACAGCGGCTCCACATTGTCACTCAGGGATCCAGGCTAATGGAAATTCCACCATCTTGTAGCTGAGCCATCGGAAGTGCATGGCTTCCAAGGTCATCTCAGTGGGGGTAGAGAGCAAGGAAAGGTACACACTGGCTTTCCCCTGCCTTGTCCCAGAAGTGACACTTTTGAATTTACCTGTATCCAGCTCTCTCCTTCCAGGCACTGCAGATTACTTTTCAGCCCCTTGCAGTTAAGTCAGCACCAAGTAACCTGTTCTGACCAATGAGTTGGGAGCAACAGTAATCTCTGCAAGTCACCAGAGTTGATCAATTATCCTGCCTCACAAAACGAATTTTGTACAGTTTACTAAGATTGAACATAAGAATTAATATGTCCAGCTTGGACACCCTGAAGACTTTAATTGAAATGCCTCACCATGTTACTATTAAGGTAAATATTTTATGTTGGCTTTCAATGAACAGTGTCATACTAAGAAAGGTTCCTGTACTCCCATGTTGAGGCAAATACATCACAGCTTTGTAATAAAAATATAAACAACTTAAAAATTAAAGATAATAAAACATTTCAGTGATATAATCCCCAGAAAAGTGTGATGTAGCTCAGCTATTTGTTACCAAAGCCTTCACACTAATTTGTTCTCCCCCTAATTTGTGAAATATCTTGCCAGTGATGCCTGGAGATGCATCTGCTCTGAGTGAGGTGGGATCTTCCCCCCTTTCATCTCTGAGTTTCTGTGTCATATAAGGATCTCCTTCTAATGTTCAAATCGGTCCACTTTAGAACGGCCACTTCCTGGTGTCAAGAGATAATATTTGAATTGCAGGCATGGCTAGCTTTGCCCCAATGGCTGTCTACTTGGTAAAGACCTGACAATGTCTGCCTCTACTTTTGTTCACTTTTTTCCCTAATGCTCTAGAATTTGTGCCCCAATTTGCTTCTCTATGCATCTATGCAATGCCAAAGGAAAGGACCAAGGTCTGACATTTTTCCTGCTCTCAGCTGAGAGTCTATGGATGGCTTCTATAAAATGCCTACTACAACAGCAATGAGAAGATACTTTACTCTCTTTGTTTTGGAAAATCAGAGTATTTCTCAGGTCAAGGTCTGCCTAGAATGCCCTCCCTTACAACCCCTTTTCTTCCTCCTCTCTTTCACCTTGTTTCTCCAGCTGCAGGAGCTGAGCCTGCAAGCCCAGGGTTTGCAACAGACGTGCTGGCGTTGGGCGTGAACCCGGCAACCACACGCGAACCAGGACTGCTGTTGCTGTGGGTTCCCAAGCTCGCCTAACGCTGTCCTAACCTGCCTCCACCTTGGGGCTGGGCTCACAGGTGCCACGCTCGTCCTGGCACAAGTGGGGACCCAGGCAAGTGGATTGGAATAAGAACAACAGACATCCCTGTGCTGGGGGAAGAACACTGGATTCCAAAGCAGGCTAGGCTGTATGACATGCAGTAAGTGAGTGACCTCTCTGGGCCTCAGCTCCGCACGTGCAAAGGCGACACTAGGACTTGCCCGAGAAAATTAAATGAGATATTGCACAAAAGATCTTGGCCAATGTGTGGCTCATCCAAGGACCTCCAGGCGGGATGTCTCCTTAAAAAGGGGATTCATTGATTTATTTGGTTCGCTGTCAAATGTTTCCCAGGCCCACCAGGTCCAATGAAGGGCTCAGAGCAAGCAAAGAAGCAGAGCCTAGAGACTAAATAATGAACCAGTAATGGGCAGGAAAAAAAATAAAGCTAGGACTTAGCTAAGGGGAAAAAAAATAGACACGATGACATATATTTACCTTTTTAGATAAGCATTCTCCACTTTCCAAATCAGCCCCGAAGCCTTTTTATTTGCTAATGGATCAACTCCAAAGCGGGTGCCCTGGGAAATCACGTTGCGCCTAATCATTTCAGCAATAATCCCTGAAAAATTGGCCATTACTGGAAGTGACCAACCATTTGGTTGTAACAGCCTGAAGCAAGATTATTAACAGCAAATGTGAAGATGATTATTTTAGCAAATTGCCACTGATTGGTAAATTCAGAACACAAAGGCCTCATGCCTGGCTGGAGTCTCTAAGAAATCATTTTATGGCCATAATAAATGCCTGCTGCTTGAGGTATAAAACGCCATTGAAGTCAGGTTTCTCTCTGTTTGAGGCAGGAAAGGGGCCCAGTTATGGGCAGGGATGGGTAGGATCTGTAGGTGGGGTGAAACGAAGGATGCTAAGAAAATTACCACCTCCAACTGCTAACTTTGGGAGCCCATTTTTCCTATTTGCTGAGCCCATGGGAAGTCCAGTGGATTACAAGGCTCAGCGTGTGTATAATATGGTAGCCAATCTCAGTGAAATTCTTCTATCCATGAATTAGTTAGATGTTTTTTGTTTGCAAGAAGAGAGGAACCCCAACCCAGACTTGTTTAAATAAAAATGGAATATATGGGTTCATATAAATGAAAATTCTGGGAATTTGCCTAGCTTCAGGCCTGGCTTAACCAAGGGGACCACACAGGGGCTCCCGGGTTCAGTTCTTCTTTGTCAGTTTCCTTGCTTTCCTTTCTCTGTGTCGGTCACACAGAAGGGAAGGTGGGGCAACAGGTCCTGATTTGCTCCTCTCCAGGTTCATACCTCTTTCCTGGGAGACCCAGCAATGGCCCTGCCGTCAGTAACCTGGATCCTCATCACCAGACCAGCCACAGTGATGGGAGAAGGTCAGGAGTGAACTGGACAGGACCACAGGCCAGAACCACAGGCCAGAACCATTCCTGGAACTAAAGATGGGCACAGAGGACTGGGGGGGAATCAGATCCTCTTAGGGACACTGAGGTGTGCTAACCAAGAGAAGGGGCTTGGAAGGAGGAGAGATACACCCTTGCCCTCAAAATAAATATTTACCAAAGTGTGAGAATTCACCCTTTGATTAGAAAAAGACACTGGACTCTAGAAGAGGTTAAAATCTTGAGGTCACAGAATGATAGCGAGCTGTCTGGGAAGAGATTTTCAGCAAAAATTGTGGCTGTTGCTCTTAATACCTTCATCACTAAAAAGAGGCAGGACTTGGGAAAGTGACTTGCCCAAAGTGCATTTTTTTACCAGAATTTCTGAGTTGATGCTCATAGAGTAATTGCTCAACTCAGCTCCCTCCGCTGTAACGTTGCTTACTCAGAGGGGGGCTACGGATGCTGCTCCGTTTTGCAAGTTTACTCACAGAAAGGGCCTGAACATAAACGGGAAGCAAAGAAGGAGCAAGGGCCAGCGGTTAACTAGTGCCAGGCTCGCTCTTCCTCCCTCATGTGCCCACTGCCACACTCTCCACCCAGATTTACCCTATCGGTCTGGTTATGCCCTCGAACTCAGCCCCCAAGAAGCCTCTGGGCGGCGCCTGCCAATCAGTCATAGATGACTCCCAAATCAAAACTCGTTTGTCTCCTTCTAACTAGTGGTGTCAACCATCCCGCTCTTACTTCGTGCCAGGGAAATCCTCCGTGAGCCGTGGTCTCCACAGCCTGGCACACTGTGAAGGCTGTAGATATCAGAGTCAAACAAGTCTATCTTCATCCATCAGAGCCAGAGCCTAAGACAAGGACTTCAGTGCAAGTAGTCTATGGGAGGTGATCCCTGGAAACACCGGTAGGGAAGTGAGGAGGTGAGACAGGGACAGAAAGGCAGTAAATAAAAAGCAGTATCAAGCGAGCGGCCGCTGCAGGTAGTCAGACCTCATTCCCCGGGACTCTGGGAGCTTGTGTAGAACAGAAGGTACCATCGGAGTTCCCCCACGCTGGGAGTGGGAGGCAACGGGGCTTCCCTGCAGGTGCGGAGGTTGAGGGGAGCCCCCAGAAATGGGCAGAGTGGGCTCTGTTGGCCAGAAAACCTACTGAGCAGAGAAAAGCAGGTGCCAACAGTTGAAGGTCAGGCTAGCGCACACTCCAATGTACAGGGGCAGAGCCCCGAGGGCACCTGTTATTCACGGTCACTCACTGGGTTTATGAAACAGAGAATGCACCTTGTTCTCCTGAAAGTCCGTATTCCCGTTTATCGCATCGGGAATCCAACACCTGCTCACAGGGTTCTTCTGCAGCTCAACTAGGCAGTGGCTGACGAGCTCTAGCATGTGGGGGACGCCTAGACGCTGCTGGTTCTTTTCCCTTTGGTATGCACTTTGCAACTCCGGAGGGGAAACTGGATTTACGGGACTTCTGACAGAAAGGCAGGACAGATGCCCCAACCCAGGACAGAGCACCCATTTACAGTAAAGGAGCATCCAGTGGTTTCCTCACTTCAAACAAACAACCGCATGAGGCTCTCTTGGCCAAGGCTGGCACAAGGTGCCTTCCTTACTTAACTGGATTTAATCTTTATTTTGTTTTGTGAAACTGAAAGGAAACAACCAAGCAAAAGGGTGGAACCATTTATCACACTGAAAGAAGAACCAAACCAGGGCTGACGCAGATTCCAGAGGAGCAGGGAAGGGCAAAGGTGGGAGGAAGTTAAGATCAATCACATTTGTGGTCCCTGGTCTTTGAGAACTTTCAGCCTCACTGGAAAGTCTCTCCATCACCTGTTTAAACCCCGACTTTTGCATCTGCATCTGCATAGATTCTCACACCTCCTTAACTTCGCACAATTCTTCCCTCTGCCTTGGATTCCTCTGTCTGCTTTCCTAGGTGCCAAATTTCACCAGATCCTTCAAGACTCTGACTTCTCCTCCGGCAGCGACCTTCCAAGTCCCCTAGGCTTCTGGAGCCACAGTTTTCTCTGCATGTCGTTGTGAAAGACAAGTCAACCAATGAGGACAGTACAGTGCAATAACCCCAGTCCTCTCCGTCACATCTGCCATTAAGAGAAACAGGGATTCGTGGGGTGGCACTGGCCAGTGAATAAGAAACACTGACTGACAACAAAGGCCTACTGTAGAGCACAAAAAACTATATTCAATATCTTGTAATAACCTATAATGGAAAAGAATCTGAAAAAAATATATACATATGTAAAGCTGAATCCCTTTACTGTACAGCTGGAACATTGTCAATCAACCATACTTCAATAAAAAAGTAGCTTGAAATTCAAAATAAATAAATAAATTAATTAATTAATTAAAAGCACTGACCAGGGGGTAGGAATAGCTTGTGGTTGAGTGCATGCTTAGCGTGCACAAGGTCCTGGGTTCAATCCCAGTGTCTCCATTTAAAAAAGAAAAAAGAAGCACTGATTGATGGTGTGGACTCCAGGAGCTAGGCAGGGGCTGAGATCTCTATGAGTTCACATTGTAAGGGACACTTCTGGGAGAAGATGGAATTGCGTGGAGGACTTGAGAGGTGCCCAGGATTTAGACAGACTGATGACAGATAGGCGGGTAAGCTGAGTGCCAGAGGTGGGAGATGGGAGGTGTGTGGAGGGAGCAGTTCCAAAGCGGAGGGGGCGTGCAGTGGGAAGTTAGTGGGGAAAATGGGACACAGCCAGTCAATGGATGAACATTCAAGCTTTTCCCCTACAGGTAGTCGGGGGGCTGCCAAAATGATCAGGTGACCTGAAAAATGGGATTTTTAGACTCTTCACCTGGCCAGGGTGACTGCGTGAAGACATGAGTTTGGGCACCACTGCAGCCAACCACAGGTGTGCTGTGATAGTCACCCTCTGTAGTAGAATGCATCTGGGCAGTGAGTAAGCAGATGGCTAGTGCGAATTAGGGACATGCTGTTTGCTGGGCACAAGTCGGTCTTCTTTTCATACAGTAACTCATTTAATCCTGAAACAGACCTATTAGATAAGTACTGTTATCATTCCCAGTTTTTCTACTGATGGGAAAACTCAGGTCCTGAGTGGCGAAGCCCCTTGCTCAAGGTCACTCAGTTACTACATGGCAGATCAGGATCCAAAAGCAGGCGGGCTGGCTGTCCCCTGCCTAAGCCCTTGCCTTCACCACAACACTAGCCAGAAGACCTGGATTCAAACCCCAAAGCTTTCATCATACCAGGTTCATGAGTTTGGAGACTGACTTTGGAATCTCAGTTTCCTTATCTGTCCAATGGGGATAATGGAACCTGCCTTATGCCAGAGGCATCTAAGTGACAGAAATGTTGAGCTTGGAGCTAAGGCTCTCTGAAAGCTCTCATCAGGGCTAAGTCCCCTCTGTTTCAACTGATCACATCAAGTTGTAATTAAAATGTATTAGGAAAGCAGAAGCCATCTTACAGCCCACACTATCCCCCACCCCAGTGGAGAGGATGGGAGGAGGCTGTCAGGCGGGGCAGAGAAGCCCTCTCCCCTGGGTCTACTGTTCACCCCGCAGACCCTCCCTCCAAGCCTAGCCACTTCCCAGATAGGGCTGATTTCTCCCTTAATTCAGTTCATTTAAGGTCTCCACCCTGTGGAAGAAACACAGGAATCTGTGGCAGGGAACTCAGCAACATTTGTTCCCCAACCCAAGAATAAACAGAGAAAGCAAGCTCTCCACATCTTCAGAAGAGCATTTACTGTACTCGAAACAGATGAATTCTCTCTGTTTGCATTAATCGCCTGACTATTTGGTCCAATTATTCTTACCACTTCAGCAATCATGGTGTGCTTGTTCAAGAAGAAAGAAATAACAACAGCTTATCTTGTTGAGAGCAAAGAACAAACAGTGAAAAATCAGGGTCCGCTCCTAAATGCTACACTTGCTGTCATTGTGCTAAAAAGATGATTCATGTTCTCATAGCAACTCGGGTAAAAAAAAAAAAAAAAAGAAAGAAAGAAAGAAAAAAAAAAGGAGGGTTCTGAAAAGGATTCAGTTGCAATGGTTAAAAACCTTTTCAAAATCAGTCCAAAGGGAGATAAAACTCTCTATTTTTATCACCCAACTCGACTGGGCTGGCCCCCACCCCAAACACATTCCTCGCATTGACCAATTTACATAGACTTCAATAATTCTTTCAAATAACACATTTCATTAGAATAGGGTAATGGACAAAGCATAAATGCTGTTTGATCCCCTTTCTAAAGAACCCTTAAGGACTGCCAGTGTTTTCAAGGAACAGACAGGTTGGTGCTGAAAGAACCACAAAAAGAAACTGCAAGGTAGCTCAGAGGGACCGGGGAGCGACGGTAGAAATTCTGCCCCTCCTGTGACCCCTGATGATCTGCGGTGCCTGTTCCATGGGCCAGTGTCACTCTAGTCCTCTGCCTTCTCCCCATATGAACTTTCCCACAATGAGACCCAGCAGCCCGTAAGAACCTAAGGGGAATTATTATTTTTTTGTTTGTAGACTTAGTCTTGAACCAACATGCACTCCATTTCTTGACCTGTTACTGGAATCCTGGGCTCTTGGCTTCCACATCACCCTTTGGTGAACCCAGGGAAACACAATGGGTATTTGTTTTAGTGCCAACTCCCAGTCCTCTCCTCAGCTGTGTCTGCTACTGTCATCTTAAGTAGTATGAAGCTTGATCCCATCTGGCTGCTAAGAGTGGACCTTGGTACCAGCCAAGAGAGTTTGGCTGTGGTGCCATAAACAGGAGACTAAGTTGAGGGCTTCAACCTCAAGGAATCATCGTTGTCTGATGGGACCATGGCTGGGGAACAATGGCATCAACGTATCTATATCAGGACAGGAGAGTCTCACCCTCTTCCAATCAGTCAATCCCAGTGGGTTGTGGAACAGCCTGGCTGGATGTTTTATTCGTTAGCAATAACAGAGACCACAGTCTCAGGCAGAGGTTTCCCTTCCTTCTGGAGCCTTGGCTCACGACATGAACACGCTGTGGATGGAGGCCAGGTCACCGCTCACATACAGCTCGCTGCAGCAATCAGCGGCCTGCAATGAGGTGCACAACTTCCTTGTCCGTGTGGCTTCAGTGTCAAAAGCATCATCCCCAGGACTTCATGTACACGTGCTATCTTCTGTCCTCTGCCCACATCCACGGGCTCTAAATCCAGGTGCTGCCTTATTGACAGCTAGGCCCCGAGCTGGCATTCCCCAGGGCTGGTGTGCACACTGGCATTTGGCAGAGCAGCGAGGAGGGTTGGAGAAGGCCATGGGAGTCACTCATTCTACCAGAAAAATATTGACAGTGCTGGTCGAGTGTAGTGGGTAAGGCTAGAGGCTCTAGGATTCCCTGCATTTAAATCCTCACTCCAGCATTTGCAAGCTGAGCACAGACTCACACAAATTATTCATCTGCCTGGGCCTCAGTTTCCCCATCTGACAAATGGGGGATACTTATGAGACTCACTTAATTGGGGTTCTTTAAAGGATTAAATGGAACTGGTCATTCATTTAACAAGAATTTAGTGAGCATCTACTCTGCTCTCAGGAAATTTCTCTTGATGCTTGTTCAGGAAAAGATTATAATAAAAGTAATAATAAAAACTACTCACATATTGTTGAGCACAATGCCTGGCACATTATAGCTCAAGAAACATTAGCTATGATGAACTGACCTACCATCCAACAGGCACTGCCATGGAACATGAAAATTCTGCTCACCATCATGGTGGGGCTTCACCACAGTACTGTAAAGCAGCAGACAGTCTTGCTTTTTTACAAACAAGGAAACTGAACTTAGGAGGTTGAGTGGGTTTGTCTCATGTAAAACACAATTAGCAAATAGGGGATCCGAGTTTGGACACAGATCCTTTAGACTAAAACACAGGCTTTCAATAACATGTCACTGTGTCTACACAGCAATAGATAAAACCCAAAATAATGAAGTCAATAAAGGAATTGGCTAAAATGAGAAAATGAGGGAAGAGAAATACACCAAGAACTGTTCTGGCTTAAGTGACCCAGGGTGCAGTTTTGTTCCGCAGGCTTCTGACCTTCTGCTAGAACTGTTAGCTAGATTTTCATTCTCCTGTGTCCCTCACCCCTGCCAACGCATCCTCTGCAGAGCTGGAATAATATTTCTTTCTCTTTTTGTGATCTGGCACTGTCCAGGGCCAAGATCTACCAAAGGGAAAGCAAAGGAGGAAGGAAAATCTGGATCCTCATGACCTGAAGTTCCATGCTAGGTCTTCAATGGCTCCTGCACAGACAAGTGAGAGAGAGACTGAGTGTCAGGGTGCAGTGATGTACGTCAGGGCCCACCACGGGGGTCACTCTGAGCCGCACCTGGATCAAGCCAACGTGAAGCAGGCAAATGGTGGGTCAGAGTCGGGGAGGGAGTAGCCGAGGAAAAGGGAGGCATGAGATATCGAACGAACACAAAATTTGGCTTCTAGGTCAATGGCTAAGATCCCAAACCAGCTAATGTCAAATCCTGGCATAAACTACCCCATTTAAAGTTGTTATCACTAAATTAGCATTTATTAAACCCTCTAATTAGTACCCTTATTAGTGGGGTGTGACTGTGTGTGTGTCCCTCTCCTAAGCCCTGTTTATAAGCATCCTCCTAATTTATTTTTGATCAGACTGAAGAGAGGCCAAACCTCTTTAGCTAATGTTGACATTGGCTGCATGTCAGATGTCCAGGATCTGGAGAAACTGGAAGGATTTACTCTTATTTCCCTTTTTGTTTTTTAACTTCACAATTTTGAATCACCCTGCAATTCAAACTTGACTTTAAAACCTTCACCACCCACCTTCTCTCCTCTCTCTCAACTCTGATTACATTGACCCATTTGAAGTTGCTTATTTTCTCAAATGATATCACTGACATCAAATTTGCTCCTAGACGAGTCTGTTAGTTCTCTACAGAAACCAAACTTCCACCCCTAGGGCCCCTGTTTCCTTGCTCCTAGGGAATTGGAGATGGTGTCTCAAAAATAAAGAAAACACAAAATAATAAAGTAAATAAAAGAATTGGGTAAAATAGGAAAATGAGGGTAGAGAAATACTAAGATCAGGGTAACATTAACTTATCAACAGTACACTCTCTGATCCTGTGTGATTTCCAAAAATGAGGTGCAAATGTGACCGGAGTTATTTAGCTCTCAAGGGAAACCCACATCTTCAGTGGAAGAGTCTGCACTGCTCCTGAGATACACAAACTGGGGAAAGGACAGCAATTTCCTGGTATGGAGATGAAACCAGAGTGAAATGAAATCCCTGCTGTGGGTCTACTTAAAAAGGAACTGTGATAGACTCAAAATCTTCAGCGATATTACCCGATCAATACAAAATTTTCCATGTGATAACCTCACATCACCCTCCAAGTCAGGCCGAGGACAACGTGGGAAGAGTGGGTCATTTTCTCATGGTTTGGGAGGGACTGAGCCCCTTCCACCTGGGCCAGGCACTTGCTGGTACTCAAATCATCACTCATGGCCCCTTACAAAATCGCCTTGACACAGATTTCTTACTGCACATTTTCTTCCCTATTTATTGCTAGCCTAGCAGGTCCAGGAGAGCAGGAACATGACCCTCTTGCTCATGTGCTATCTCCAGGGTTTCTCGTGGCCCCCAACACCTAGCAGAGCAACTACTCAATAAATAGCATCTTGAATGATGAGTGCATGCAGAAACAAATAGGAGAGAGGAACTAACGCAAGGGAAACGTTTGGAGGAGAATCAGCATATCAACGTTAATGACTAACTTTCATTCAGCAAATATTTGTACAGTGAGGACTGTGCATCAAATGCAGGCTGGACACCATCACTACTTCTGATTTGTCCCTCCCATCCCACCCCAACATGGCCTGGCCTACACAGCTTCTTTTCCACCCGCTGCTGAATCTCTATCCAGTATCTCCTTTCATCTACATTTTCCCATGAACTTAGAAATGGGGGCAAATTTTCCCCATCACGGCTCCATCCTAGTTTATCAAGACATACCTGCCATCATACAGAAAATCTTTTTTTTTTCTTACACATTGGATGTGGAAATATTACATTTAACCCTTTACATAGAAGCTCTCTGGCCAACAACTGTTAGAAATAACTATTGGTGGGCAATCTAGCTGCCCTCAAAGGCTTTGAGGGTTCCAGGAGGGACTCAGTGCTGAACACAGCTTGGGAGAAGGAGCTCAGCCTGCATTTCTCTACTCACTTCTAAGCTGCCAGCATTTGTAATGAGCAAGAGGCCAGTGTCAGACTAGGAAGAGGAGAAGGGGACATCTTGAAACTGAGAAGAGAGATATATATAAACCGGCAGGATGACCACATTATCTAAACAGCGGTTTTATGGCCATATTATGCACTCAATTAAAAAAAAAAGTTGAATGTGAAAAATTTTTAAAGATAAGGCATTGGTAAGGGTGGGACCCTGGAGAGACTTTTCTTTCCCCCTCCTGTTAGCTACTTCCCTTGATTCTAAGACTGAAAATGCTACAGTCAGCACCAACTTAATTCCACACTGCAATTAGGGTTATGCATTAAACCAGGCCTCTGAACACGACTACCCGAAAGGAACTCAGAGACTAAATGAAAACCAGACGTGTGGCCAGAGCAGTTGGCACCAGCCAGGATCCCGATATACAGTAATGGTATAGATTTAAAATGAAAATTAAAAGCAGTCATTACAGTGAAATTGATGTCATATTCGCCAGCTGTTTATTTAAAAGGAAAAGAAAAGGAGTGAGCTGGGAAATCTGGAGGCCGTTTGAAAGGAGATATGTGTGCTATCTTCTTAGCAGACGAGGTCTGACAACACACCCTTTATCTTTGGCTAAAGTTGGTGCTTTTCAAAGTCTAGATTGGGGCTTCCCAATCTGGGGGTGTATCAGAACCATCCCAGCTGCTTTTAACAACTACATGCAGATGTTCTTCTACCCCACCCTGCAGATTTCGATGAACCCAGGAATCCAGATTCTTACAGTTATCTGCCAAAAAAAAGCTGCCCCGGGAAAAACAGCTGATGTCCCACCGTCGGATTCGTGGGATCCCAACCCATGAGCTCAGGGTCCCCCTCTCCTCCTTGAATCCCCTTCCTCTGCTTTTTTGGGGGGCAGTCCCTGTTCTCCCAACTCCCCTCAGCATCCTCCTTGGCCACACCGTGGACGTCAGCTCCTGCTGACGGTGGCATTTAGGTCTTAGAATCAAGAAAAGCATCTCATAGGATGGGGGAAAGAAAAGCCTCTCCTAGCCAAAGAGCCTCTTCTTTATACTTTTTTTGCATTCCACATTTTACTGAATTGATTCACCCCAAAGAAATCACCGCCACCAGCCCCAGCAGTGTCTCCCTACCCAACTCCGTTTTGTTTCTCTTATGACACTTACCATGATCTGAAACGGCTCTGTTGCTCTTCTTGGTCATACTCACACTGGCTATTTAACTCACTAGAATACAAGCACTGAGAAGGCTGGGACCTGGCCTGCTGCATACTTAGAGCCCCATTCCCAGGAACTATTTAACTTGATTGAAGCTAGAATGGGTCCCAGGCAGGGATATTGCTTAAAAGCCTCTAGGAAGGTTTTCATTTATAGCCAGGTTTGAAGGCTGAGAATCAGTCCTCTACTCCTTGTATAAGACCGTATGGTTGAGGTAGTTTTGGGGAAAAGCAGAAGACAAACATAGTATAGTTTGCTACTCAACCTGCAGACCAATAGAATAGGGGTTACCTGGGAGCTTGTGGGAAACGCAAGGGCTCAGCCCCCTCCCCAGGCCTCTGAATGAAATCTGCACTGTGACAAGGTCCGCGATGACTGGTGTGTGCGTTTAGGTTCCCGGAGAGCTGATCTCAGAGGTGAGCAAGCTAATGTGCCCTCATATCAGTCGTCCCTCGAGGCCCAGGCATAGGATATCTTGAGTTGGGTGTGCCGCAGTTAGTAAAATAATGGAATGCGTGTGTGTAAACAGCTATTTCTTCTCTTTGGCTAAAGCATAGCTTGTCTTTGGAGCTATGAGCCTCCCAGCTGTATGTGTGTCCCCCTTCTTGGCAGGGTCCCTGACACTCCCTGCTTTCTCCCATCAGTGATTCCTCTGAGCTTTCTTTCACACTAAGGTGTACATGACTGCCAAAAGCAGAGGGAGTTTCCACTTGGAGCCATGAGGACTTGAGCCTTGGCTATGACAGCTTGAGCAAGTCTCCAAAGCCCTACCTGATTCTCAGGTTCCTAATCCATAAAACAGAAACAATAGTCCCTGCACAGCCCATCCTGCGGGGCTGCTGCCAGGATCAAATCCGACCATTTACATAAATCAAGGGAGGTGTAATTATCATCACTGTGTTTGTATGACTCACAGCACTTTAAGTCCACAAAAGCCTTGTCTAGGGAGGACGGAGAGGTGCAGGTGTAGCTGCAGTTTCAGGGTTGCACCAGGAACGGTGCAACTTTTGAGAATTCAGGGCCAGAGGAAAGCCTTTCTTTCCAAACTAACTTATGTGACTCCTCTACCTTTTAAAAAGACCCATATGATCCAAGTATGTGCTCTTTTATTTTTGGCTTTAACTACCAGGGAGCTTTGAAGTTAAATTAGGTGGCTCACTACAGTCACTAACTCTTCTCCATTTTCCTCTAGCAAACCACCTGAAATTATTTTCGGAAGCAGGCTAAGTATAAATCAGTGAGGACAGTAATATTAATGGCAGGAACCATGAGTTGCAACTCAAAAACACTTACATAACATTTTGGTCGGCATTCATCTGTTTAGACCAGTGCTGTCCAATAAAACCATAATGTGAGCCTTTTGTGTAACTTTAAATGTTCTAGTCATAATAAAAAAGTCAAAAGAAACAGGTGGGATTTATTTTAATGTATTGAAGCCAACATAGGCCAAATAGTATCTCTTCAAAATGTCATCAATATAAACACTATTGAAGTATTTTACATTCTTTTTCATAATGAATCTTCAAAAACTGGTTTGTATTTTGTATTTGCAGCCCTTCTCAATTGAGCCGGACATGTTTCAAGTGCTCCAAAGCCGTGTGTGGCCAGTGACTGCCATATCGGACAGCAAAGGCTTTGGTAATGATCCTTAGGAGAGAGTTACAGTAACGTCTAACTTGATCACAGGGTGTATTGCACTTTGTAAATATTGTTAATTGCCTTGAGGACACTTTGAGTTAGGGACTCCCATCTTTCACTTACAGACCAGAAAACAATTGTTCAGAGAAGACAGTTGGTCCAAAAGGGACAAGCAGAGCTAGAAGCCACACTCAGCTTCCCAGACCGGGACCCATGATTACCATCCTACAGTGTCTTCTGCTATGCTGATCTGAGAGCATAGCTGAGCTCAGGGGACCTCAGTGTGTAGCCCCCATGGGGTCTGGCTCCCCGCCTGAGCGCATGGCCATCTCAGGGCGCTCAATCCAAGGACTGCCGGCGAAGATGGGAACGAGGCCTTGACACACCGTGACAGCAGGCGTCTCTCCCCCAAACCACTGACTTCAACCCGTACAGCTCAGATGAGAAGTTGGGAAGAAGCAATTATGATTTTATTGCACCCACTATGCTGACGATTAATGCTGAGTGCGGGTGGAAAATGCACCCTCTCATTTGCTAACACGCACTATAATTATGCATGCCTCTCCAGGTACTATAATTTAGGACTTAAAAAAGCCCCATTTCGAACAAGTAGTGCTGCACTTGTAAAACATTACAGATGTGTTATCATATAAATGAGATAGCTGTGACATGATGGCGAGATAATAAATCCCCAACTTAGATTTGGAGACAAGATATGTCAAAAACAAATCCACACTGCCACTTAATCTTCTACATAAACTGTTTATTTTTTCTGAGTCCTACAATAATACATGTCAGACGGCTTTGATAGTTTCCAGATTAATGTGTTTTTCCCCTTCAGGTCATCACAAGACTACTCATTTCATTAAATTAACTCTGCGAGTTGCAAGGTGGAAACGTGCTGCAAAATATAACTGTTCGCACCAAATTGGGAGCCGGCAAGATGGAATTAATAAATAAAACTGATTTCCCACCATTTCCAGGGGAGGTTGGAAATGTCATCTCAAATCGCATCTTGATTTCCTGAGCTCCCGCTGGGAAAGGTGAGCCCCACGATTATGTAGGTGCTGGCGGGGAGGTGCTCTCACCCAAAGTCATTTGTTTGATGTCTGATGGATTCCACCCCTTCCCGTGCTGCCTCTGGGGTGGAGCTGGGCCTCACCAGCCCACACCCTCATTAAAACGAACGGCACCTGCGAAAGCAAAGTCTTCACCATGAAAGCTTCCATCTGGCCTCCTCCCCAAGGTGAAACCACACCAGCCAGGCAAGTTATTTCACACCTGTGTGATGCCCGGAAGCTTCAGGAGGGACATCCCCCTGACTCCACACCCTGCCGGATGACCAATTTTCAACTTGGAAAACCCTCAAAACTACCCCATCCCTCCTAGGTATTGTAAACGGAGCCACAGTGAGGCTGTGTCTGTCCAGGGAACCCATTTGACAGTGTGGGAAAGTGCTATTAAAAGCCTCCGGTTCCCCAGCTGTATCGACCGGGAATCCGAGGACTTTTCTCTGGAAAATCCCAGATTGCAAATGTCTTAGACTTTGTGGGTCATCCAAGCCTCCATCTCAGGCCAGTCAGCCCTGCCCTGCTGGAGCAGAAGCAACTATGGCCAATATGGAGCAAATGAGCATGGCTGAGTGCCAGCAAAACTTATTTATGGACAACGAGATCAGAATTTCAAGTAATTTTTCATTATATGTGTCATGAAATATTTTTATGTGCCACTCAACTTTCTTCTTTTAATTTTTCTCCTATCATCTGAAAATATAAAACCCAGTTTTAGCTTGTGAGTTGCACAGAAACAGGTGGTGGGCCAGATTTAGCCCACAGGCTACACAGTTTGCTGACTCCTGGTACAGAGGGCACTGGGTTGAATGGCCTCAGATGCTGCCTCCAGCACCCAAATCCAAGGATGCTCTCCTGGGCCCAGAACTGCTGTTTGTGGTGTGGAGTAGGCCGTGGGTGTCCCTTCTCTCTGAGGGTCTTCTTCCTCAGACACGAACCCTCTGGGAGGCCAGCGAGGAATTCCCACAGGAGACGGGGCCCCAGATAGGATCCCAAGACCCCTGAGTGCATTTTCCCTCTGCAGGCAGAGCAGAAAGTGTGGGGGTTCCAAGGAGCCGACTGGTAGAAATAGCAAGCAAGGCATTAATCACAACAGGGCTGGAAACAGGTAGCAGTGCAAAGCGAGGAACAGATGGGTTGATAAACTAGGGCTGCCTCCCAATGTGTTACAACAAAGCCTCAGAGTCCTTCGCAACCCAGTGATCCAGGCAGACACTAGCAACGGCGTGATGTAAGCACACAAAGCGAGCCAGTTTGCCATCACATACGTTTCTTTCTCCCATTTTTTTTTTCCCCTAGATCGAGGAACACAAGATCCTTGGTGGAAGGCCCCTGGCAAGCTGTGTTTAAGGAGATCATAGGTGGTGAACGGGAAAAAAGAATGAGAGAAGAGAGATTTTTTTTCCCCTAATTTTATTCTCCAGGCCTTCCTCCCAATGAAAACCTCTGTGGTCATTTCTCAATCTGAAGTCTGTCTTACCCAAACAAGGAAGAAATCGGTCTTTAAAAGTATTTCATTGGCGATCAAAATGGCGACTGACCAGCTGTGTCGGTCCCGGTCCTCCGCCCCGCTCCCTGCCACCCCTTGGAAAGGCCAGGACATAACCCCAGCCCTATTCTCTGGTGGCCACCTGTAAGCTGCCACCTGGCCGATGATTATAAAAGCATTCTTCTCCCAAAGTTGGGGTTGAAAATGTCTGGGAGGAGAGCCACTGCGCAGAAATCTGGACCCTCAATTAAATTAACTGTAGACCACCCTGACTGCTGGAACAAACTGATTATCCCAGCCACTTAACCAGAGACGTATTTTTTTTTCCCTTGTACATAATCCAGTGCAGGTGATTCTGCTCAGCTTGGTTCTCCTCCAAATGGTGACCCGGGATCCAAACTCCTCACATCTGGAATCTTGGATGGAATCGTGGACATCAGTGCTTGTCAAATTTTGGTGTGCAAAACAATCTCTTGGAGGGTGACCCACCACCAGGGGTTCTGATTCAGTAGGTGTGAGGTGGCACCGTGAGCCTGCATTTTGAGCGAGGTCTCAGATGATGCTGATGCTGCTGGTCCAGGGACCACACTGTGAGCAAAACCATTCTACCTGAACAGCTGCATCCAGCTAGAAGGCTAGGGAAGAAAGCTCTTTGGGGCTGTATGAGGTGTGTCCAGTACAGCCTCACCCTCAGCCTCCACATTTAATGAATCATCAAGCCCTGCTGATTTTACCTTTGCAATAGGTCCTGAGTCTCTCCATTTATTCTTCCACTGATTGTGTTCAGTCCTTCTTCTGCAAGGTGGCCAAGAAGATCTTGTTGAAATGCAAACTTCACCTTGAACCTTTAGGACCTTTCTTAGGTCCTGCCAGATATGTCTTCATTGACAATACGATGAAAGGCAGATTCCTCAGTGTGGCCCAGAGCCCTACATCGCTGTTTCCAATATGCCAACGAGCCTCATCCACATCCCTCCCTCAGCACCTAGTGTTTCGTCCACAATGCATTCCCCAAGCTGCAGACCTCTGACAGCGCATGCTCCTTTGCCCTGACTGCTTTCTCTTCCATGGTGAATATACTCGCCTGCTAGAGCCTTAATCATCTGCTAAATCCAAACCCGAAGAAATATAAGTGGCTGGTGTGCTTTTAAAACAATGCTCGGGGAAGATGAATTAAAATGTGATACCCACTACATCCTGTTGGAAAATGATTAAATGTTTTCCTTCATAAGTTAAGGAGAGGGGAAAAGGTTGTTAATATCACATGTGTGGCAGGGGGTTGGAAAACTGATATTTCTATACCCAACTGGTTGGGAGATACGTGTGAATATAGTTACTTGGGATGTGGGCGGAGGGGGACAATTTCGGCACAGTTAATGACTCAATAAATGCATATTTCTATATCTCTCCCATAGAACATTCATACTTATTAACAAAAAGACTGGAGCAGGATGTTTAGTTATAATATGAAAAATCAAAAATTACACAAATACCCATCAACAGGAGAACAGCACTGCCAACTGTGAACCCAATGTCTATGTCAGATGATCAGGTGGTCCTCTGTGCACTTACCCGGAGAGCCCCCTGGGCACACGAGGGAGAAACGAAATGCTGGAGAAAGTTAATGTATACAGCCTGATACAATTTATGTGAACATCCACTGACACACACGCAGAGACATACAGACACACTGTTACTGTTTTCCAGAGCAATAGACTCAGCAATTCACATCTAACTAATAACCGTGATTATCGAACAGGCTGGGGTGTGAGGTGGGGGGAGGTCCTAGCAGTCTTTAGACTTATCTCTAAACTTTTAACTTTTTACTGGTGATATTTAATTCTTGTATGATCTGAGTAACTAAAATTTAATAACTTTTCGAAAAAGTCAAACATCTTTGAAGCTGTCTCTAAGTCTCCCTGGCAGAATCCACTCCTCTGTCATCTGTATGCTTTTGAATTATTTGAATGTTCTATCTTGAAATTTTCTGTTTACGTGAGTGTCTCCCTCATTTGACCACGTGCTCGCTGAGGGCCGAGGCATTTCCTGCCCACCTCTGTCACTTTGTGTTTAACCAGGTGCTTAGTAAACAGAAGGTGCTCAGCACACATGAATTTCCCGGAGGGTCTCACCAGGAAACTCTGGGTGGATCTGACTGCACCATGAGCCCCTGGGGTTACTCCCCTCCCCATGGAGTCATCCTGCCCAGCAGGCACTCCATTAACACCAGTGGTGCCAAGGTTGATAGTCAGCCTGTTTGGACAAAATGCAGCTATTCAGCTGCTAAAATACTGAAATACATCTGTCCAAGTTAAGTGTCCCCCACCACCCTCCAACACAGCTTTCCTATCTGTCTCTACAATCCAGCAACTAACTACAGGGTGAAGGTCGGACCAGCAGGGGTGTCCAGAACCTGGCTGCAGAGCTGCTGTACCAGTGGTGACTGGTCTCACGGGTTGTCACCAGTCGTGAGGGTCACCCCTCAGTGCTGCTGACAGGCACCAGTATTGAGCCCTCCTTGCCAAGGTGTTATTCTCACGGAATCCTCATTACAGGTTCCTCCCTACTGAAGGCTGAGGTCCTGATGCTTGTCTGGACCGGATGCTTGTCTGGACCAACTTGTCTGGACCAACCTAGAGCCGCTATCTCTTTTCCCGTGAGCTCTGCTGCCCCCGGTAACGGCCATGGGCCCTGGGACCAGCTGGGCTAGAAACACTGATGTACCATGCAAGCAGGGAAACTGCAGTCCCGCAAGAAAACACCTGCCAAAACAGGTCACCTTCGCATCCCCAGCCCCACCGGGCCACGTCCTCTCTTCCCCACACCTTTGAGCCCAGCCTGGCCCCCTGGGCTCCACGAGGCCCTGTAATTTTTGCAGAGTTTGCTCCTTCCTCTTCCAAGAATTCACCGCGTCCTCATGTGCGCAAGGAGGAGGCTGCCTGTTGAAAGGTTCAGTGTATCAAGTTAAACAAAAACCCCTCTAGGCTTGCGCAAGAGCCTTGGAGTACAGACTGAGATGTCTGCCCACTGTGCCGACCTGAAAGTTCACGGGTTTGTCCCGTTCCCCCTGTTCACTGACACCACACGGCAATGGAAGGGAAGCAGATAAATATTATTCATCCACAAGACACTTGAAACAAATTCTCCAAAAAAACAAAAAAAAAAGCTTATTAAGGTAGTTGGAATCCCAGAAATGACAAGTGATGTTTGTAATTGAAGCTAAATGTCTCGGGCTGGCAGGTGTGTTAGAGGAGGCAGCGGGGAGGTGACGGGCATCGGTGGTGACAGGGCTGCATGTGGGGCGGGGGCGGCGAGAGAAGAGATCTCCGCTTTTGCAGCAGCCCAGACAGGAGGAGCCTCCCGCTCCCCTTAATCACAAATCAAGCTGAGTGACATTGGAAATGGCAATAATCTCCCCACGAATTGCAGCTGCCCCTCTGCATTTCAGCGCTCACTCCCCATCAGAGCACCTTTACCCACTGCAAGCAGCAGCTGAACTTCAGGCAAAACCCATCAACAACAGGGCTGCAATTAATCCAGGAGGGAAATGGGTATTTCTCTGTTGAAGAATGTATTTGAATAATAATTTTAAAAAAAGCATGTGGGAGACACATTTTTTTTAAAAAAAATGAAGATACTAGTTCTAAATCCCTATAGAAATGCACTCAAACATTTCTGTGCCAAATCATCCCAAACTGGGAGTGGGTAGGGGGCAGGGAGAGGTAGAGCGTTTCCTTCTCAATTAACCTGCACCCCCCAGCCCCCAAGTTGCCTTGGGGCTATTCTCAACTGTACTGCCTTAAAAATATATATATATGTCAATACCTGAGTCTCATCTCAGTTTCTCTGAATGGGAGAGGGGAGTGGAGGTGGGAGTGGTTTCTGATAATCTATGTATCTGGTTACACTTCTCTGGGTTGCTCTAATACCAACACACCAGAAACCAGAATCTCACTCCTAGCCTGCCAGCTCACGTACTCCATTCGGTAGCAGTGAAGGGAAGAGTCTCCAGAGGTGTGTGCGGCACCTTGACCATCTCTCCCCAAATTTCCTAACAGGGCCAGGCATCTGAAACTTATGATTAGGACCTCAGGAATTCAAGGTCTACTGCAAGGACAACCTCGCTCCTTACCCTCCTCTAACAAACTTGGTTCTGTAGCGTCGCAGTCCTGTCTGTTTGTTTGTTTTGTTTTGTGGCCATCTCCTCCTTTAGAGATCACACTCGAGGCTGTCTGCTGTGACGCAGGCTCTAAGAAAGACAGAGAATGACACGAATACCAGAGAAGGACAGGGGATGCTTCAGCATCACAGCGCTGAGAAGGAGCAAGAATATAAATCACATGGAGGCAGAAGGCGGGGGTCTATCAACGGAGCGGGAGAAATACTTCTAAGCAACTGTGCCCTCTGAGCGGTGTGCACAGAACACAAGCACCTGTCACCCTGAGGTCTGAGGACTAGCAGCAGCAGCAAGGAGGAGGGCCTCAGAAATGCAGAGTTGTGGGCTCCAGCCCAGCCCTAAGGAATGAAGCTGCATTTGCCATCTGTAATCTGGATTCGAATTCAACCCCAGAGATGTGCACACATGGCAAAATCTGAGCAACGCCCCGGAGTCCTCTGTAAGAGGCGGGCAGACCGTGCCCTGCAATAGATCCTGGTTAACGCCCGCCCCTCCCTTTCTCGTCTTCTCCCTGCCAGCTGGTCCCAGACACACAACTGGGCTCTGCAAGTCACTCGGCGCCTTCTGACTTGTTGTAAAAGGGCCAGAGAAGCTGCTTGATTTGCTCCAATTCAGGATGATTTGGAGGCATAAATATGTTATTTATGAAAACAGCCATCTCAGAAGAAAAAAAGAATCTTTGTTCTTTCTCTTGACAGTTTCCTAAAATCCACCAGAGCTATGTCCATTGGATTTCTTCTTTTTTTTTCCCCCATCATCATTAGTTGAGCTCATCAAGAGACACGGCTACCGTGGTAGACAGGCTGGTTTTTGTCTCAGAAGCCAAAGGCGAGCATCTTAAAGTGGGGAACTCGGTCATGTATCACTCACTGATGGCCTTAATTGCAATTCCATGAAAACTCATTTCATGGGATGTAAGAATTGTGAAAAGAGCTAATATATTTTAGTGCCTTCTGTATCCCGAGTTGTAAGTTTTCTGGAACCTGCAAAATAAAGATGGATGTAGAGCCAAATGTCCCCATTTTGCAAATGAGGAAACAGAGGCTCAGAGAGGCTGAATGACCTGACCAAGGTCACACCGAGAGTGAGTGGCAGACTGTGGTCTGAACCAGGTGACCTATTGTCCTTCTATCAGTGGCCTTTCCACCACATCCATCATCCCTCTGTCATTAAAAAAAAAAAAATCAGCCTTCCGAATACACAAAAAGACAGTGTTTTTTCAGTGACAAGGAAAGCAAGTAAATGTTAATAAGACCTTTATCCTCTTTGTTAATAGATTATTAAACAAGGTTAATATTACTGTGATGCGGGAGGGAAGCAGCCATCAAAATGCCCCCAGGGGCCATGTGCACATGATGCCAAAACATCGGGAAGAAAAGAGAGAAAGTGGCTTGGCATCCGCCTGCTTTGCTTAACTGGTGCCAAGCATATGGCTGCACTGATGGGTGTGAGGGTGCTGGCTGAGCCGCAAAGCATCTCTGAGGCTGAGGACGTGTAGGGTTTCCTAGCAACGTGGGGTACTGCTGAATCACTGGAGCAGAACTTTGGGGTCCCATTCACTGGTGGTGTATGGGACACTATAACTTGTGATGACAGTCGAGTTCTCTGCTGTGTAGCCCGCTGCTTAATACAGGAAGGTTAAAAGGCAACCAGCTGACTGGGGATGTGACGGAAGGAAAACAGAGGCGGGGATTAAAGAGCTCCGTCGTGTACCTGCCAGCTGTGGCCCAGCGTCGGCTGAGGGGCGTCAGGAAGTGAAGCAGGCTTCGAGCTTGTGTAGAGAGCATGAAACTTGGGTTGGGAGGCCCCGGTCAACAGCCCACCCACCATGGACCTGCTCTGTGATCCTGCGCTTCCCGAAGTTTTAATATATCGCTCCGCAAGGCTGCGGTCAAGAGGTTTTTGTTTATGTTGTCATTTGTTTTGTTTTGCTTTGTTTGGTGGCAGGAGTCACTGATGAAATCACTTCTCCAGGCCTCAGTTTCTACATCTATAAAACGGGGATAATATCACCTACCTGGCAGTGCTCTTCCTTGTGAATACTGAAGAAAAGTGATTTGCAACAGAAGCTAAGCTAACATGATCCCAGTACATCTCTTTGCTTGAATCTGCCCAAATATGGAAGCGACGCTCAGAGTATCTAGGTGGCTGTTAGAGAAGGGGGTCTGTGAACCACATGTATCAAAACAACTGGTGTGCTTGGGGAAAACGCAGACTCACACGTCCTAATGAGTCACACTCTGAAAGGAGCCTGGAAATCTCCTTTCTCACGAAGCCACCCGGGTGGTTCCTCAGCACACTGAACTCCAGCAAATACTAATCTACATCAGGGTCTCCAAAAATATAGTGACCCAACAGAGAATACAAAGAAAATATTAAAGTTTCTGTCTTCGGGGGTACTGTTATTTCTCCTATTTTGAAAATCAATTTTTGCACATTTCATAATGGCCATAATACATTCGTACATTACTATAAGTGTATCATTTACTTTTACAAAATGAGTGTGTAGTATACAGTGTCTACGTATCTACTTACACGCACAATCAAACACATTCAACGCGGGTTGGAGACGACCAGTCCAGACGACCATAAGGGAGTACATACATCCCTTAGCGTGCCTCTCTGGATTCTGTCTTCCTGAACTTCTGGCAGGAGAACACTAGCAAATCCCTCAAGAAGATGGCCCCAGCGAGTGCCTGAAGTCCAGCGTTCTGTGTCACTGCCGAAAGGGGAGTCCCACGCTGGAGGCACCAGGAGTAGGTGGCCTAGCGCAGGTCTGCTACTGATTTTACTGGTAAAGGCTGAAGTGGGTTCTTGCTCATACAGAGAACCCCACGCCCTCTGCCTAAGGATGCGCTATGTCGAGTGAGGACCAGACTTCTCCAACACCTCCTGCTCTGCATAGATTCACGTATTTAAGCAAGCTAAGAAATTCATCCATTCTTTTATTCAACAGATATTTATTGAATGTCTAATAGATGTGTTATTGCTCTTGGCACCGGGACTCAGCAGTCCCACCACACATGACCTTACTTTCCTATGAGGATGCCAAAATGAACGTAAGCTAGTAAGTAAGAATGAAGACTGGCGGTTCATAGAGAGACTCGGCAGAGGACGCAAATAAGGTGACGTTCTAGGGGGAACCAGGGGCAGATTACTTAGACAGTGCTGGGGGGAAGCCCTCTCAAACAGGTAAATCCCTCAAGGTTTAACTCCTTCTTTGGAAGTTACTAGAAGACATGCCCTACAAAACGTGGGGAGAAATCAAGAGGTGGGCATGGGACTCAGGAGTCAGGGGCTCAGGGTGAGAGGCGGGGGAAGGACACAGAGAACAGTGTGAAGGGAGATGCAGGGCCACAGCTGCCAGCCACCCATGCAGACTGGGGCAGGTCGGAAGGCTCAGAGAGCGTTCTTCCAGAGGATGGCATTGATGGGACAGCCTTGTTTGAGAGGACTTACGTAAATGATGGGCAAGACCGGGGAGAGCATAACTCTGTCAGGAACTAGGGGAACGGCCATAATACGAGCCACAGCAATGACATCAAAACTGTCAGCTTCCGAAGAAGCGAATCCCTGAGGGGACAAAGGGCGTCGTCTCAGGCCTCAGCTGTGAGTTGACTTTACATCAGCACGGCACTGTGAACATCCAGCACCTCGCCTGGTAAAGCTGCACATCAGCCCGTGCGGAGGACGGGGTCTGGGCAGCGGGTTCTGGCAGCTGGGCGGGATTGTGTGGCGCTGGGACTGAGAGCTCAGCCTCCCCTTACACAGCTGTAACAAACAAGAAACGAAACAGCTGAGAACGCTTGAAACCGAACATGTGGTGCCCAGAACTGAACTCCCCAAACGACGTAGCCATAGAGCCAAGACCCCTCTGTCCTGAGCCTAGTCATCAAAGCAGTCGCTAGTGGGGGAAGGTTGCATCCTGGTTTGATTTCAGCGCCCCTATTTCCCAGCTAGTATTGATTGCTCCTTCTTGATTGAACTATACTGAAAAAAAAAAAATAAGACCATGGTATGTCCAATTAGAAGCTTAAAGACATGGTGATAGGGCCACATTTTTGGCCAAGAAAACACAATTCCCCATTTCGCTTCCCACTCTCCACTCCCACCAGCTCCGTAAAAGAGAGAGCAATTCACAGAAGGAACACGATGTAGCTTAAAAAGTAAATAAATAAATGCTTGGATCACAAATGTTTTCGTGTAGTGCAAGCAATAACATTAGTTGGGCCCATCTTTTAATTACATGGTTGGGCCACGCAAATATTCGCAGACATTTTTAGTAAGGCTGTGGACTTTTATTTAAATGTGTAATATAAAGGGCTCGCCTATAACTGCTGATCGGTGCTTCTTTCTTATTTATTGCCTTCCCTTCTCTCGTGCTCCGGCCTTGCCCCAACAATAAAATCCCACTTAGCACTTGCTTTTTCCCCAAAAACACCATTTTTCACCATCTGAGGAGGGAAGAGAAGAGGACACGGAAGGAGACGTCTTTCTTTTTCTTTTTGAAGAGACGAACCCTCTTCTCCAAAATATTTAATCATAATTATATTAAGAAACATTTATAAAAAGTTAAGTAATAAAATTAAATAGGTTGGAGAAAAACAGAGAAGCAGACAGCAAGGATTAAGTGTAGTAATATAAAGAATAGATTATATTTAATGAAAATTTCCTCAGTGTTCAACATTTTTATTATACTTAATAGTGCTGGGCTTCATTTTTGTCTCCAGTAATTGTGTGTCCATAATGAATGGCCATTCTTATTCCCCCATTGAGCCCTGACAGAAATTAATAAACCTAATTCTGTAGGTTTAAGTTTAATTTTGTTGAAATATATAAAGTAGTTACATATTCACTTAGCAGCCAACTGAAATGCAGTGGCCTCAAGCATCTCAGCAACTTTGTAACGAGTACATTGTTTTCTGGAACTTTCTCCCCGACTTCTTGCTCCTTCCCACTCTGATCTTAGCCAGAATCCTTGTTTGTGATGCCTCCAGCTACAGAGGACGTGCGGGGCCACGGAGCTGGAACAGTGGTCAGGGTGAATGTTGTAAAAGGTACAGTTATGAGCTCTAGTCCTTTTCCAAGAACAGCTGTTAATGATTGCTAAGCATTCTCTTGCTGGTTTACAGTTTGATCAAGAAAGTATGTAATAAAAGAATGGGGGATGGGCATTGAACAAGCCACCAGTCTTCAGCAATAAATAACATGCACAGGCTGGTGGCGAGAGAGCAGAGAGGATGGACTCTCCCTTCAGGGCTTCAAGCACCAAAGTGGGGGCTTCCATAAGGATCCAGCCTTGGGGAATTAGAAGGAATTCAGGGGAGCCATATTGATTTGGGAGCATATCTGACTGGTCCACTGATTAGTAATTGACTACAAACGTCTTCTCAGAAGAAAGTCAGCTTCATCTGGGATCACCTCTCCCTCTCTCCATCTCTCCCTCAATCCCTCCCTCCATCACTTCTTTCATTCCTTCAACAAATGTTTGACGTGATCACATATTCTCAGTGTAGGGATAAAATGATCAGCATGAACCAACAGGGTCCCAAACCTCATGGAGTTTATCATTAAGGTTTGTTTCTAAAGTAATGCACAAATAAACAGAAGAGTATGACTATAAGAGTTGTGTGGGAGAGAACACACACCGCAGAAGGGGAGCTGACGGGTGCACATGACGATCAGTAAATGGTCCCCTGAGGAAATTACAACAGGGATGAGGTCGGAGCGGGAGGAGGAACTGGGCAGGAGGAGGTGATGTGGATGGTGTCCCAGGTGCAGCGGCCCTGCAGAGGAGGCAGCATGACAAATCTGAGCACCTGAGGATGGGAGGGGAGAGGGGAAGAGGCAGGAGATGAGGTTTCTGAGAAGAAGCCCCTTTGAGTTGGGCTTTATCACCAGAACGATGGGAACCATCCAGAGGTCCTAAGGAGACGAGAGACTTGCTCAGAGCTGCTGTTATAAGCATTGGGTAAAAATTAGGCTATAGGAAAGCTTGTTTATATCATTTTCATTTAAAAAAAATGAGGAAACTGATACCAGGAAGTGTAGTCAAAGCTTGAGCACAAACCCAGCACTCTGACTTCGGGTATCTGTTCTCTACAGCTTATCGCGGGTATCTTTTCTCCACATCTTATCAGCCTCCTTTCTTGGAATCCCTATCTGCCCTATTGACCAGCCTCAGTAATGAGAGTGCAAAGCACCATGCCCGTGAACTTCCTTCTGGAGTCAAAGGTCACTGCATATAATTTATGTCTATAGAATGCTTTCTAGTAACGTCTACAAAATATCCTATTAATAGATCAAAAGGATGAGGTAAGGAGGGCTGTTCTAGACACACCATACCATAGCGATCCCATTTCACAGATAAGCCATGTGAAGGTAGAGGCCAGAGATTTGTAGCCTCATCCCCTCCTTCTTCTCGTTCTCCTATGTTATTTCCCCTCCATATTGTGACTTCATGTACAGTGATGGAATTGACTGCATAGGGGCCTCAAAGTATACCACAAACAGCCATACAGGGGTTCAAGAGGCTATAGATCTAGTCCCAGCTCTTGCCTCAAACAACTGTGGGACCCTAGACCAGATCTGTCCTCTCACTGGATCTCAGCCTCCAGGCATTAAGAAGGTTCTAAGATCTGACAGTCCCAGCTTCTGAGTCTGAGCGAAGAGTTGGCCCAGCAAGGAGGCCCTAGTTACTGCTTAACAGTGAGGTGCTGTCCTGCTGACCACTCGAACCTCACTGGACCATGCTCAACTCATCTCATCACAGCAAGAGAGAGAGACAGGAGGCAGCCGGCAAGAGTCAGATTTCTAGACTTTGATTCCAGTTGCTGTGTGACCTTATGCACGTTAATTAACTTTGTTGGGCCTCGTTTTCCTCATTTATTAAATGGAAGTCAACGAATCAGTCCGGCCAGACTGCTGTGGACATTAGAGAAGACGGACATGTGACTTCAGCCCTGACTTAAACAGAGACTCAATAAACGTTATGTGCCATTTCCTGTCTTCTTTCTACCCATCCGTTCAAAATCCCTTATTTTCTTCCTCCCTTGCTCACCTTCCCTTCCTCCCATCCTTCCTTTCATTCTGCTTCTCCCTCCTAGAGGGAGTAATTGCAGTTCTGGGAGTGTCACTCCCATTCCCGCCCCTACTGGGGAATCTGTTATTCTAAGACATGAACTTCATTTCTTGGGCCAAATGCAAACAGGAACTTCAGATCCCAGGCATAATTCCGATCATTGGTGCAGCTGAGAGTTTTCTGTGGGTCTGTGTTGATCTGATTCTACTTTGAGAATTTGCTTAGGAGGGGGAGTAGGGTGGGCACGAAGACAGCGGAGTGGCACCTCAGAGGAAGGAGGAAGAGCGTGATGGAGGAGAAAAGGGACACAGGAAGGAGAGCGCCTGGCCCCCGAGACCCACCCAGGATAGGTATCCAGTCAAGCTTTCTCAAGAACCAGAACCAGATATGCTTTCCCTCAGGGCCCAAAATACTGAAGCCGCTATTTTGCTTCCCAGGGTTATAAGTTCAAGTACACTGAGTGTGTGTGTGTTGGAGAAACGTGCCGTCGATAAGAACAGAGATTATCTGGAGAGTATTCCACGGGCCCTGCCCTCCCTCCCTTCTCTCTGAACTCAGATCTCTCCACTGGGACCCCGTCACTGCCAAGCCGCAGACTCCACCACTGCTTTGCCCTTTGAACCACCGGCTCCCCACGTACACCCTGCAATGAAAGACCATCTTCTGATAAGTGGAGCAATTAGCAGCCTGGTTATCAGCGGTGATCAGTCCCCCTCCTGTCCAACAACACCGAAAAAAAAAGAGGGGAGTTTAAGATTCCAGAAATCATAAGCAGCCCCCTTTCCTGAGTAGACGACAGGTTGTGGTAATGAATGATAGTCTGCCATCTACTCTTGCCAAATAGAATTTTTAAAATTTTTTTCCAGAAGCTTGTAAAGAAGGAGAAGTCTTGGGGAATGCTTTTGTTTGTTTGTTGGATGTTGGCCTGGACAGCGGCCCTTATCTCCGTGGGCAGGGCCAGCCTCAGTTACTGCTTCTGCCTATCTCAGGATGGTAAAAGCCAAAAAGTTAATAGTAAACAGGACCATGTTCCTGAAAACACCAGTGCATACACATGTGATAGGATGTTATAACTGAAGGTACTTAAGATGACTATCCACATATATCAAATGATCCATCCACCCTCACATCCAACCTCCCGTCCCTCCATCCATCCTTCCATGTCTCCACCCACTCATTAGTCCGTCCGTCCATCCATTCATCCATCCATCTATACATACATCAACAGATACGTATTGAGCATGCTAACATTTTAGGCTCTGGTATGGAGACTTGATTTTCCAAAGTGAACCAGGGAGACACATTTCCTGCCACATCAGGTCCTCCGTTCAGGAGAGACACAGGGATAATTAAACAATCCACAGAACAATGTGACAAGTATTGAGATAGGAGGAGTTCAAGGTACAGGGAGAGAACATGCAGCAGACACGCACCCTGGGTCTGGAGCCACCGCTCCCGGCCTCTCCGAGGAAACTCTTCCTGGCTGGAGGAATTAACGCTGTAAGAGAACCGTGTGCGGCTGGGCAGGCAGAGGAGGCAGCAGGAAGTGACAGGGGCTCTGTCATTCACTGAGTCCCAGACGCTTGCCAGATACCAGACTTGGCGCATCACGGGTTTTTATTTCTTCGGTTGGGTTTCACAGTAACAGGAGAAAACGGAGGCTGTACGCAGTGGAGCTGTCCACGCAAGTGCCCAGAGGGGAGAGCAGACTCCATAAACAACCTGGTTCTTCCCTGACTCTGCGGCCTCTCCGTGACGGCCCCTCCCCACTGTCTCTCTTTGGGAGTCGTGGGGAATGGGAGACCTAGAGGCTTCTGACACATTCTCCAAACAAGATGGCCTGAGTGGGGCTCAGGATTCAAACACACGTGGATTTAAGCTCCTCTCCTACGCCGGCTATCAATGTGACTTTGGGCAACTTCCAAACTTCTCTGAGCCTCCATGTCCTCATCGGTAACATCTGGATAATGATAGTACTTACCTCAGAGCTGGGCTGGAATTAAATGTGCCAAGTGCTAAATTCAGTGCATGTCGCTGTATTATTATTTTACACAAAAACAGCACAGAAGGAGTCTCTGTGGAAGTAGCCTTGAGTTGCATGAGGGGAGACACACGAGATGCAGAGGAAAGGCGTCTTGAAGCTTTGGGTGGAGGCTGAACCAAGGGGCCTTTGTGTGTTCTTGACGCCTGGGGGGAGACCTGGGAACAGCTGGCTGGGTGGTGGCCCAGAGGCATCACAGGACCCCACGCTGGATCCCTCCTCACTGTGACACACGGGTCTCACCATTTGTCAGGCCTTGACCTGCCCTGGCCCAGACATCCGAGACTCCAGGGCAGCCTTGGGCCCCTCAGACCAGGGAAGCGGTGCCTGAGAGGCCTCCGTCCTCCAGAACTACCCAGACTCCAGAGCCGAAGCCCCTGGGCTGCCAAAAGCCCACCATCCCACCACTCCGGAGCCTTCCCTTTGGCGCATGTGTGGAGCTGGGGCCTCATTGCTGTGGAGGCCACTTCAGACAGACCTGGAGGGGCGGGAAGAGCTGGGCCCCCTGCTCAGAGCCCCTCGAGGGCTTTCCCTCAGAGGCTGCCCTGACTCTGGGCCTCTTTTCCACTATTTTCACCCATGTTAATGTGCTTCTCAGATTCCTGCCAACACACTGGGTTCTGTAATGTTGTTTGATAACTTGAACCACCTTAATGAAATATTCATTCTCCTCTCTCTGTTGGAGCAGTCATTCCGCTTCCCAGAACTTCTCCCTCTCTCATTTTCGAAGCCTTCCCCACAGGAGCAGGACTGTCCCTGGGTGAGACCTGGGACCCCCCAGCTGAGGCTGGCACAGGGGCCATGGGGGCGTTCCTCCAGAGAGGAGGGGACTGAGGGCGCCATTTTCAGGCTCCTCCTAGGGACACTGGGAGCCCTCAGAGAGCGGCCATGAGCAGAATCCTTGAGCTGGGAGCCCCGGCATAAGACCCCCACTCCGGGGAACAGAGGGACCTTCCCTGGAGATTAGCATCCTGGCTAACTGTGGGGGAAACGCAGCCCTGCCTGGCACTCGGAGCTTGCTGAGGCTGAGGGAAGACTGCCACCTGTTGAGTGCTTGCGAGAGCGTGCAAGTTCCAAGGCTCCAGGCAGTATGCTCCAGACGCAGTCCTGTACCAACTCAACCTCAGAACTGGGAAAATCCAGGCGTAAAATGATGCTGTTGTCCCGAGCGATCCCCTTCTGCTCGGAGTCCAGAGTCCCTGCCCTCCCTCAGGCACCCATCAGGGACACTTCCCACCCTTTTGATGCTGTTTGCATTTTTTTAATTGGTTTCTTTTTTAACCATAAAGAAAAGAGCCCAAATTCCTATGTGTCCAGGTCGACAAAACATCACAAAGTGAACACACCTGTGGAGTCAGCGCTTGGATCCACACCCAGAGCACAACCAGCCCTCCTGGAGGCCCCCTTCTCTCCCAGGCACCATTCCTTCCAGGGCTGACCAGTGTCCTGACTTCTGACTTCACAGGCGAATTTCACCTGTTCCGACCTGTATATAAATAAGCCATACATGTGGCACTGCTTCTGTCCCTCCATGTTTGATGTGCGTGATTCGTCCCGCCTCTGCGGGATGACGAACTGTATATTTCCAATGTGGGACACAGGGTCATATCTGAGAACTGGAGAGACTTTGGAAATCGGTGAATTCTGCCTTGTCACTTTTCAGGGAGAGAAGTGGTGCAGAGGAGGGCCAGGGTTTGCCCGAGGCCGCACAACTTGCTCTGAGGTCTCTCCTCTCAGATGTAAGGCTCCTGGACTAACAGCCACAGGGAACACAGGACCTGGTGCCCAGGCCAGGACCAAGACTCTGGTCTCCCCTCACACGCCTCCGAGCCTCGGGGCCCTTTAATCAGGTCCATTCTAACAGCTCCCATGTGTACTGGCATCACCTCACGCGGCATTTTATACACTATACTTATTCAGCCAGCACTCAAATATCTGTTGGGTGAATGGATGGATCTCAGTACCTGGCGGCTGTCATCCAGAAAATGGACCCTGGATACCGCGGGTCCTGATTCTCTGACCAGGTGTGATGCGGACAGGTGAGACAGTAAGTGTACAGGTGCAGTGATAGAGGCTACAAAAGCATCCAGCGCTTACTGTCCCAGACTCCGGCGCCAGACTGGCCCGGATTCCATACATACCTCTAGCACAGACCTCTGCCTCAGGGGGTCTTTGAGAGCCTCGGTTTTCCAGTCCATACAGACAGCCATCTATACCAGGGCTCCTGTGAGTATCACTGAGGCCAGGCAGGTACAGTGCGCAGCCAGCGCTCAGCAATCAGCAGCTATTAAACCACTTCTGTGGTCGTATACAGGCATCCAACCAGCAACCCACTCAGTTTAGCACACTTGCTACTGAGAACCATCGACGCATAGATACAGCGGGCGACAGACCTTCAGGAGTGGGGGTTATCTCCTCACTAAGGAGGAAAGACAAGCGGTTTCGGGTTGCGTCCTTCCTGCTACCCGTCTAAACCTTCATACGCTTTAAGACCCAGCTTAAGTCCCGCAGCCTGCAAGAAGCCGCCCCTGGCCGCAAGCCGCCAGATGTCTCCCCCTGAGAACTCCCGTATTCCTCACTGGGGACGGTTCAGCTGTACTGTTACCATCGGCAGTCGTAGGTATGGTCCCACTCACGTGCTCACCCAGCCTTATCTTTCAGCTCCACTGTGAGCCCAGAGGAACTGCTCACCGTCCTGGGGCTCAGGGGGGCATGGCACAAACCAGGCGGCTTTGGCGAGGCTGTAATCCACCAGGTGATTACCAGGGTTCTTCACAGGGGCACAAGACATCCCCCCCCCTTTCTCCATGATTGGAATAAATATTTTAAAATAAAGAAAGAAAAGAAAACCTTCCCTGAGCCCTCCCCCTGCAGATAATGGCTTTGACGTTGCAGATTGTTGCCTTCTAATCTTCCAGCTAAGCAATTTGGTACTAGAGTTGGGATTCTTCATTGTAGTCAGTTTCATTTCTCGATTTTTTTCTCTTGATGCTACACTGTTTGCAGTTTCCCAAGCTATTTCATATGGTTCTTTAACAACAGCCTGAAAAGTCACCTAATGGAGTCCTGGAGACATGCTCGAGGGTACCCCATGCTTCCCCTTCAGTCAGATTTTTCTCTAATGCTTTGACGCAGATCCTGCTTTATGAAGATCAACTCCCTGAATGGGGATCAACTGGTCAAAGAGTTTTTAAATTATTTTAATTTATATTTCTTAAAAAAAAAAAAAGAGCCATGTTTTTACGGCAAACAGGCTTAATCCCAAACTTCACAACAGGAAAAGTGAGCACCTTCTCAAACTGACTTTTATTCACTCACCTTCCCATTTTCATCTATGGCCACACACACACACACACACACACACAAACACACACACACACACACACACACACACACCCCTGTATTTGCAGTTATCTCAGCTTGCCTGGATAGTCACATATTCAGGTCCAGACTTTTGCACCCGTCTCTGACCAGAGGGATACGCTGTCCTCTCCTGCGCTTGGCTACATTCTTATCTTTCAAGACTCAAATATCACCTTCTCTCTGTGAAGCCTTCTCTGAGCTTCCAGGCAAACAAGCCACCCCCTTCCCTCATTCCCTACCCCCCACTCCTTGAGGTTCCCATTGCAACCTGCCTGTTTAATAATAATAATTATATTGATCATAATAGTAATCAAGATGTATTGAGCCCTTATCATGTGCTCAGACAGTATTCTAAACACTTTTCCTGAATTACCCCAGCATTCACTGCTCTGGGGCTTAATGATCAGTTAGTGTGTGCATCTGTTCCCCTGCCCCAGACCATGAGTGATCTCAGGGAAGGGGGCTGCCCCGTTTTCACCTTAGTACGCCCAGCCGCTAGCACAATGCCTGGCACAGCAAGTATTTCAGAAAGGAATATCTGAACCCACCCTCTGCTATGACTTAGTCAATGCAGGGCTGTGTTCAGAATGACTGGAGAGCTGGGAAAACACTGGCTGGATGCAAATCCCAAGGTGCATTCTCCACCCCACACCCAGCCCCGGGGAAAGGATGTGCACCCCTGGAGAAAGACAGGGAAAACCATCTAGGAAGTCCTGAAGATCATCACCATGCAAACAGCCCCTCCTTCTCTCCAGAGCCCTAATGTTTACACCCAGGTTCTTACAAACATTGTTTCATTAATCCTCTTATACTGGATCTTGGGAACCTCCAGAAGACGCAAGTCTTGCCTTGCAGATTGCTTGAAAGGGAAGAAAACAGATGCTCAACAACAGATATTTCTTTAACAAACATAGGAAGCTGACCCTGTGTGCATATTTAGCCTTCATTACCGGCCCCAGATTTTATTTTCTGAGCCCCTGAACTCCTGTCACTGACGAGCTTAGTTCTTCTTGAGGAAGATGAGGCTTGAAATGGTGAAGTGATCAACTTGCACTCAAGAAGGCAGGAGCATCAGAACTGAATGGCAGGTTATTAGATACTCTGTAAACTTGCCTGGATTGTCTCATGTCCTCACTCCAGACAGGTAATCCTACAGCAAGCAAGTAGCCCACCTGGGCCCCCTGTGAGGTCAGTCTTTCAGAATCACACCTGCCTCCACCCTGGGAGAATTCAGGCCACTGTGTATTGATGGTCTGTTAGGTGCTGTGTCTGTCTCTTAATAAGACCTTGTCTCCAGAGTCTGGGTCTGGGAGTATCTGACCAAAGTCCATGCTCTTTCTGCCACGCCACATCTCAAACTGGTCTTCTGCAGAACTATATTCTGCAGAATGTGCACACTGTGATGCCAACAATGTGTTTGTGCTCAAAGGAGTTGGTTAAGCAAACCTAAATGCCTTTATTAATGACAAGACTTGCCGGACGGAGCTTTAAACAGACCAACACCCACTGTACATTTCCAAGAAGGGGTAGAGTATGCAACCAGCAAGTTGCACAATTATTTGAATACAAATCCATGTTTTCGGAAATTATCACGTGGAACTAGAGAATGAAGGAAAACACTTGGGAAAAGGCTTTATCACACTTGGATTCTCATTCCTCAGAAGTTAACTCCAGTCTTGTAACCTATTTATTCCATTTTCTAGTCCACTCTATTCCATTTTCTGGACATGGTTTCAATACTGATCCGAAGTCATTAATTCTCTCTTAAAAGAACTGTGAACTACTGGTCCTTCATTTTCTAACTTGGTCCTCTGTTGATCACACTGTCTGATCCTCTTCCTCCCCCAGCTCCCCTCAGCCCACATATACTTGGAAGGTGAACTCAGACCATCCTACAGATGCCTGCAGGTACCACTCCCCGTCTTAAATCACCTTTCTGAACATGACGCCCGGTGCAATTGGCTTAGATTAATGGCCACCATAAACAGAACCCTCTTCCTGCTCCCAGCAAACATTTTTGTTCCCGGTTCGTATGTTGTTTTCCCATTACACACACCCTGATGGAAACACCTCGAAATCCTAATAGAAACAACACCTCAAGATCCTGGCCCAAAACTTTCATTTGATTTACAATCACCGACAGTGTTCCAACTGCAAAACGACATATCAGACCCATTAATATGCTTGGAGGAGTCTGGGTTAAATAAGGAAAGGGAGAGAGAAAATTTAATCTAAGCTACTGCTTATTTAAAAATTGATAGGAACTAATTAAATTAGTAAAATTTTATTGAACTTTAAAACAAAAATCAATTTTTAAAAATATCCCCCGTTCACTGAATCCAAAAACAATGAAATTCTTTTTTTTTTTTAATTAAATTGGCTAGTGGTCATTTCAGTCCTTTGGAACTCAACATATATGTTCTAAATTGAGGTTTTCCACTAGCTTCAAGTACGTACTTGCCTATTTAAAGCAAAAACAAATTTTTAACATGTAATATAGTTTCTCTGCCTTTTAATGAAGCTGTTGGAATGTTTCATGTCATTATCTGTCTGTCTGTCCAGTGAGGGTGTTAGTAAATGTTTAGTGACGAGCCTTCGATGGGGAGTGGGTAGGTACTGACTTCTGCCAATTTCCATGATGTAAATACTCCCAGCATGGCTCATGATGCCAAGCTACTAAAGTGACTGATGATACGAACATGGAGTCAAAAAGAAATGTGATCAATCTGCTCCCATGAGCTGGTACAAGCTGACTCTGACATATCACTGAGTCTTCCTTTATGAGTCTAAACCTACAATTACTGTCCACCTAGAATATTATCAATGAGACAGCAACAACGCATGCTTCATCCTCAACTGTGCTTCCTTTACAATGATAGTGCCTCTTGACCATGGCTGTGTGATCACTACGTTGACCTAGACCATATACTTAGCTTCTGAGCAGTCTTTGGTTAAAAAAAAATTCTGTACGTTCCAGTTCATCAGGGATCCACGAAGATAATTACTTATTTGGCTTTATGTGGAGTCAGTCCATTCACATTCCCTTCATATTTTCCTTTTGTTTTTAAATTCAAATGAGTGCTTACAATTCAAAGAAAATGTTAAGTTCATTTTCCTTCATTCTATTACCCTCCCCACTCATAATTACTAAATAACTCAAAATACCTCCCAAGTTTGTTTAATTCTAGAACATCAATGAGTCTTCTTTTGTGGATTTTATACCCCCTTTCTAAACAAAATCCCCAGAAGTACTGGTCAAGTAGGTAAGATTTTAGCTATGCCAGGCTAGGGAATGGGAAAGGAACGATGAACTTAGGGAGAAGAAGGTATTTACCATTTCAGAGTGCTTACCAGACAACTGTGACTGTTCCAGGAGTACTGCACATATTATTTCATTTAATCCTCAAAATGCTCTTGGTGGCTATTATTATCTTTTTTTGTTTAATGGACAGATTGAGGTGCAATTTCATTACAGATCTACAGCCACACAACTAGTGAGTGATGGGAGAAAGAATCAAATCCAGTATTTTTGACTGCTAAGCTGACGATTTTTTCATGATGCCTTCCTGTCCTTTAAAAGTAGTCTAAAGAATATTTCATCCGAGTTGGTGGGTCTTCCCCTAAAATTCCATCTCGAGGGCTTCTCTCTTCTCCCATATTGTGATCTACTTCTTTCCCTTACCTTCTCTCCAACGCCAGGAGGCTAGAGAGCTGGTGCCTTGCCTCCCTTTACTCACCACATCCAAAGACTTTGCTGCTTCTGTGTAAGAATCAGGAAACTAAGAGGAGAAAGAGCTTCCTCTCCCATAGAGTCAAGACACGTTCCAACACTCCTGCCTCTGTGTTGTCTCTCTGGGAAGTCTGATCTTCACCTAGGAAGCCAGCAACCCAGCCTGAGGAACCTGGTCTCTTCCACCCCCTTCCCTGGCACGTGCAAAAGCCTATGTGTACAAAACCGCTGAGGCTCAGAGGCACGTTTGCCCACAGCTTCTAAGTTTGCCCAAGTCTGGCAGTTGGATGTGACCACACAAAAATCTAAAGGAACCTAGCATCTGTTGATCTTCTATACTATGCTGGGCACTAGACTTCCACAGAGTCACAGCCATGCATGCAATGACTCATATGTTTTAGTCTTAGGACAAAATCATATCTGTGATATCACATCTCATAGGAAAGTATTAGGTAAAATAATACGGCAAAAAGTGTCCTAGGTCAGGTCACATCACTCCTCTGCTCAAAACCCTCTTATGGAAGAGAAAAACCAAAGACCTTACCATGGCCTATGTGACAGATTTTATTTTTCTAAGGTGGTCACAATAACATCTCCTGTCTCACTGTGTTCTTCCAGAACTTTGATGCTCCCTCATAAAGAGGTGGAATCTATGGCCCTCCTCTTGAAACTGAGTAGCACTTTATGACTGCCTGGATGAACAGAGCACAGTGGAAGTGATACTGTGTGACTTCCGAGGCTAGGTCATAAAAATTTCATGCACTCCAATCATGTTCTCCTGGGACACTCAATCTTGGAACCCAGCCACCACTCTATGAGAAAGTCCAAGGTACCTGAGAAGAGGCATACTGCTTTCTCTGAGCTTCCAGCCAACAACTAGCACCAACTTATCAGTCATGGACAAGAATCATGTTGAAATCTTCTAGCCCCCAGTCCAGCTGCTTTAGCTAATGCAACATGAAGCAGCAATGAACCATTGTTGCTGATCCCTGGCCAAACAATGGATTTGCAAGCAATTATATATTGTTTTAAGCCACAAAGGTTGGGGACATTTGTTACACAGCAATAGATAACTAGGACAGCCAGCAAGGTCGTATATGAACTCGTTTCCTGTTAACTCTGAGATCTCTTCTCCAGCCACTCTGTAGTCCTTGTACACTCTGTACTTTGGCAAACATGGAAAGCACATGACTACAGTCTTTAATTTCTTCCAGTGATATTTTAGAGTTTTCTGGGTAGAAGTCTTATACATCTTTTGATAGACTTTTTCCCCTAAGTGTTTAATGTGTGGGATGCTACTGCTAATGCTTCCCAGTTATCCTAATTTAAATTTCTAATTATTTGTTGCTTGTATGTAGAAATAAAGCTTATTTTTGCATGTTGACTTTATATTAAGCAACCTCATTCAATTCACTTACTTGTTCTGATAGTTTATTTATAGACTCTCAGATTTCTACTTTCCAATAATGTTGTCTCCTAATGATAGCTATATTTCTTCCTGACTTATCCTAATATTTCAAAATTTCTTTTCCTTCCCTTATTGAACTCGCTGGGACATGCAATGTGACATTAAAAAGAAGTGATGAGAGTGGCCAGGTTTGTTTAGGTCCCAATCTCATGGGAAAGCTTTAAATATTTCACCAGTAATTATATCAGTACAGTTTTTTTTTTGGTTGTTGTTGTTTTGTTTTGGTTTTGGTTTTGGTAGATATTCTTTATCAGAATAAGGAAGGCTCTTGTCTCAGATCAACTCTACAAGTATTTTCTAATCACCCGTTATGTCCTAGTCACTAACCTAGATAAGCAGAGAATTTACAAATAAATGAGAGTGGGGTGGTAAAGCTCAGTGGTAGAGCACATGTTTAGCATGCATGAGGTCCTGGGTTCAATCCCAGTACCCCCATTAAAAAAATGAAAGACTATTCCTATTCTGAGAAATTCACCATGTTAGGTATGAAATAGATAAATATAACACAGAGTGACAGAGAGGAAGTAGAAAAACAACTTACTCTGCCCAGGGGAGTCAGTGAAGCCTCTCAGAGCACAAAGTATTAAAGCAGAGGCTCAGCATATGAGATAAATGATGTTCTTATTAATAAGAATGATATACAAGGACTACTCCCTTCAAAATTCTCTCCAGGACATTTACCTACACAGGTGGGCTTCGTTTTACAGCGCCAAAGGATTATCCTGAATTTCTGTGCACATCACATTTGGATAAATCTACTATTCTCAAGTACTCCTAAAAGAGGTTGCAACTGAGAGAATAAAGCATCCCATGGTAAACAATTTTAGTGACGATTCCTGAGTTCTACGTACTTAGGTTTTCAAAGAATGTTACATGAGCCAAAATGCTGAGAAAGACATTCTGCTTTCCATCCCACAAACCCATTGTGAGCGCTCTTTCCATTTCTTTACTGGCTGTATTTGCAAACAATAGCGCAGGCAATGAAGAAAAGTTGATTTAGAGCAAGCAACAGAGCATGCGGTTTAGAAATATTTACCTTAGGTAGCCATAACACATGTTAAGTGTTAAACAAATAGTGTTGACTTGGCTCACTCAGGCTACGTCTGCAGCGTACCAAAGAAAATCATCTGGACAGAATTGTATTACCTTGGGCCAAAGGATGTTGGAAGGTACACACCTCAAAGACCAGGTACAGTGAGGTCTTTCCATGTCAACATTTAAGGTTTTTTTTTTTTCTTTTTAAAAGAGAAAAGAGTATCCAAGAGTGAACATAGGTAACATTGCAGAGTTCAAAGAGACTGAAAAGTTATGTACATGTCCGTCAATGACTTACTGTCTCCAGGAGAACAAGGTGAACACTGTCAAGTTCATGTCCCAACATCTGGATTTGTTCTCAAAGCAGAGAATGGAAACAAGTGGATCCAGATCTGGAATGACAAAAATTGAGGTCTTATGGCTTGAGGAAGTCTGGAAGTAGGGCCGGTGCCCCCGTTCATGTTCCTCTGGGACTCATCCTGGCAGCACCTGCCAGCCAGAACTCCCAGGTTGGCGTTTGCCTTTTCTGTCCAAGGGCTTTCCCTTCAAGTTGGACCCATTCTGTCCCAAGTGCCAAAGAGTTAATGCTCCCCTAGGTAAGACCCTCAACAATGACTGTTGGGAGTCTGTGCGCCCCCCTCAGGTGGGAACTCCAAGCAGAGTCCTACCTTGTTCCCAGGTTTCTCTTGTAGGAGTGAGCTTGCTATTTGCTTACTCGGACTTTGCTGTCTTACTTTCCCATCCCTCTCCCAATGTTTCCTGCAATTACTTCCAGAACAAACCATTTCATTTGGATTCTTGTTTAAGAGTCAGCTTCTGGAGGATCCCAAACACACACAGGTTATCCTTGACTTAAGCAAAGGATATCAGTATCCATTCCTCATCTTTTCGTAAGAAGGTGGTGGCACTGTCTCCCCCTAAATCACACCCTCTCTAAAGGAGCTCACATGCTCTGTAGGAGGATCGTGGAGGACTTCAAGCCGTTATCTGGGCAAGTCAAGTCAAAGCCACTGTCATCTAAAATCGTGGCCCATTGGAGCACAAGCATCATTTTTTGCTTGACTTAATTGCATAATTGCCTTGGTTCTCAGCTTACTGTGTGGAGACCTCACGAAGAACAAATTAATGATCTCACATGAGGGGGACCCATCTTCTGTGGGCTTCTGGCCAAGAGGGAGACGTATCAATGTCAAGAACAGCTATCTAGGGAGACTCTCTCAGGGGGAGAATTTCTCCTTTCAATTATGACCACCTAAAAACCACGATGAGAATTGCTTCTTATGAAGTCAAGCCATGGAAATTAAACTTTGGGGGAAATGGTTAAATTTCAGCCTTGGAGCCCTCCGTCTGCTATACTGGAGAATTTTCCTGGGCTCATCAAACACGGCTACAAGATTTCCTAAGAGTCTTGCTTTCGATGTTTCAGTAAATTCAGTGAACATTCCCCTGTGTGAGCAAGTAGTGTGGCTTTTAAGAAGAGAATTTTAGTTAAATTCCATGTTCTTTCCTGCTATAAAGGAATCATGGTAATAAATGAGACTCTCGTCTTAAGTTTGTGTTCAAATGAGAACATTATGCAGAGAAGTTCCCAAATAATGAGCAACTACAGGTTTCAGAGCAGTGCCTCAATCCACGAGCAGAGTGGCTCACCTCTAACAGTGAGATTCAGCGGTATTACCTGAGAGTAAAAGATTCACCAATAGCACCAGGGAGGACGCCATCACTCAGTTTGTTGTTTGAATTAATTGCTAGAGCTCGTTGACAACTTAAAGAGTAAACTGAGTGCCTTTAATGCCTCTGCTTTTGAGCTCACCTAACTGGACTCAACAGAAAACAAGTAACACCTTCCCCTGTTCACTGTCATTATTCTATTTAAATACAACTCAGATCAATCAATATAACATTGATGAGTGTGGTTTAACTATAATGATTCCAATATTATTTCTAGTATTTTTTTTTAATTGAAGTATAGTTGATTTACAACGTTCTGTTAATTTCTGGTGTACAGCATAGTGATTCATTTATACATATATATTTCTTTTCACTCTTTTTCGTTACAGGCCATTACAAGGTACTGAAAAGGTATTGAACATAGTTCCCTGTGCTATACAGTAGAACCTTGTTGTTTATCTATTTTATATATATAGTAGTTCACATCTGCAAAGCCTGAACTCCCGATTTATCCCTCCTCACCCCCTTTCCACCCTGGTAACTGTAAGTTTGTTCTCTATGTCTGTGAGTCTGTCTCTGTTTTGTAAATAAGTTCATTTGTGTCTTCCTTCCTTCCTTCCTTCCTTCCTTCCTTCCTTCCTTCCTTCCTTCCTTCCTTCCTTCCTTTCTCATTCCACACATAAGTGATACCATATGGTGTTTTTCTTCTTCTTTCTGGCTTACTTCACTTAGAATGACCATCTCCAGGTCCATCCATGTTGCTGCAACTGTCACTGTTTTACTCTCTTTGTATGGCTGAGTGGTATCGAGCATATTCCCTTAACTGAAAAGCGTAGGGAAAAATAATCCCCCTCAAAGCAGAACCTGACTGCATCAGATGGTTAGCACTGGGAACTTCTGTTTTATTGTTTTGTTTTATTTTGTTTTGTTTTAAGCATGATCCAGAACAATGACTTACCACCCTCTTCCTACATGTTCCTACATGTGGAAGGCTTTTGCTCAAAAAAAAAAAAAAAATTCTTATGGTTCAAAAGCCCCAGCTAAGAGTTTAGCCTGGGGAGGAACAGGGAGGTGGTCTCACCCCAGAGTGAGGTCATTTCAGAAAATGTTCAAATGGAATGAATCACACAGAGCTCCTTAAAGTTTCCTAACTGCTCCACGTGCTCTCCTGCCTCGGGGCTTTGCATGCACTCTTCCTCTTGCCTTGACGCTCCCTCGTGCAGCCCCCACCTCCCCACCACTCATCCTCACTCTCCTAGGGATCAGATTTTCAGTCTTTGTGCAGATGGAGTTTTCTGGAGGGAGATGCTGTCCGCGTGACTTTTGCACTGTTAAAATCTGAATCCTCACCCACTTCTACCCCGTGGTTGGCTGTCTGCCTCTCTCACGGCTGAGGTCCCCCTCCTGCCCAGGTGTGACTGACTCACCATCACCTCTCCAGGTGGGCCTTAAAATACGCTCTCCTCATCTATCCCAAGGCCAGCTTCTAAGTCCACAGCCTGCTGTCTGGGGACCGCTTGCCCACCGCTGCCCACCCCGGCTCCACTTGTCTCTCCATTGCACGTGTCCAGGATGTCCCCAGGGCCCCTTTAAACCCTGGGATTCAGGAAATCTCTATTCCTGTGCTTGCTCTGCACTGAGTTGCCATGTGATAGTGGATAAATAACTTCCCCTGGCTGGATCTCATTTCACTCATCTACAAACAAACAAAACAAAATCAAAGACCCAAAAATGATGAGCAAACTTTTTCTTAAAGAGCCAGATAGGAAATATTTCAGACTTTGTGTAGCCACGTGGTCTCTGTCACAACTACTCAGCCTCACGGTGGTAGCACAAAAGGTGCCATAAACACATACATGGATGGGTGTGTTCATGTTCCAATAAAACATTATTTACAAAAGCAGGTGGCAAGCTGGAACTGGCCCGTGGGCTCATTTGCTGGTCCCTGGTCTAGATGATTTGCACGGTTTCTCCTCTAAAATGAAGTCATCTTATTTCTACCAGTGGAATTAAGTAGTCCCTTCTTAATCCCCTGTGTGTTTCCTCCTGATCACAGTTGCAGGCATATACAGAATTAAATATGTGTCTCTCCCAGCTAGAAATTCCCTGCAGTCAGTGACGATGTCTGTGTTTCACCGGAATATACTAAAATTATTGCAAAGTGTAGCCCAGATAAGTTCTTGAAAAACCAAAAACTGAATGAATGAGTATGACTGCTGAAACTCGGCAAACAAGAGTCAATCCACTTTCCCTGAGAGAAGAGGACCAGAGATACCCCAGCACCTAAAGGCATGCTCCCCTAATCCTCTTCTCTGATAAACAGTATCTTCTCCATCACTTTCCTGGCAGTTGGAATGGATGTGTCCTGAAGTATGCATAGCTGGGTTCTCTGGTCCCCTGGGAGGGAAGGATGTCATGGCAGTGTTTCTCAAATTGTCCCGAGCACATAGATCAGCTGGGACCTTGATCAGATGCAGGTTCTGATTCAGGGTAAGGCCTGAGGCTCTGCATTTCTAACAGGCTCCCTGGAATTGTGGATTTTTCTGGTCCATGGACCACACTTTGAATTGTAAGGCTTTAGAGAATTTCTGCCCTAAGCACTTTTCCTTCCCATTAGTACCTAATGAGAAGCCCAGTTTAAAGTAGCTACAGCAAAATAAAAGGGAAGGGGTTCATATAACTGAAAATTCCAATATTATCATTGGCTTCAGGTATGGCTAGATCAAGGCTCTGTGTTCCTTTCTCCATCTGTCAATTCTGTTTTCCTCTGTGTTTGTTTCATTAGCAGACAGAATTTTCTGAGCTACCAAGAATGAGACTCACACAGTCTTTATGGCTCAAGAGCTCAAAGAGACTGTCTTTCCAACAATTCACATTTGCCCTACTTGTGTTATAGACTTACCCCTGATCCTATCAGTGTGCCCAGGAGGATGGAATCCTGTTGTGAGAAAGTCCTGAGTCTAGTGCCGAGTAGGGGCATGAAGTAAATTTTAAAAGAACCATACAAACTAGCCAGGATTATTATGGAGAGGGAAGTGTTACTTTACCAAAGGGAAGATGCTGCAGAAACACTTTCATACCAACCCATAACACTCCTCATTGAATCATCAGTCATCCTGATACTTTGCTTATTGTATTAGTTTCCTACTACTGTGTAACAAGTGACCACAAACTTCTCAGCTCCAACAAAATACAATGAGCAGCCCACAGTTCTGAAGGTCAGAGGTCCAGCATAGCATGACTAGTTCTTGACCCAGGATCTGATCTTGGAGGCTGAAATCAAAGTACCAGCCAGGCTGAACTCTTCTGGGGAAGAACATGCTTTCACATTCATTCAACTTGTTTGCAGAATTCAGTTCCTTGCAGGTCTTTGCTTGAAGGTCTGGCGTCTACCTATTGACTACCTGCCCCCCAATCTGCTGAAGAGGTACCTGCCCCCAACACCCTACCTGTGGTACCAAACATTCTGTTCTCTTCTTTGGCGTTATTTGTGAGAAGGAAAGAACTAGCAGAGCTGGAAAGGTAATACATGAGCCCGTTTCTACCTTCACGGCACTGTCTAAGTACCAGAGTGTCATCTGAGGCTTTTCTTCCAAAAATGACCTCCCTGTCTCCCAGGATAAGGGAGGATGTCTCCCCTGCCGTAGCGTTTCCAGGTTTTCTCTGGACCTGCAGGGACTTCTCAACACCACCATGGCCTTTCTTTCAGGTCTAGCTGATCTTCAAGGCATCCCAGTTTAATCTGAGCTTTGATAAAGTCTCAGAAAAATGAACCAGAAGTCAGAAAGAGTTTTCTCTGAGATGAGTCAGATGAGGCAAGAGTGGAAACCCCCTGGATAGGAAACCAGTCTAACCTGTTTTGCCATTAGTGGTGACTCGGGTTTTACACACCATTGCTCCTGGAAAGAGAAATAGTGTCTCATTCGAGCCGAGGAGAATCCTCGCCGTCATGCCTGAGAGGAAGGTACTTTCACAGAGGCTGAGAGAGGAGCTGGGTTTGGACCGTCCAGGCGACAGTCCTGCCAGGAAGACAGAAGACCAGGGTGGCGACCAAACTGAAATCAGGCAGAGGAAGACAACCTTCAGAACTGGGCATTTCATCCAGGAGGAATGTCTATAAATCAGTTCGTAAATAGGTGATGGGTTGAAAGAAGGTTCTGTGATCAAATATGTTTGGGGGAAAAGTGGGCTGAAGAAAATGAATACATTTTCTAACTATAGAATTTTAAAGACTTTTAAATAAGTAATTGGCATTCGGGGTCTCCAATGATGGGATACAGCAGGGGTCAGCAAAGATTAACAAAATTTAATGGACCATAGAACCATTCACTCATTCATGTGTTAGTTATTTTTATGCGACAAATCTAAGAGTCTTACAGACAGCACACTCTGGTTCACTGTTGTTTCCCTGATGTCTATAAGGGAACTTGGAACACAGAAAACTCTCAACCAAAGCTCACTGAATAGGAAATACTGAATTAAATACCAAAATAAAACAGTTCTTCCAGGAGAAAGAGGGCCTCTAAGGGAACACACTGATGACAGCTGAACTATGTAAAATAATGTTTCAGAACAAGGAGAAGTGACTGTATTTTGGAAGAAAAGAAAAGAAAAAGAAAAAGAAGAGGAGACACAGAATAGGGAAAAATGAATTGTAATAAGAAGGCAAAGGAGAGGAAAAGGAAGAGGCAGGGGATCAAAAGATGTGTTTCCACCCACAAGAAAATAGCTTTCTCTGCCCTGGCTGTGCACAAGAGCATCAGTGTCCTGAAAGGGAGAACCTTTAATGAGGTGCTGAAAAACCTTCTTTGGCATTAATTAACAAGATCACTAGGCTGTTGTAATTGCAGAGAGAAAAATAAATCATCAAGAGATACTTCCTAACAGAAATGCAGGTCATTACAAAATATTATTTAAAGTCACATTTACATATAAAAAGGATCAAATGGATGTTGTCCCACTTGGCAGCCACCTTCCCTCCCCTCTCCCTCGTGCACGGGAATTAGTACACAGCTCCCCTGTAAGCCTGGGGCTTTGGAATCTTTGCAGAGCATCCTCCCAGAGGGCCCTGATGGATACAGAGACATGAAAACTGAAGGAAAGCTTTGCAGGTGAAGTCTCAGGGCTACAACACCTGATTAACTGCCACTTACAGTGCTAAGTGCCTGAATCCCTCACTTAACTGGGGTCTCTGTGAGACTAGTGATCTTACCTGGGTTTTCCTCCCTTCATTGTGTTCTCAACACCCAGCCTGTATTAGGATGCTCAAGAGGTACATACTAAAAGCATTAAGCAATTCCTCAGGATTCATCTAAAGAGGCACTTCCTTGGAGAAGCTCTCCTGCATGTCCCAAAGAGGTGAAGGTGCTTTCCTCTAAGACACTGTGGTATTCCACGCTTCCTTGTGTGGTGGCACTTAAAGAAGTACACTGACAACAGCAAAATGGCAATAAGGGAGAAGCCCCCCCAGCTCCCATCCCTAATTACAAACAGAGCTACTGGAGACAAATATTGTTCTATTAATAGCCACATCCTTATCTTTAGCATCATTACAGACCTAGATATGTAGTATGTGCTCTCAGCAAGTGCTTCTTGAATGGATACTGATATGGCCCAGAAAGGCAGTGGAAGCTGTTACATTTTTTGGGCAAACTCTGGGGTGGCTGCCATTGGGAGCTGAGCCATGATCTGGAAGGATAGACCAAGAAAAGGAGAGGTAGCCCAGGGCACTCATTGTGTCCCTAGGGTAGCAACCCTAGAAAGGAGTCCTTTCAAGCCAGAGTACCCCAAAGTTGTTGCACATAACACACATTGCTTTGGTTGTAAATGGACATTACATTAAAAGGGAGCCCCAGTGAGGCAACAGGTTAACTGTGAAGCCACTATATATGTATCTTGAGGTTGAACAAATAAATGGGTGGAAGATGGGGAAAGCCAGGTTCCTCGCTGTTGGTGTGGGAGGTTATAGAGCAACAAAGGAGGAAGCTAGGATGATCCATGTGGTAATGGATTAGAGTCAGAGACATTAGTATGAACTCATATTTAGCATAAGATAGACATAGATAGCTATATACATAGGTGCTAGGTAGAGATAGATAATAGATAGCTTCAGGTATAGATTTAGGTGTCGGGACAGAGACACAATGTGTATATACACAGATATTTTAACATACACACATATATTTCCTAGTTCTGTCCTAGTTCTAGGAAGGCCTAGAAGCAATGACACCCCAGTAATAATGAGCACATGCAACATCCAGATTTTGGTGTCTAAACACCATTCTCCAATAAAGGGAACCAAGGCTCCTGGGAGAAATGGCTGATTCTATAACTGGGACAGGGGATGTACAAGATGAACCTGGAGCATCTTCTAGGGGCAGGAATTAAAGACGGGCTCAAAAGACAAAGCTATGTAGGTTGTCAGAGGAACACAGGACCCAACCGAAAGAGCTCCGGATAACCACAGCAGGAACAATCAGAACCACAGCAGGAGGAAGAAAAATTAATAACAAAATATTGTGTTAAAGTCCTAAATAAAACATAAACACCCACAAGGGTGTACTCTCTCAACAAATGCTTGGATAAATGCAGGAGACTATGAGGCTGTCTCATAGAGAAGCGTTCCAAATACTTTACTCTGTGTTCAAGGAGGAGGAGCATGTTTTCCACCCCTTAAGTTTGAGCTGCGCATAGTGACTTCCTTCTGGAGAGTACCATACGGGAAGGGGGAGAGAGAGTAACTTCACAGTGGGGAGCCTGACAAATATACCCTGCCAGCTGATCAAGGTCAGCAGCAGCAGCAGCGATAAGTCATGTGGATCACTTCTGATGTGATGTGATGAGAAATGCACACTGCCTCTGGATTCTTCTTCCCCCAAACCCATAATCCAAGTCTAATCATGAGATAAAACAATGGCCAAGTCCCAGCTGAGGGTGAAGCCACAACATGACTGAACTGTGCATCACAAAACTGTCAAGGTCATCAAAAACAAAGAGAGTTTGAGAAACTGTCACAGGCAGGAGGCGCTTAAGGAGACATGACAACTAAATAAATGTAAAATGGGATCCTAGGTGGGGAAAGGTTTTAAGTTTAAAACTATGGAGATTAGTTTGATGTACAGAGATTAGTATATAATGATGTGTCAATATTCATTCATGAATTGTGACGGGCGAACCGCACCAAAGTAACGTGCTAATAATATGAGAAATTGGGTGTGTGGTACATGGATACTCTCTGGACTATCCTGGCAACTTTTCTGTAAGTTAAAACTACTCTAAATTTAAAAGTTTAATGAAGTAAACAAATAAAGATACAAAGAAAATAAAAACAATAGAAACAAAACAAAACAAAATGTCCCATGAACACCATGGGGAGGATTGGCATTGTCTACAGTAACTAAGGTGCCCTTGGAGTTGTGCAAATAGGGCTCCCCATGCTGCACCTTCCCCACATTTTTAGTTCCAGGCTGGACCCGGGGTACAAACCCAGTGATATTTTCTGGGTTATTCATCTGTAAACTGATGCTGACATCTCTTCTATGGTCATTCACTGTTGCCTGGTGCTTTCAGCGGTAAGTCTGTCATCTGGCAAGCTCAAAGCCAACACATTCAAACTTTGAGGTGCTTAAGAATTGCCTGGGGAAGTGGGTTAGAATGCAGATTCCTGGGCTCCATCCCAGAGATTCTGATTTACTCTGTGTTAAAGTGAATCCAATTAATCTGCATTTTTAATAAACCTGTGAGGTGTTCCTGAGTCACACATTCAGATCAACCCTGAACTAAGGGGCAGGGACCAAGCATGATTTTTGACTAAGTGTCATTCTTTGGCTTCTCATCCCACATCTAGCACCACAATGCTTCCTAAGTACTACGAGCTTGGCAGATACTTGACACTCGATAAATATTTGATAAAAGAATGAATGCATGCATGCATGAACTGTCAAGATCAACATTTAATTTTTTTTTTCTGTTTAAGAACTTTGACATTGGGTGTCATGCCCAGGGATCCCTCACTATTAGGGGACCCAAGCTATGGGAAATTAGATTTAAAGAACAGCGTACATTGACACCCAAGGCCACTCACCGGGCACATCCTGACTGAGGTCCAGAGCGGTGGGAAAAATTTTCCTTCTCCAATGTGAGAAGAATTCTTGATATTTGTTGTTCTGAAGCTAATACCATTTTTAGGGTTTTGGTTTTTTTTTTTTTTCTGTTTTATACGCTCAATTAGATGAGTCTGCCTTCTGAATCAGCAGCTCAATAATGAGTTTGGTTGCATTTGCAGGTAGAAAACTGGAGGCACTTGTTTCCCCCACAGGCAGAAAGGTACATGTGCAATTAACTAATTGCAGGCTGATGCTCGTCTGGCATAAATGCTAGACACACACAAAGACACACACACCTTGACATCCGAAACTCCATCTCTGACCTGGGGGGTGTGAGAAAGACACACAGAGGATGATGCACTGAAGAGGTGCATTGTCTGGGGGAGAAGAACCTCCTCCTACCACGGAGGCTCCCACAGAGGTCATCCCTTCAGTGCCCCCAGGAACAGAAGGACATGTGGGAAGGTGGAATGCTCCCTGTTCCCAGAATTCTTTGAGAGTGGCTGTCAGTGTTTAAGTTAGAATATTGCCGGTTAATTGTTAGCTCTGAGAGAAAAATTATGAGCAGGGGAACGGTTCTGCATGGATTTAGTGTATTTGAATAATTTAGACCCCCGCCGTTAATTTGACAGGATTGTTTTTCTCTCGCAGTAGCCTGCTGCTACAAGAATTAAAACTGTCGGGAGTACCCGGGGCTGTGCTCGAGCTTAGTAATGAGGTTTATCAGTCAATAAATGATTTTATACAGCAAATTAAACTGTAAACTTCGTTTGGGCGGTAAATATTTAGAGAATAAAGATATCTGGTTAATGAGGAGGGCTGGATGTTTAAAAAAAGGGGGAGAGAAGGAAAAAAGGAAATGTCAACCTTCTAAATCTTGAATGTGGTTGGGACTGGATGACAATTTGCTCACTTACAGTTCTCTCTCACTCTCTTTCTCTGTAAATAACAGATGATGGTTTCATTGTGTATTTAAGGATGCAACAGAAAATCTTCCCATCTTTCACTTGTGCGTACCACTAGAATGAAATAATCCATTCCTCACGGGGTCCTTAGGAATAAATACATAAGGGAAAAAATATGTAAGTTGCTCATACAGTATCTGGCACAAGGTTCATCACTTCTGCTCTGATTTATTTTTAAAAGCAGATTACCCCAGGGCTGTGCTGTCCAGTATGGAAGCCACTCACCACATGTGGCTATTCAAATTTAAACTTAACATTAATTAAAATTAAATAAACTAAACACAGTTTCACAGTTGCATTTGCCACATTTCAGGTGCTCAGTAGCTCCAGAGGCTAGTGGCTGTGTCCTGGATGGAGCAGATACAAGCATGTCCATCATCACACGGAGTCCTGCGGGACAGGGGGACTGCAGAATCCATCTGACAATTTCATGTTTCTTGTGCTGGGGTACCCACAGATCAGGGGGTACCTGGGCTGGCTTAAATGGCACAAGAATTTTTGTATTATCTTCATTATATATCTGTGTGTATATGTAAAAGGACTTTTATAACCGAGTTACCAAATCTGTGGTTTTGTACATATCAATGCTTAGGACAAGGTAGTTAAGATAAAGTTTGAAAAAAAAACAAACAAGCAAATAAGTTGGTTTAGGAAATTTTAAATAAATCAATACTGGTTATAATAATTTGGCAAAAATCTTGAAATAGTATACGAAGGAATGATGATGATGTTTGAAAAATACTGAGCCAGTGGACCCCAAGGGTCAGGAAACTCAAGAAGAGGTAAAAGAAGGGAGAAAAAACAGCAGAGCTGAGAAGGAGAGAGGTAGGAATGTCCAAATCAAATTTCTCTACCTTCCAATTTTGCTTTGGCCAGAACCAGGCGGTATTACTTGCTCACCCACCCACGTCCTAAATAATCAACACATGCCCTTAACTCCATAAGCTTAGTCTTTGCGGCATCGCTAGGGATGTCATTCGTATGAACTCCCCATACCTGTGGGGTCTTTGGAACAGGGTTCTAGAAACTCTATGCAGCACCCTAAAGATTCCAAATATGAGTGTGACGTTGTAGGTCACAGGACATCCTGAACTGCACTCCCTGGCAGTCCATGCTGACAGTCCAAAATCAAGTCACCATCACCCGGGAGGGTACATCTCCCTCACTCCCACATGTGGCCCATTCCTTGAGCCAACTCCCTCACCTTCCCATCCTAATCCACCAGTAACATCCCCACTCTCTGATCACTGGACATCCCCCATATTGTAATCTGCCCGTCTGTGACTTCAGTAACCTTGCCCCATAACCTGGTCACAAACAAAAAAAAACAAAAAAAAGCAAAAACCCACAGAAGAGCTGGAAGCACCACTGCATCAGAGTCCCTAAAGAAAAAGATAAGACAATCAACTCAGATCACTGGAAGAGAGCTTAATACAAAGGTATGGGCAGGGTATAGGTAAACCACAAGGTTTAGACTCTTGGGGCCAGTAGCAAGGGGGCACCATGATTACTGCTCAGCTTGAAGGGGCAAGGGAGAGGGAAGGGGCGAGGGAGAGGGGAGGGACACGGCACCTGGAAGGAGAGGACCGCCTGACACGAGCTGTGATCTGAAGATGAGGGATGCCACCAGCTCATCCTAACCTGCAAGGAGGGAGTCAGAAGAACAAATGCCCCAATCACGTGCTCCTCTCTCTTTCTCATCTCTCCCTGTTGCTCCCCATTGGCTGAACCCAACTGAGAGACAGACAGCAAGGATTCTGCTGATAAATCTTGCTTTCCAGGGCAGGAAGCAGGGTGTGGAAGGGTGGAGAGGCCTTGGAGGGGCAAAGGAGAGCCCCCAGCACAATCATTCTGCCTGCTCGGGTTAAGTGAGCCTTATCTTCATCCTTCCAGAGTTGCGGGGAAGTGGGGGGTGCCCACCACCATTGCCGTTGGAACGCAGATGGCTCAGGCTCTGTATGTGTCCCACAGTCTCCTTTCGGGAGCTTATCCTCACAGGTGGACCCCCAGCTTCAAGGCATCACTGAGATTTCCACCTTCTGGGAACGTGTTACTCCATCTTTGAGAGGCTAAACTCCCCCTGCCAGCCCAGCCCCTTCCGAGAAGGTCACAGAACCTGGGAGATCCCAGGTGTTGGTCGTGTACAGTTCAAACTCTTTCCACAGCAAGTAAGAGTCAGACTTATCTCAAACTTGCTTGAACAACAGGGATCCCCACTGGGTCACGTAACTGACCCCTCGCTCTGCCCCTGTCCCCGGTGGGTGTCACCCACAGGCCGCAGCAGTTCCTGGCCTCTGTCTGCACACATCCAGGTCCCAATGAAAGGGGTCCCCCTAGAACAGCTCTGTCCAGCAGAAGGCAAGCCACACACTAATTCTTTAATTGCCTACTACTCACATTTTAAAAAGTGAAAAGAAACAGGTGAAATTAAATGTTCTAAAATATATTTTATTTAACCCAACCTGTGCAAAACACTGGCATTTCAGTATGACATCAATAGCAAATATATATATATATATATATATATATATATATATATTCATAAGAGATCTTGCATTCTTTCTCCATACTAAGTCTCTGAGATCTGAGGTCTGTTTGGACTCTCCCCGTGTTAAGTGCTCAGTGGCCACGTGTGGCTAGAGCCATCTTCTTATACAGCACAGTTCTAGAAAGTTCCCCCATGAGAGCAAGGCAGCTTCACGCAGCCCACTGGCCCAGCAGGGTCCTTTGCTCTTCACGGAATAATCACTGGCAGGAGAGGCAATTTCCTTAGACGAACCTGGCTCGCCTTTGATGCTGCAGGTGGAGACATTTTCCCCTGAGGTGTATGGGCCACTTAAAGACAATGGAAAATAAATACAAAACGAAATGAAACAAGCTTTCTGTTGGGAGGAGGTGTATTGCACACGCCGGCCCCTCTGTCGGGGAACTGCATTGACTCCTGGCTCGAGGTCCGTTCTAGCCTTGATTGAAACGCCTTTCCTCTGAAAGGAGAGAAGATCTCAGAGAGGTGGGGGAGGATTTCCCCTCCATGGATGCAGGAGAGCTGACGATGATGTAACAGATCCCGCCATCTAATGCCGCAGAGATCGATTTAACAGGCCTCTGCCTCATGGGGCTGATTGGGCCTTTTTGGGTAGAAAACTGCTTTGTCAAATAAACCTTACCCGCTATTTAAGCAACTTCTGTGCCCTTAGTACCTAAAGGAACGAGGATGGAAACTCAGGTGCTTTCTTTTGGGGACACAAGCGGCCAAAAAGTGCCAAAAGTCCATGCATGAGGTCGCAATAATGACGGTTACTGGTAATTAAACACACACTAAGTGCGTGGCATGTGTCACCTCATTTCATTTTCTAAAGAAAGTAATGAGTAAAAGGACGCGAATGGGCCTATGTCTTTATTAGGTAAATAAAAGCCACTAAATTCCATTTTCCCATTAAAACAGACAAACAGCTGGGGAGTCACAGAAGCAGGTCGTGGAATATGAGATGGTCCTCTGAGCATCGCTATGGCCATGCACAAACTGAAGCCAGGGCTAGGCAATGACTCCCAGGGCCTTGAGGGCCCTGGTGCCCAGCCCAGCTCAGCCCAGCTCTTCCTTCAGAACCAACACATGCACCATGCACCATTCCTTTGTTGAATGTGACATCTGCTAAACAGCTTTGAATAATTTTTTTTAAAAAAACCTTATTTTGTCTGAGAACATCTGTGTCCATCTGGACACTCTCCTCCCTGGCATCTCACTTTTAAGTTTGATATAACTATCAGATGTTCTTGCACAGATTCTGGGACAGATATGGGTATTGTGGAACAGACATCAATTATACTGATGTCATGAGGCATGTCAATCTCAGCCGGGAAAGTGACAGCTTCTTAATCATCAAACCGGCGAGCTTCCTGATCCATTCGCTGGTATTGTCAATAACGACTCACAGCAGCGTTGGATACAAGCCTATTTCTTTCCTCTTCGTTCTTCCTTCTTGCTTCTCTTCCCCTCCAAAAGGGCTGACTCTCCACTTTCCCTGGTAATTCCCCGCATCGTAGGTGTTTTTCATCCTAGTACTAAGCACAACTCCTTTAAGCACGACTCTAGTGCTAGACAGAGCTCTGCCTCTTTTCTTGAGCTTGGGCAGTTTTTATTTTTTATTCAGGGAGCGTCTAACTCAGAAAGTCTCTCCTTTTTGGCAGGTTCTGAGAAACTGACTTAGGGATGACGTGGAATTAGATAAACATTCTGACAAGACCTCCTATAGGCAGTTGGCTAGAGATCTACATTAACTTTCTTCCTAGAAGTCTATTGCATCTACTCTTCTGTTCATTTTACATAGTTTGGTTAGAGTTTTTGAAAGAGTCCTGTCTTCTCTGTGTTTGGGTAAGTTCCCTTATATCTTGTGTGTGTGTGTGTGTGTGTGTGTGTGTGTGTGAAAATGGTTAGATCCACATGATAAATCCCTACAAATCCTTACTCTGTGATTTTACACAATTGGAATACTGGTTTTGCTTTGTTTTGTTTTGGTTTTGGTTTTCTTTTAGTTTTTTTGCAACAGAAACTAAGTTTCTCAGTGAAGCTTTAAGAGTCATTTGATAGATGGAGTGAACTGTCACGGGCTCCGTGGTCCTTCTCTAAAGGGAGTAAAGCTTTGAAAACCACCCTGTGACACATTATTGCTTAAGCTTAAGAATGACTCCTTTGGCTCTTGATAACCCTCTCCCTTGCCAGTAATTTCAGGTCTATTAATCACCTATTTGAAAACTATTAATGACCTATTTGGAAAAAAATCACTTTTTTTCCTAGTGTCTTCTTACGAATTTCTGGCTGTGAAACCAGAGGTTAGCAATGTCCCCTCCCAGAGTTGTAGGGAGTGTCTTTTCTTTTATGTTATATCCTGGGCACACCATTGATCTGTCAACCCTAACTTAAATGGTCTGGGTCATAATGATGGCCCCCTCTGTGATTGAACAAAAGGAGAAAGAAAAAAAGGCTGGTATTTGTAAACAAGGACCAGATCATGCAGAAGTTGGGTTGAAGTAGTTCCAGAGTAGTGGCCTATTAAGAGAGCCTCCCTGTTACATGTAAAGTCTGACAAAGAGTCTATTTCTCCAAAACCAAAGTCTCTGAAATTCCCTTCTTTTATCTACAAAGTAAGAATAACACTCAGTAAGCATTTTCAAATCTCTTCCCAGCCATCCATCCTGTAAACTTTTGTCTAAGAAGGTCTTCCTGACAACATACATGAAGGAATCTCTAAAACTGCACGGGGACAAGTGAGGTCCCCCTCCCCTACCGCAGTGGTCATGTCCATTTGGACCCAACATGGCCACTTGTCCCAGGGAAAAACTGGGTGGCCGGCTAGACCAATCAGATTCTCCCCTTGGGAGTGAGGAATCAAGACAGAAACACAGAGTCTTAAGTTGTGGCCATGGAGAATAGACAGTTTTCCATGATACGGCCATGTTTGGCTCACATGCAGTGAGGTGAAGAGACCTGGTTTGCAACAAATGAAAGAGAGGGAGAGAGAGAGAAAGAGGAGAGACGTCTGCACAGAATCAGACACAAAAGTTGATACGACCCCGGGAGGGAGGGGGCACTTCTTGTTTCTACTGATAATGTTCTGGCCCCAGTTCCCATGCCCAGTGAGTAGTGCCTCCCCTTCCTCTCCTTGGCTTCCATTGGCTCTCTCTGGGTCTTTCTTCTTAACCCCTTTTTGCTTTTGCTTTTGCTTTTGCTTAAGCTGTTCTTTGCCACTGAAGACTATAAACATAAACACAAAAGGAGACAGGCATTGAACCTGCCAAGTACAGTGAATGACTCCAATTTAACCAATACTTCAGTTCCCCTTTCCATGTACAGGGTGACGGGTGACATGCATCTAACAGATAGGGTTTGTCTTCTGGAAAATGCTTTAGTGGCACAAGTTTAAACAGGGTGATGTTATCCATAGGTTTCCAGGTCAGTGTAGTCTGGACAGGACTTAAAAAGCTTCCTTCCAGAATACGGTCTGATTCAGCTTCTATTATTTGAACTTCAGTGTCTGTGTGCGTGCTTGTGTGTGTGTGTACACACTGGGAAAAATGTTTTCAGAATCTTTAGGCTGGAAGATGTTCATCTGCTTTTTGGTTCAAATCATAGGGCCTTCCCTCTTGCTCACGATTCATGCAAATAACTTCCCCCACCCCCTTTTCTCCCTCTCCTCTTCCCTTCCGTGGTTCTGTAAGAGTCCGCAGGAGGAAATCAGCCATTCTGGCTCTCCTAAGGGCAGACAGTAAAGGTCACTGGAAGTGGATCTTCCAGGATAACAAGGGGATCACATGGAGTGGTGAAGATGGGGAGCCTGAAGAAAATAAGTGCCTCAGAGACATAACTTCATATATGGAAAGAGCACGGCGTGATGTCAGGTGAACTAAAGCTAGACTGAGAGGCGTTGACGGTTACGCTGAAGAGTTGGGGTTTTAACACAAATGCAAAAGGTCACTTTTGAACTGATGGAATAGGCAATTCTTAAAGTGTTACAATGCAGACTGCTAAGTGGTCTTGTGATAGCCAGATTCCAAAGAGACAGCCTCCAAGCAACCACACCTCACAGTGTGTGGGCCCCGTGGCAGTCGCCTCCCATACTCAATCTGGGCTGCTCCTGTGTCTCCCTTTTGCAGACAGAATGTAGCAGAAGTGACTAGTCTTGGCAGCCCTCGCTTTGGGGCTTTTGAGGATTCTAAACTGCCACATATGATCTGGATATGAAACAGCTTTGTGAATTGAAATATGGTAAAAATGTGATTCCTTGGGGGCTGGGAACTGCAACATTAAAATGGCGATGCTGCCTGAGTCATGAGATGGCCAGGGGCACGTGTGCCTGGATGGGTGCCCTTGTGCCCTGCAGAGGGAACTGGTGAAGCAAACACGGCCTGCCACCTGACTGATCGGTTGTGACTGTCCAGGTCGCTATGCTTCCAGGGAGTCTGAGGATGCAGCTTGGGGAGTGTAACAGTGCTGAGATTGATTAGTGATGTCTGCCACAGGCACAGCGTGAGAAATTACTGCTCTTAAGTGATCTGTCATTCAGAGAGGAGGGTACTTCCCTTGGGCCTAGATGACTGGAAGAAGGGCAAACTCCATAGCCATGGGGAGGTGGGGAGAAGAGTTCAGATCAACCAGTTGACTCTCCCTCAGCAGAGCAAAGTGCTGAGTAGGAAGATGGTGGCACAGCCATGCCGAAAGAGGAAGCCGCCCACTGAAAGCAAGGATTCTCCCTACATTTCAACACAAGCAAGCTCAGAGCCCCCAGCTGCGGTCAGACTCTGGTCCAACAGGTGTGAGAGACTTTCACCCTGCACACTTCCCCCAAACAGCTCTGTCAAGTGCAATATTGAAGGCTTGACACTGAGCCAGCCAGGAAACTCAGAAGCTCATCAGCTCCCGTGGCTGGGAAAGCTCCCCCGACTGCCTCGGCCCCTTTGGAGACACTGAGCTGCGGCAGCTAACAAGCCCTGACACAAAGCAGCCAGCGCAGCCATTCACAGCAAACGCTCCTTGCTGGGGCTCACTGGCCTCGCCTGTTCGCTGTTTGTTTTCCAGCACCGGAGATGCGAAGGCACGCTCATGACTCCAGGTGAAGAACTCAAAGCCTTCTCCGGCACACGCGCTAAACACCTGGGTCAGACACGTCTGCTATTTGGTTTGCTTTTGTTGTTCTACACGTCCTTCACAAAACCCTCAACAAGGTGTGAAACAAGACATTTGTGAAAACCCGAGTGGTGCGGCTGTCTGCCTTAGTTATTTCAACCCTGAGATTGACAGTGAAAGACAAAATATTTCAGTAAAATAAAAGTGTTGTCAGCAAAAAAAAAAAAAAAAAAAGGTATGCTGATGACACACTGAGAACGTAGCCCTATGATAAACTAGGGGGGAAAATTGACGAAGAGCAGAAACACATAAGACTGCAATTTAATCTTTTTATTTGAAATATAAATATTGTTACTATCAAGCCTGACAGTATAGAAAAATGTGTGCCCTGCAGCCTTCTGACAAAACAAAATTTATATTTAAAACTTCCTGAAATAATATCTTTCATCCATAGGGTTTTGTCACATTGCAATGGCTCTGCGCCTGCTGTATGGCCCTGCACCTTTAATTATTTTATGCCTAGAAGACACATTTTAAATAGAAGAGGCGGGTTACAAGAGTTTTGACAGCTGAAGCTGATTAAAATACTGACAAAATGCACTCTATAGAATTCCCTAGGTTTTTGTCAAAGACCCATAGGAAAGTTAAAGATGAGAATCCAAAAAAAAAAAAAAAAAAGGAGGTATTTTTACCCACCAACATGAATCACTCAGACCAGGCTAGTGTTATTTGTTGCCTGGCCCTTGCCAGAGAAACTTTTAACAAAAATTCTCTTTTTCAAATGTTGAAAAGCCATGGACTGAAAAACTGGTTGGCCGATTGAGTTTGCTAATCTGTTTCCAGTTAACAAAGCACACAGTCTCCTTCCAAGGCCAGTTGTTCCATCTCATTTACTGAGGAGAAGAAAAGATGGATGGCTCACTTATTTATTTATCAATCTCTTTTATAAGGGTGTTACCAACTGGGCTGGTTTCCTGGATCTAGTTTCTCATTAGGAAGTGTGGCTTTTACAACCCCCAATGAAAGTCCAGTGTCTACCAACCAGTCACTCTTGTTGCCTCTTGCCTGAGGGAGTGAGCTAGAAGCCATTGCAGTAAAGGAGCCATCAATCTGGAGATGATCTCTGAAAGCAGAAAGTCTCTTGATATCGGAGGTCAGAATTTTAGGGCTGGACCTTCATGAGTTGGTTGAGTCTCATGTGCATTCATTCTTTTATTGTACTAATATAGGTGGAGGATCTATTCTGGGCAAGGCTCACAGTGACCTTGCCTTTGAAGAGGGCACTCACTTAAAAAACATGGCCAAATAATACTATTCCTGGCAAAACTGTCTTAGAAATGATGGAGAGATAAAAGACATTCCCAGACGAACAAAACTAAGGGAGTTCATCACCACTAGATCTACCTTATAAGAAATGCTAAAGGGAGGTCTTCAAGTTGAAAGACAAGAACACTAAGTAATAACATGAAAACATATGACAGTATTAAACTCACTGGTAAAGTTAAATATACAATCAAATTCAGAATACCCAAATATGGTAAAGGGGGTAAATCATTTTTATTTCTGGTCTAAAAGTTTAAAAAGCGATGATGCTAAAAATAACTACAGCTACTATAATTTGTTAATGGATAGACAATATAAAAACATATTAAATGTGACATCAATAGCATAAATGTTGGGGAAAGAGAAGTAAAAGTTTAGAGGTTTTGTATGCAATTGAAGGTAAGTTGTTACCTGCTTAAAATAGACTATTATTATACCTATAAGATATTTTATGTAAGCCTCATGGTAACCATAAAGCAAAAACCTAAGGCAGATACAAAAACATAAAGAAAAAGAAACTAAAATACACCACTACAAAAAAATAAACCACATTGGAAGAAAAGAAAAGTCATAAAACAAATAACAAAATGGCCCTACCTATCAATAATTAGTTTAAATATAAATGGACTAAATTCTCCACACAAAAGTGGCAGAATACATTAAGGAAAATCAAGATCCAGCAGCACCGGTCTTCTCAAGCATGCATGGTACATTCCCCAGGGTAGAGCCTATGCTGGGCCGCAAAGAAAGACTTAACAAATTTAAGAAGACTGAAATCATACCAAGCATCTTTTCTGACCATAATGCATGAAACTAGAAATCAACAATAGAAGGAAGATGGGAAAATCCATGGAAATTGAACAATTCACTCCTGAACAATCACTGGGTCAAGGAAAAAATCAAAAGGGGAATCAAAAAGTATCTTGAGACAAATAAAAATGAAAACACAGCATACAAAAACAAGAGATGCAGCAAGAGCAGTTCTAAAAGAAACATTTATAGCAATAAATGCTTACATTGGGAGAAAAGAAAGATCTCAGATAAACAACCTAATGTTACACCTTAAGGAATTAGAAAAATACAAACAAGCTAAGCCCAAACTTAGCAGAAGAACAAAAATTATAAAGATTAGAGCAGAAATAAATGAAATAGAGACAGAAGAGACAATACAAAAAAAAATGAAAGAATTGGTTTTTTGAAAAGATAAACAAAATTGATAAACCTCTAGCTAAACTAACCAAGAAAAAAAAAGGCTCAAATAAAAAAAATATAAATGAAAGAAATATAACTGAAACCATAGAAATACAAAGGATCATAAGAGACTATATGCCAACAATCACAGGCCAACAAATTGGGTAATCTGAATTTCTAGAAATTCATAACCTACCAAGACTTCATCATGAAGAAACAGAAAATCTGAACAGACCACCAATGACTAAGGAAATTAAAGCAGTAATTTAACTTCCCAACAACAGCAGCAACAACAAAAGCTAGGACCAGATGGTTTCACTGGTGAATTCTACCAAACATTTAAAGAATTAATGCCAATCCTTCTCAAACTTTTCCAGAGGGAACACTCCCAAACCCATTTTATGAGGCCAGCATTACCCTGATACCAAAGCCATCTATAGATTCAAGGTAATCCTTATCAAAATTCCAATGGCATTTTTCACAGAAATAGAAAGAACAATCCTAAAATTTGTGTGGAACAACAAAGACCCAGAATAGCCAGAGCAATTTTGAGACAGAACAAAGCTGAAGGCATCACATCATTAGCAAATATCAAGGAGGAAAAACAAGGGCACCGAGACGCACTGAGCCCCAGCCACACACCTGGGCCCTCCAGTGCACCTTCTACTGTTGATTTGTGTAGTTTTCAGATTTAGGCTGTTGCAAAAATTGTCCCTATGAACACTGTACTGCATGTCTTTCAGTGAAAATATGTACGAATTTCTGTTGGGTGCATGTTCTTTTGATTTGTTTTATACCAGAAAGTTTGCATGTCTAGGCCAGACATTTGCCCATTTATTAATAAAATAGATGCACTGTGTCTCATCTGGCTACACAACCCCTTAAACAGAACTCTTGAAGGCACAGTAGTGATTCATGGACCCAAATCTCAATGAGGCAGAAGAAGCAGGGATGTTTGGACGGGCACAGCATCATAAATTAATAAGGAGGTGGGCAAGAGTCAGGGAAAATTTACCTCCAACCTGGGTCAGAAAATCCAGCTCGTTATTACTTAATTGTGCTTTGATTAACACTTAATATCATTCTGAATTACTCCCATTAAGCTATTCTTCTATGTTTCCCCTGCATAATGCCTTAAATAGAAATAAATTGCAGCATTAGTTAACAGCATTACATCATGTGAATTTTAAATACCACAACTTGGGGGAAATAAAGCTTTATTAGGAGTCGAGTTATAAATCTGCACTAGACAAAGCTGCAGGTATTTTTGGCTATTTGAGTTACTAAAAGAAAATCGGTGTCTTTGAGTTCTCTTAATGCTGTTGTAGCTTTGACTGATGTCACCGCCAATATTCCAGGGCTGTGTCTATGACATAAAACAAGGGCATTGTTGAACTTGGCTCCTGAGGTTAGGAGGTGGGGAGGTGGTGGCCAGGGGTGGTTTTGGAGCTTGATTAAGCTGAATTTAAAGTCGGCCACAACGTGCAAAAATAAAGAGGTTCTCAATCAGAGGCAATCTGAGCTGAATCTGGAGAAACCAGCTCTGTGTATTTTGTTACATCCAATCTTTGAAAGTTTCAGTTTTAGAGTCTGGATCACTGAATATTCTCAGTGTAAGGCTATCACAAATCTTAATCATTTACCAGGATACAGTTTCTTAAAATAGAAAGAATCTGAACTTCAGAGTCAGTGAAACTTTGGCTTCTAATTTGTGACCCCGGGTAAGTTTCTTGACTTTTCCGAGCAGGGCCACTGTATACAGCTGTACAAGTTGCTAACTGCAAAAAGTTTTCCAATTTAGGGAGCAAGTGAAGACTGGAATCCTTCCTGTGCCCCACCAGCCAAGTCATGAAACTGTGTCTTCTAGGGGTTTCTTTTGCACACAGGCACCATATAAACTTGTGGTGGCCCCGACTGTGAGTCTCAGTTTCCTCACCCCTAAAATAGAGACAGAATCATGAAATTCACAGAAGCACTGTGGGAATTTTTAAGTTATCACACAAGTAAAGGGTGCAGAATATCAAATGACATCCTACACATATTTTTTTGGCCACATTTGTTGCTTTCCCCAGTGTGAGTGTTAGCATGCACTTATCCTGGGGTCTAGGAAAAAGGGTAGGAGATTAAGGAAGGCATCTCCTTTTGTGGGTTTAAATATGTAGGAAGCTTGTGTCTTACAGATCTATTCATAAAGGTGGTCTCTCTTTGGCTTGATGTTTTGTTAGTAAATCAACATAGTGACTATCACAGGAATTTGAGAAACTAAAAAAAAAATCACTTCTAATCGCAGAACTCATCAGCATCATATCTGGGAATATGGTTGTTATCTGACAGTGCTTATCAAAGAACATTCATGTAAATCAGGACATAAATTATAACATGTGATCATGGAAAGTGGCCTTGTGATCTCGCTGAGAAAGATCATGCTTAAAAATAAGAACAGAAAGACTCTGGCTCTAACTGAAAGACCAAATTGGCTGTTTTAGGTCAATTTCTATTCAATGGATTGGATGCTAAATATTCAATCTGATCCCATTACAGTCGCTGAACCATTACAACCACTGATGATGAAATAACCATTATCAGCTCAACTATTCAAGCTACTCATCTATTTTTTCGCCACTTGACAATTGGACTAAGTAATGTGATTAAAATATGGTTGAGTTAGTGGCAGCATGGAGATACCATCTGTGATTGAGCAGAGAGGAAAAACAACTCCAAACGAGGACATGCAGGACAGGAAGAAAGATGGACTATGCCTGAGGCTCGAGTCTAGGCCCCAGCTTTGCTTCATGTTAGAGAGGACCCGTCCACAGGGGCAATTCGCCTACCAGTAAGGGAGTCCCCAAGGGTGTGCCCATCAGTTGCCATGGCCAGCTCAGCCTGGAATGACCCCACACTAAAACAAGAAAAACAGTCAGAGCTTGGAAAATGGAGCTCAATTTAAAACCAGAAGTATGGGGACACAGCGCATTTTGTTGGAGATACTAGCTGAAAGGGACACGAGGACCCAGAGAAAGCGCCGGGAACCAGCACATCAGAAAGGAGAGATTTGTTTCCGCTGTAATTTTGCCTCTGTTGACTGTCTGCTCGTAACATCTGCCCAAACATTGATGTTGTGATTGTCCATGATTGATGGGGGAGATTTTAGATGGGAAGGTTTAAAAGGAATGAAATAAAGTCATAGAAAATGAATAGCATGACGAAAGTAAGACTAACAGAGTTGAAGGGTGAGTGAGTGTGGCGGATGGTAATAGAGGATAGTTCTTAAAATAAGCTCAGTGAACACAGACACAGTTTGTGGGCCAAGAAATGGCATAACAGTGTCATTATCACCTGCTTTGCGCTCATTTTTTCCACATATGTAAATGCTGGGGATGTCTTTCTTTGCTTAACCTCACTTATTTCATAATTGAAGGTCGTGCTTTTGAAACAAAATTCCAAACATTAAAAAGGACTGCTCCTTTAGAGAAAAAGGAGATGAACTGATAAAAGAAGGAACTCTGGGGAGGAGAGTGAGATTGGCAGTTTTAGTCAAGGTGATGATGTAGGAACTTCACCTGCCTCTTTATTATTATTTTGATTTTGCAATGAGAATTTATTTAGGAAATACGTTTGTAATTAAAGACAACCAAAATAATCGCTGTACTTATTTTTTAGAATAACACATAGTAAATTTGGCCTTTTTTACACCTGTAGTTCTATAAATTCTATATAACACATGCATAGATTCATGTAACTATGACCACAATCAAAATACAGAAGAGGTCCATCACCTCCTCCAAAATCCCCTCATGCCTTTCTAGTCACCCCCGCTTCATCCCTAACACCTGGCAACAACTGATCTGTTCTTCGTCACTCACTAGAGTTTCATCATTTTGAGACTATCACGTGAATGGGATATAACCTTTTGGGAGTGGCTTCTTTTATTCAGTGTAATGCACTGAGATTCACCTAAGTCACTGTGTGTAACAACAGTTCGTTCCTTTTTATTGCTGAGAGTATTCTATCAGATGGATGTACCATATTCTGCTTATCCGTTCATCCACTGAAGGACATTTGGGTTGTTTTCCATTTTCCACACTTATGAGTAGAGCACTAAAAAATATTCATGTCCAAATTTTTGTATGAACGTAAGTTTTCATTTCTTTAGGGTAAACACCCAGAAGTGGGATTGCTGTATCACACAATAAGTGTGAATTTAACTTTCGTTTTCTGGAGAGACTCCCACTTTATAATCCCACCAACAATGTAGGAGAGTTTCAGTTGCTCCAGCAGCCTTCCATCGTTGGTTCAAATCTGAAACTGGCTCCCACACACGGAGGAGCAAGGAGCGATCAAAGAAAGGGGCACACCACTCCAGATTGGTAGGTGGCTGTATTAAAAAGCAAGGGAACTCACTTAGCAAGGCTTGTCTTGGGAGGCCACAAGACGAGTAGATCTCCATATCCATCGGCCAGAATCTCAAATGTTTATATAGAGGTCTTAATGGGGTTTAGTCAATACAGCATCCAGATGGTCTCAACCACACCTTACTCTCTCAAGACTATGCCCTTGGAACAGTTCCCACTATGGGAACAGTGGGCAGAAGTTACATTCCAAGGACAGGAGTGGGAATGAAGTGCCTCCAATTTCCCGGGTCCAGTTCATGAGTCATCCACCAGTGGCCATGTCTTCTTGATAACCACCTCCTATAGCCATCACTTCATATTGTCAGTAATTTTTTTGTCATTCTGATAAACTGTAGTGGTATCTCATCATAGTTTTTAACTTGTGTTCAATTAATTTCTCATGATTGAACATCTTTTCATGGGCTAATTTGCCTTCTCTTTGGTGAAGTATCAAGTTGTTTGCCCTTTTAAAAAAAAATTGGTTGTTTGCCTTCTTACTATTGAGTTTTGTGAGTTCTTCATATATTCTGTATGTAAATCCTTTGTTGATAAGTGATTTGAAAATATTTTTCCTAGTCTGTAGCTCATCTTTTCAATCTTTCAGCAGTGTCTTCCACAGAGCAAATGTCTTTAGTTTTAAGTCCAATTACAATTCTTTTATCCTTAAATGAATTATGACTTCTGATATGTCTAAGAACTCTTTTCTGAGTCCCAGGTGACAAATATTTTCTTCTAAAAGTATTAATGTACTGCATTTTACATTTAGATCTATTGTACAATTTGAGCTAAGTTTTGTATAGGATATGAGGTTTAGGTTGAGGGTTTTTTTTAATATATTTAAATGTACAATATTTTAACACAATTTATTATAAAATATCCTTTCTCTACAGAATTGCCTTTTCCACTTTTCCAAAAATCAATTCACCATATCTGTGTGGGTCTACTTCTGAACTCTCCATTTCGCTCCATTTGATCTATATGGCTCTTCCTTAACTAAAACCACATGTTTCAACTGCTATAGATTTATAGTAAGTCTTAAAACTGGGTACAGTGATTTCATCAACTTCATTTTTCTTTTACAAATTTGTTTTGGTTATTTCAGTTCCTTTGCCTTTCCATCTGGATTTTAGAATAAGTTTGTCTATAAACAAAACAAAACAGAGCAAAGCAAATAAACAAACAAAAGCCACTGGGATGTTGATTGGTAGTGCATTAAATCTATCAGCTAATTTGGGGAGGACATAGTAAACTGACATTTTACTACATTGAGGCTTCCAATCCATGATTACAGCATGTCTCTCCACTGATTTAGGTCTTCTTTTATTTCTCATATCAGTATTTTGTAGTTTTCAGCATATAGCTCCTATATATACATATACACATACACATACATATACATATATACAAACATATATATATATATATATATATGACTTCTAGACTTAGTTCTAAGTATTTCACCTTCGGAGTTACTGCAAATGGTATTACTTTTGTTGGTGTGTTTATTTTTCAAATTTTGGTTCCAGGTCTTCATTACTAGTATGTAGAAATACAATTTATTTTTGTGTGTTAACTTCGGATTCTGTAATTTTCCTAAACTAACTTACTAGTATTAAGAGTTTATATCCTCGTTGCTGTTGTCTGTAGACCTGTTGGGTTTTCGTACAAATCCAATCATACCCTCTGTGAATCGAGAGAGTTTTATTTCTTCCTTTTCTAGTCTGTACAAATCTTATTTCCTCTGATTTTCCTCTGATTGTCTTATTATACTTGCTAGAGCTGCCACAAAAATGTCGAATGGGAGTGCTAAAAGTAGATCTCCTTTCCTCAGACTAGTCCTAGGGGGAAAGCATTTGGTCTTCACCATTAAGTATGATGCTAGTTGGCATGTACACATTGAAAACTTCATCAGACAATGTTATATTTTTTGCTTTCAACCATCAAGCACATTTTAAAAACTCAAGGGAGAAGAATTCATCATTTACCCAGATTTTTGTCATTTCCATTTTCCTTTCTTCGTTTCTGAGGTTTCAAGTTATCACCTGTTATCACCTCCCTCTGTCTAAAGCACTCCCATTACCAATTCTTTCAGAGCATGTCTCTAAAGGCAACAAATTCTCTTATTTTACTTTCACATGAGGATGTTAGGGTGAGCAACTGTCCTTCTTTGCCTAGTTGTAGCATTAAAAGTCCTGCATTCAGAGAAACCTCTTACTCCTGGACAAACTGGGACAGTTGGTTCCCCTAAGCGTCTTTATTTTACCATTATTCACTGGTCGACTATTACCTGTATTTTCACTGCTTGTAGAATTCTGGAATGACAATTCTTTTCTTTCAACCTTTTAAAAGTGTTGTTCCCCCTTCTCTGGCCTCCATGACTTCTGAAAAGAAAACCATAGTCATTCAAATTGTTATTCCCTGTAAGTAATTAACTGTTTTCCTGTGGCTGTTCTCAAGTCTTTTTCTTTATCTGTAGGTTTAAGTACTTTGATAATAACATACTAAAGGGCGTATCATTTGGTTTATCCTACTTGGGTTTCATTTGAGATTCATGTCTTCTCCCAAATTCACAAAGTTTTCAGCTATTATTTCTTCAAATATTTTTTTCCACACCACATTTTTTTCTCCTCTTTTCTGGGACTTCTATAACAAATGTTGAACGTTGGATATTGTCCCAAGGTCCCTGAGGCTCTTTTCAATTTTTCAGTCTTTTTCTGTTTATTGTTCAGGTTGGATAATTTTTATCGCTCTGTCTTCAGGTTCACCTAGTGACTCTCCTGTTTTCTTCTCCATTTTGTTATGAAGTACATTCAGTGAGGTGGGTTTTTTAAATTTAGGTTATTCTATTTCTATTTCTATGATTTCTGCTTTTTGTGTATCTTCTATTAATTTTGTGAAGCCTTCTGTCATTCCATTCCTTTTAAAAGTGTAGGTTTTCACTTCTTGGATCATGTTAATAATAGCTGTTTTAAAGCCTTTATCAGACAATTCTAACACCCGTGTCGTTTTGGCATTGGTATTCTATTGAATGTATTTCCCACGCAAGTTAATATTTTCCTCTTTCTTTAGATGCCAGGTAATATTTAATTGTATGCTGGACCTTTTGAACATGAGGTTAGGAGACGCTGGATCTTGTTTAAATCCTATGGAGAACATCGACATTTTGTTTCTCCAGGCAATCGATCCTGTTGGGTCAAGCTGCAAATTCTCCACAGACTTCTGTAGGTTGTGATCTCAGTTTCTGTCCCCTTTTCAAATCCTTTGCAGTGCTATTTGAACTTATCCTGCATGTGTCCCACCCAGTGGGCTGTCTGGGACCTGAGTCAGGTCTCTCTCTTAGTTCAGTTCTCAGAGCCTTTGGTATGTTCTTTGGGAGCAGAAACACAAATGCTCAGTGTGTGAGTGATTCCAGGAGTTGATACACCACTTAATGGGCTTACTTTGCTGGGCTCCTCTCTCTCCATAATCTCCCTGCTACATTCCACATCCCTGAGGCTTCCTGGTTTGATGCTCCCATAAGGAAGCTAGGGTTGTTGTTTCCCAGCTCTTTCCCACAATACACCTGCATCCACAGCCAGGTGGTGGTAAGTCAATAGAGGGAAAAAGCAACAGGGACCCTCCTCACCCTCCTGGGACCAATTAGAGAGGAAGGTTCATCTCCCTGTCAGAGTTTTAGTAGTTTGAAGAGCCTCAGTTCCATCACCAACACTGCACTGTCAACACTGTGCAGTGATTACCTGGCCCCTGGGGCTCAAGAGAGTAAAGATATTTTTCAAAATGGGTGATTTTCCTGCCCTCTCTGAGCTTTGAGAGTCCCCTTTCCTGCTCCTGATGCCAGGGCTTCTTTTGGAGTTCTGTCTGGATACATGGATGATCACTTAGTGTTTTGAGCTGCCTTGAGTCCAGGCTGTGAGGGAGAGGAAGATAAAAAGCTGGTAAACTCACCAAAGTTTTGTGACACTGAATTCTGTTCTTCTTCCCCAATCTGCCTGCTACTGCTACTTTCAAAGTCTTCAGATAGCTTCTCCGTTACATTCTACTGAGCTTTTGTAGCTTCATTCAATGGAAGAGACAGGACGGAGTGTGGATTCATCATTTCACCTGGAATTGCAGCCTGCAGCACCTATGTTTTCAGGTTTATCCTCGGAGATGTATATTACCACAGACAGAACTTGGGTAGTGATGTCAGTTTTGAGATAGAATTTTTCTCCGACATTTAACTAGCTGTGTAAAGTGAGACATGTTACTTGGCTTCTGAAAGCCTCCCTTCCCCTCCTTGTTAAGTGGGAGGCGAATGCATATCACTAAGTGTGTTGTCCAGTTCCAGCAGGTAATGTGCAGTGCTGACACAGCGCAGGTGCTGAATTCCTATACATTTATTACCTCCCCTTCCCCTCTGTCTCCCTGAAGCTGCTCTCCTGGAGTGATGGTGGAGGGTGACATTTGGAGTGCAAGGAGCCATGTTCAGTCTGATTTTGCAGCACATTTGTGACCGGGGAGTGGTGGGATAGAAAAGAGTTTGTGGATGCGTTAAGTTTCAGGCAACTTTAAACATGACTGCTTATGGTTCTGTGCAAACAGGATACAAAGAGTTTTGAAAAGACCATTAAAGCATGAAGGGAGGGAGGCTGAGATGCTTCTGTTGTGTTTAAGATGTCATTGGGAAGGTTTGTATTCATATCCCAGCACAGCTAATGGCATTTCATTATTAATGCCTAAGATCTGACATCAAGATATTACAATATACATATTTAAAAGCCCAGCCTTATATTTTCAGCACTGCAAATAAAGTGGAAGATAGTAGGAACTGATCAATCACTTAGTTGACTTTAAAAAAAGGAAACCATTACTCTGGGGTGGTGGCATGGAGGGTGGTATATTTTAATAAACACAAATGCTATGAAATCTTAAGTTGGAGTGTCCAAATCCTAAACACAGTTCCTAGAGGGTTAAGATGGAGAGTTACCCACTGGCAAGACTGCCTCTGTTAAAGACCATTCGGAAGCAACACTACAGACACCTTGCTGCTTTCACTGTTGAGAGCTACGTGCAGCCTTCTGCATGGGGTCCTCACTTTGAGATCCAGGGGGTGGGGGTTTGCTCTCTGGTTTCAGTAAGAGCAAGGACTGGGCACCTCCTGAGTGACCATTCTGTTCACCTTTTACATCCTCCACGAACCATGCTGACAGCCAGAACGCACCGACCCAAATCTGTGGCCCGCCCCTCTTCCGGAGACTAGAATGCATGACCTGTATTTATGCACTTTGTGTGCTGACCTCAGTGCTGCTTTTGTTTGTTTGTTTGTTTGTTTGTTTGTTGGAAGCAGGCATATCGCTCACCCTATTTGAGAAGAAAAAACTTCGGAAAGAACCGCTCTTCTGATCTCTCGTTTCACCCCTCTGCCACCATTCCTCCTCACAGCTGCCAAGATGATTGTTCTACAAAATCTGTCGGAGGCTGTCATGCTTCTGCCTGGGAAGTCTTCATTATCCCCCTGCTGTTCAAGACACTGGGAGACAGGAGGGCGCAGCAGCGTGGAGTGTGGAGCTGCCTGAGCCAAAGCTTCTGACTCCAGACCCACGGGGGCACACCTTGGGCAAGTGACCCACGCTCTCTGTGTCCTTGGTCCTAAGTAAGCAGAAGCACACTGTGACTCTAGCATCTTCTCCCACCTGTCCTTTTAGCTCAGGTCTGCCTGTGATATTTCCTCCGCCCCATCTGAGTATTCTTTTTCCCTCGTATACACATAAGCTATTTCCTCCTCCCCAGATTTGCTCAAGTCATTTCTCCCACCAGAAACGCCCTCCTCCACTCCATTTCAAAACACTCAAATCATTCTTCAGGTGACAACTCACACATTTTCCAACAGTCTCAAATCCTTTCCTTTCTCACCCTTTCTGTAATATATCGTCTCTGCTATTCCTCCATGAACACATGTATCTTATTAATTTGATAAACACTTGTTCAGGACCTACTATATAGACCAGGTGTTGGATAAATCTTTGGGGTAATATTAAAAAATGAAAACACATTATCTTGCTCCTGACAGAGCTTACAGTCAAGAAAGAGAAAGAGAAAAATGTTTAAGGTTTAGAGCCCAAGAGAGTATCCAGATGCCGTAACGAAATAGTGTCACACGAGCTCAGAATGATTCTTTCCACCCTTCTTACCCACAAGTTGACATTCTTAATTTTCTCCTTAATTGTGTGTTTCTCATTTCCTCTGGGGAAGACAGAGGAGATGATAAAGATGATGGTGTGTCTGCTGCTTTGTGGCAGGTACTGTGCTAAATGCTTTATAGCAGGTATTCCCAACTTTGGCTGCATAGGAGAAATTCTTGGGGAGCCTTTAAACATCCTAATATGCACCCCCGCCAATGAAAGCAGAATCTCTTGAGTAGGACCCAGACACCTGTATTTTTAAAGCTCCCCAGGTAACTGCAACGTGCAACTAAAGTTAGAACCACTACTTTTCATGCATTATATCAATGTTTCCCAGATGATCCTGACGACAAGTATCACCTGGAATATTTGTTTAAAGAAAAACAAAACAAAAAGACAAGGTCTTGAATCCCAAAGCCACTGCCTCAGAATTTCCATGAGAGGGGCCTGGGAAGCCGTACTTTTAACAAGCATCATTAAGGGACTTGGCCGGGTGGAAGAGGGTGCTACACTGTATTATTTTATTGACACCACGGTTCTTTTATTTACGTACTATGAATATGAGGTGAGGACACTGAGGGGCAGAAAAGTTAAGGTCACACAGAGCCAGGATTTGAACCAGCGCCTGCATCCCTAAACATCACTGGATTGGGCTGGGATGCACTGAGGTAGAAGGAGGGCAGCTGTTCAAAGAGTTGACAGCTTTTCAAGGGTGGGGCCGTGTCTTATCCATCTGGGTGCTCGAGTCCCTAGCACAGTGCCTGAGACCTCAGAGGCATTTAACGTTTGATGAACAAACTGAGGAAGTAATCGATGTGTTATGACCCAGCAAACCTTTCCTGGGTATGCTGACCTCAGCTGAAGGTCAGATCGCATAAGCTTCGGATGGAAAGACGTGGAAGTACTTCTCTGTCTGGGGCCTCAGAAGCCTCCATCATCTCGCTGTGTGACTTGAGGCCGATGTTCAGCCTGCCTCAGCCCCAAATCGCTCTAAAATCGGAGGAATGCCACTCATCCACTTCCTCGGGGAACATTTTGGAAATCTCGAGTAGTATACAGACACCCAACAATGACACAAATGTGTGCCCAAGGCGGGCTGTGCTGCCGACTCCCCCGCACATGTGCACCGCTCATCACTGAATTGCTCATTAGGACCATTGTTGCGAAACCCGTGCAGCTCTCCCACCCTATGATTTCCGCAAGTTCTAGAGAACGTCTTGTAACCGATCATTGAGTTTCATTCCCCATCTATCTGCGCCGTCTGGGGAGGCTTCACGGGAGGAGGTGCAGACGAGCAGAACTTGGAAATGTGCTGGAAAGAGAAGGTCCAGAGATTTGGACTTAAATCCTCAGCAGGTTAACAGCGGGGCAGGCATGTCACCTCACAGATCTCAGTGTGTTCATCTGTGAAACCCAGACGCCAAGGGCAATGGTCTCTTGGGTGTGCATGGGAATCAAATTCAGTGTTTGTGAAGCACTGAACAGTGCCTGACACACAGTAAACGTGCAATAAGTGGCCGCCATTGTCATCTACCATCATCATTTCATTCTTGGTACAAAAAGAACCTGGACTATCTGGATTTTGCTCAGGGTACTCAATATATTTCCAGTGTTGTTGGAAGAGGACTGTCTCCATCACCCCTAAACTGCCACCATCACTAGATACTCTCACATATATCTCAAAAGAGCAGGATTTCCCATCTCCCGTGTACATAGGATCATGGCTATATTGGGTGGGTGTCGGCAACAAAATAACCCTAGAATGAAAAACATGGAAGGGAAGCCATTTCTCCCTTCATGTTTAAATCCCCCTGATGGTATCCGCTGCACTTAGAGTAAAATGTGAATCAGAAGTGCTGCACCACATAGCCTGTGTCTGCCTTTCCTCCCCTTGTCTTGCCAAGACCCCAGCATACAGGGCTTCTCATGTTTTTTAAACCCCATGCTCACTTCCACCACAAGTCTTTGTTTTTGTTCCTCTCTCTTCCTGGAAGACTCTACCCACACATCTCCAGATGATTAATGTTTTCTCCTTGCGATCTCTGCTGAAATTCTAACCTCTCTGGAAAGTTGGGAGTTCCACCAACTCACAGCTCTTACCACTGCCACAAAGCTGCATCTCATCCCATTCCTGGTTCAAAACACTCTACTGCATAGCTCTGTTCTTCAAAACACATATTGCTATCTAATATTATCTTGAGTTTATTTATTTTCTCCTCCCACTAGAATATAACTACCCCGAGGGCAAGAACGACACATGGCTTATGAACCATGTTATCTCCAGAACATAATGGACTTTCTAGCTCACAACTAGCACTCAATAATATTTGCTGAATGAATGAATAAGTGTTCATCTTTCTGGCATACACAACATATGCTACCCCAATCTATACTTTTTTAAAAATAAATCTTTGCCTTCAGATGGACACAATTAAAGAAAAGAATAGCCCTGGATCATGATTCATTTTTCACATATTCACTGAGCACCCACCACATTAAAATCTTTACAGGGTTTTGGAACACCAGCCTTGACATCAGAAATTCAAAGAAAAGGAAGAGGCAGCTGTGAATCAATATTATTGAACCCCGACCATGTACCAGGTGCTGTCCTAAATGGTTTACAGGGATTAACTCTGGAAAATACTTCATAGAGCCTATGAGGAAAGCACTGCTATTATCTTCATTTTACTAAGAACACTAAGGCCCAAACACATTAAATAACTTGATCAAGATTTGGCATTCAGCAAGCAGAAGAGCCATGCTAAGAATCAGAAATCCAACTTGAAATCCCTTGCTCAGAGACCCTCCACACTGCGTTTGCTGCTCCATCTGAGGGATGCATAGATACCTGGGAGACCAAGGACAGTTCCTTGAAGGAACCAATAAAGACTTCAGAGACAGCTGATCCTGGGTGTGAAGTTTGCCTGCAAAGATGGCCACCGAAGATCCTTCCGTCCTTCTGAGCATATGCCACTGTTTGTATCAAGAGTTGGACTGTGTTTCCCCTTCCCTGGAATCTAGGCTGGCTGGTGTCTTGCTATGATCAATGCAATGTAGTAGAGAGATGTGTAAGTTCTGGTATCTAGCACTAAAGAGCCCTGGAAGTTTACACCTTCATTTTCCCAGGATTCAGCTGCCATGAAATAAAGCTCAGCCTAGACTCCTGAATGACTCCCAGATAACTGAGTCACATGACAGCAACATCACGTGGTAGAGAGACAAGCCACCACCACCCCAAACCCTTGCTGAAACTGCAATACTGTAAGCCAATGCATGGGTGTTGTTTGAAGTCACTATATCTTAGGATTCACTGCACAGTAATAGGTAACTTTGAGAAAGTTTCTACCTCAGCCAAACCCCGTTCAACAGAGACCCTATGCATTGAACTAAGTGCAGGTGACGTAAGTACGGGATGTAACCTTTGGTTCCCATATTTCACTGGAATGTCTTAGAGGTGAATGTCGTCTGTAGAGTGTTTTGTTTTCTCAGCTCCTTCTCTCCTTCCCTCCCTGTGCACGGTGCATGGAAGGGTGTGCTGTGGAATCTGGGCACACTAAATCATGGAAATTGAGTGATATCCACACCAAACTGGTTGTACCCATAGTCAAGATGATGGTTGGCCGGAGCAACCAAGATGAGGAAGAGGCTTTTAAAGGGAAAGCATATTCTTTCTTTCCTTCTTTGACTTGAAGTTCTCAATTCAAATTCTGATCATTCTCCAGGTGAGGAAAAAGGTCTGTGCCCCGGTTACACAACCACTGCGACACTGTGGTTCCACACTGCACGTCGGAGTGAGGACTGCATAATGCTCACTTCAGTGAGGACTGTTGTGCACATTAGGGTTTCCAGCTGTAAGTGGAGACGCTAGTGATTACACAGCTTTGAAAATCAGCCCTAATGGCTGCCTCACCTAGTCTGCTCATAAAAGCCAAATGGTTCAGAAATTTCACTAAATTACTCTTATTGCTTAAACTAATTCAGAGTCATAACCCAGAACTTAATTTTTTCACTGTGTGGGTCTGTCCAATTCATCTCAAGTGCAATGTAAACTCCATTGTACAGAAGTGCCAATGGGGCAAACCCAGATTTACATTTGATAATTCTGGCATAACATCACATCCACAGCCCCACCCCTCTGGCCACCACCCAGTTAGGGGTGGCCAAGTAGCAGTTCTGACCAGTGAAATGAAAGTGGAAAATTCTGCAGAACGGGGCTTCCAGGGAAGCTTTGAATTTGGCGATACAAAAGGACCCCATTCTGGGGATGTGGCCCTTCATCTTTTTTCATTCTTGAAAGTCTGCAGGATGATGGTGAGGGGAGAGAGAGAAAAGGTCTAAGTAGCTGTTGGCACCTTCTACTCGGAAAGGCTTACCACAAGACTTCTTGCTACGTAGGACAAATAAACCCTACATCACTTCAACTCCAGGTGTCTTTTTTCTTGTACCTAAAAGGATTTTTTTTTAAATGATCCATTGCTTCCTTGATTCCCTAACTTATAATATGGTGAAGGAGACTCCAGCTCTGCAGAGTTTTCTGTGAGAAGTGAATGAGATGATAGCAAGGAAAAAGGAAACAGCCAACACAAATGCACGCTGTTGGTGTGACGACCCTAGACAAGATATTGAGAACAATTACCTTTCTGATTTATCCCAGTACCCTATTATTCTGATTACCTTTCCAAATATTTGACACTTATTTCATTTGGAGAATGGGTTTTGATGAGGAGAGGGAGGAAAAGATTTGTTATCAATTTATTAGAATCTAATGTGACTTCTAATTTTTCCAATCTTTTTGTTAATAACCTATCTTTTCCTGTTGAGATACATATATATATATATATATATATATATATATATATAATCTGTGCATATATAAATACATGTGTGTATAATGCATATACGTGTTTATATACACGTATGTATTTATATATTACATTTACACATACAGTGAATGTGAGAACAGAGTGAGTATATGGTGTAGCTGAAGTCATCAGTAACAACTCCAGAATGTGTGCTTTTAAGCTTCTTTGGAAGTGTGTTGAAGCCTATTGTCAAATTCAAATTCTCTGGTTACTTCACTGAAGGTTGGTAACAAATTTTATTTCTAAAACCTCATAATTGACTCACTTAAGTCATATAATTTTGCTATCTGAAGCAGTTTGATGGTATACAGACTGAGTGATGAGCTGACCAAAGACGTTTGTTTTATTTTTAGCAGCAAATGGGAAAATAAACTTGGCTTTAGGGAGATTATTTCATTAGATTTCAGGGTAATGTTATTAGCAGGCAGAAAATTCCTTTTGGCTTCTGAACACTCTTAATCTGGCTCTGGGACTATAATACATTCCTAAGGTATTTTTCATTGTTCTCAATACACTGAAATCATTGACTCCAACTTGTAAAGCCACAAAATATTTGCAGTTATTTTCAAATAACAATACCAGAAAGACTGCATCATGCTGGGTTAATCCTGGTTTTATTTTATTTGGTTTCGTTTTATTTTTCCCAGAAAGTGGAGGCTGAGATAAACTCAAGCTCCAGCTTCAGGAGACGATACATAGACGATACACGCTGTGCATGGAAGACTCACGGGAGGTCTTCTGAGAAAATAAGCCACGTGTCCTCCAAGGACTGGGTGAAACATCCAACCGTGTGGTCTGAAAGCCAGCTGCCTCCCCGGGGATCACCAACCTCAACCATTTCCAAGGGAAACCCAGAGCCCAGTGTCACTTGGACAAGTTCCCTGCCCCTGAATTCAATTAGTGCCCTGGCCAACCAGGAAGTCAATTATTGGTCACATTTCATCTTCCCAGAGCTGAAGGCATTTTGATAATTCTCAAAGGAAAAAAATCAACACAGTTTTGTTTTTTTTCCCAAAATTGAAATATTCTTGATGGAACTGTTGAGACGCAGGGTATTTCAAGTCACAATTGTCCAAACGCCCTCTGGACCCACCCATATCGTTTCCTTCTGGTTTCCTGTTCCTGGAAGCGTTCTCTAGGTGGTTCGGATGAAGTCCAGTTTGGGGAGTCGAATTCTTAGTGCCTTCTCTGCCATATTTTATGATAAATCTCATTCAATTTCCCATGTAGGGTGGCAAGCTTTATTGCTTAACAAACATTGCATCTACTCGGCCATAATTTATATCTGAATGGGTTTATTATAGGCGTTGCATTTCATTCATTGTGCAGCTAATTCCATAACATGCTGCCTGCCTTCTCTGTGGCAGCCTGGCCATTATCAGCTTCCAAGACAATTGAATCTTTCCCTCGCAGTTTCACAAAATGGTTTATGAATATGTAATACAAACTGTGTTAACAAGGCAAATATACTTCATTTCTTTTATGGCTATTTCCAGGCTGTGGCCGGGAAGAAGAGGTATCTCACTTAGACTGTGTTGTGCCCTTAATAGAGAAATGTGCTCCCCTTAGCGGTTCCCTCTGAAGGCCCGTATTGTCTCTGAGCGAGCCACGTGCTGGTGCGCGGTTCCGTGTGAAATGAGCCCCAGTCGACCTCCCACGGATTCAATTATCTTCTCTACATGGATGGCACGCTCTCCTCCTCGCCTCCCTCAAGCTCGCTCTCCTGGTGGGGTCCTACGTGGTATTCCGACTCCTAAATAGCTCCATTTGGGCACCCCGCTGTCATGGTGGGAACAGAATTGCTCATTTTCCGCATATGGCTCTTTTCCCCAGTACCTTTCCCCATGACCTTCACACCCAAGAGTCTTGCTAGAGCAAGGGCTTGTCCAGCTGGGAGGGAGATGCTCTGATCAGGCTCCACTCACAAGAGTGAGTGCTGGTCAGCAGGGGTTTGTGATTCCAAAGTGACTCTGCCCGGATCTTCACATTCAAAAGACCATTTTAAGTTGGAGATTTAGAGAGGGTATGAGAGGTACACTTTATTAAACATACGTTATGCCAGGGATTTTACCCCCTCAATATCCCCTTTGAAGTAGATTTTTCTCCCACTCACAGACGAGGACATTGAGGCTCCATGATATTAAGCAGTGCTTCTAATGAAGGGTCAAAGTGAGGCAGAAACTTCCCAAAATCCATGCTTATCTCACACATAGATTTCAAGTCTCCTCACTTATGTCTGCCTCTACCACCACCATCTTAGGTTGAACTCCCGTCAAATCCCACCTGGAACAGTGGGAAGTTCCTTCTACCTGCCCTGCCACATCCTTATCTCCTTCCCTAGTTCATGCTCCACTCTGCAGCTGGGGTGTTTCTTCTACAGCTGCACAGTCCAAGAGAACTTTCTGCAATGCTGGAAATGTTCACTATCTTTTCAGTTGGATGTGATAGCTCCTAGCCACGTGGGGCTACTGAGCACTTAAAACGTGGCTAGTGTCACTAAGAACCTGAATTTTTGTAATTACTTAAATTTATATTCAATACGTAGCTGTGCAGAGCTAGTGGTCACCGAGCTGGACAACACAGATCTAAAGAGTATAAATCTGACCCAATCTCACTGTGACTCAGCACCATTCAAAAGACTCCCATTTCTCTTAGGCTGAGAACCCAATCCCCTAACTCAATTCACAAAGACTCTGCATGATCCAGCTCCTGGATGAAGTCCAGGCTGAGTTTGCATGGTTTCCTCCCCACACTCAGTGCACCAGGCCCTCTCAACATGGAATTTTCTCCCCACCTGCTCCTTCCCCAAGGCATCAGTGTCCTTCTTCAGGAAGCCCAGAGGGGCCTTCCCCAACCAATAGCTTTGGGGCCTTTGTGACCGCACTGTGCCCACCAGGGTGCAGCAGGATACTCTCCTCATCTCAAGATCCTTCATCTCTATCAAGTCCCTTTGGCCATGTGATCCCAGGTTCCAGGGACTAGGATGTGGACATCCTGGGGCGGGAGCACTACTCTGCCCATCACACTTCCCAACTAGCTCACAGGCTCTGTAATAGCAAGGAATGCTCATCACTGCCAAGTACAGTATCTGGCACTCTGCTGGTGTGTGTGTGTGTGTGTGTGTGTGTGTGTAATGAATGAGCAATGGAACTCCTCTATCAGGAAGACACCACCTTGCAGAAAATATTTCCAATATTTTTGTAAACTACAAGTGCCCTTTGTGTTACATGAAGTATCAACAGATGTGGGACCACTGACACCGAGGAGCCTTCCCTCTTATTAGGTATCGCCAACATGTCTGTCTTGAATCTGGCCTGCCTCCTTTCCCCGTTCCACCAGGCTTGCTTGGCATCACCTCCTGCCCCTCATGATCAATAGCTTTTCATACTGAACTGATTGTCTCCTTGAATTAGAGAAGAGACACCACTAGAACAGAAATCCAGGTAAATCGAGACAAATATGTTGACTGCATGTGCAGAGTTTGATCTGACTCCAGATCAGTACTATCAAGGACGCCATTTATTCTTTTCTGAGGATTTTGAGTGGGAACAGCACTCTTTAAAAGGTAACCATGAGCCACACTTGCCATTGTTCAATTCATGGGCCTATATGTATGTGAACACACACACACACACACACGCACACATACACTCCCTCTTCTGTATAATCTATTTTTAAAACATAGAACAAAAATCTCATGCCGACAGCTGTTGCCTCAATCACTGAATTTCAAAATATATATTTTTTTGTAAATCGTGCATACTTTCAGAATATTTTTGGAGCTGGATGGGCATTGTTTGAAATCGCCTAATCCAATGCCCAGCTGTCTCCAGCCCTTCGTTCCAGGAGAAGAAACTGGGGCCCAGAGTGAGAAACTGATCTGCCCCAGGTCTGCCAACGTGCAGGTGGCAGAATGGAGACTTTGACCCCAACTTCGGTGCTTTTAACAATCACGTTGTCTAGAAATATTTCTTAGGACATTTCCCTTTAAGCATCTTATATACTGACCTTACTGGGAATTTGGATTTAGAGTCAAACAAATTGAGATTAAAATCCTGGCCCTGCCTGCTTACCATGTACGTGACACTGGCCAAGTTAATTTCTCTGACCCCTCTTTCTTCATGTGTAAACGAAAGAGGGAAGGTGGGAGAGGATATCAGCTTTCTCACACCGGTGCTGCAGGGACCAAATGAGAGGGTACTCGTAACTGCTTTCCACAGCATTTGCCATCACACCGACTGAGCAGTCCCTGTCCCTCCTCTCTGCTTCTCTCCCTTTTGTGTCTACTTTTATGAAGATGTGCTCTTCTCTCAGCAATCTGTCAATTCATTCAACCCATGCTTAATAACATGGCTGTGAGTCACACTCTCCAGGCCCTGGGAGAGAAGGGTGTAGGGAGCAACACCCAGGACCTCTGGGCTTAGGGTACTGAGAAACGTCCATGGAGGTGATGGGGTGGCTGGTGGATCAGGGTGATTCGGAAGCACAGGGGACCAAAAAAGGAGAGCCACACTGGGCTTTGGCAAAAGAAAGACATTTTGAAGAAAGTTCAAAGAAAAGGGAACTCTCCTACACTATGAGTGGGAATGTAAATTGGAAAACAATATGGAGGTTCCTTAAAAAACTGAAACAGAGTTACCATAGGATCTAGCAATCCTACTCCTGGGCATATATTCAAAAAGATGAAAACTCCAATTCGAAAAGATGCCTGCACCCCAATGTTCATAGCAGTACTATTTACAATAGCCAAGACATGGAAACAACCTAAGTGCCCATCAGCAGATTACTGGATAAAAAAGATGTGTATTTATACAATGGAATACTACTCAGCCATAAGAATGAATAAAATAATGCCATTTGCAGCAACATGGAAGGACCTAGAGATTATCATGCTAAGTGAAGGAAGTCAGACAAAGACAATTATATGATATCACTTACATGTGGAATCTAAAAATAATACAGATGAACTTATTTATAAAATAGGTTCAGATTCATAGATATAGAAAACAAACTTATGGTTACCAAAAGGGAGAGGAGACAAGGGATAAATTAGGAGTATGGGATTAACAGATACACACTACTGTATATCAAATAGATAAACAAAGACCTACTGTACAGCACAGGGAACTATATTCAATATCTTGTAATAACCTATAATGGAAAAGAATCTGAAAAAGATAGATGTATATAACATATATGTTTTTATATATATAAATATATGTAAAACTGAATTACTTTGCTGTACACCTGAAAGTAACACAACAATGTAAATCAACTATAGTTCAATAGGAAGGAAGGAAGGGAGGGAGAAAGAAAGGAAGGAAGGAAGAAAAAAAAGAAAGAGAGAGATACTTAGGGGGAAAAACTGAAAAAGTCATGTCCACGCTGACACCTAAGTAGTGGTGAGAAGTTGGTAATGAGTAACGGACAAGAGTCCCCAGCAGAGGGACAGGCGTGACTAGAAGCCAGGAGGCGAGCAGCACGGCACACGGGGCCCTGGCAGAGGTTAGCGTGGCTGGGTGTCAGGTTGTGGGGTGTGGTCAGGCTGTAAGGCGAGGCTTGTGAGGGAAGCGGGGCTGAATGAGACAGGAGTGTGAGGGGACCAGGTGCGGAGTAGGAAGGGGTGCCCCCTGAGGCTGACTCATCAGGGGCTGGGCCGTCAGGCCACAGCAGGACAGAGCAGAGCAGTTCCCCGCTTCCCCGGCCTCCCGCTCCAGGGGAGGGCAAAGCACGAGTCATGGGCTGGTATTGTGGGTCCGAGGCTCTCCAAGATGACAAAGGGAGAGGAGGCTCTGCATCTCAGGACACCCAGAGACGTTGGGGGTTTTCAGGTGAGTCCAGCCCACTGAGCCGGTTGGGGCTTTACAAGGGCCCTTGAGATCCAGCCTCCCTGGGCCCTGACATCAGTGCTCACGGAGTCAGGAATGCGGGGTTTTCAGTAAAAGTGCAGGCAATGGGCCCAGAGGGAGCCCTGACTCCAATGAGCTTTTATGTTTTTATGTGGAATGTAATCACGTTTGGTCATGATGGAGGCTGCCCCGTTACTGTTATTAGAGCGTTTATGGTTCTAAGGGGGATACGCGTCCTTGGCAGTACGTGCTTGCGACTAAAAGCAACAGGGTGTGCTGATGTGAGCAGCCGCTGTGAAGTCCCGAAGAACACTGTGCTAGGGCTGGCAGGCATCGCCTTTGGGAGCTTGGCCGAGAGCACGGGCATTGTCCACGGGCCCAGGAGTGGCCAGACCCACTCTCAGGAGGGACAGTTTGGCTTGGTAGGTGTCCAGGCAGCTGCCCTGGTGTAACATCACAGAAGGAACACCCACCCAATATGTGTAGGTGCTTTGCAGGGTTGATCTATAATCATCAGAACCCCACGAGACAGTTCCCACTCAATAGACCCATTTTCCACGTGTGTGACCTGAGGCTCAGAGAGGTTAGTGGTTTCCCTGGGAGGGCACAGTCTGCAAGGGTATGAGTTTCCTAGGGCTTTGTAACAAACTGCTACAAACTGTATGGCTTAAAGCAACAGAAACTTAGGCTCTCACGGCTTTGGAGGCCAGGAGTCCTGAATCAAGGCTCTGGCTGGGTCGGTTACTTCTGGATGCTCTGAAGGAGAAACCACTGCATGCCTTCCTCCTCGCTGCTGGCAGCCACTGGCAGCCCTCAGCGCACCACGGCCCGCAGCTACATCGCCTGATCTCTGCCTTCATCTCCACGAGGCCTCTTCTCTCTGGTTTCCGGGTCCTCTTCTGTACTTATTTATAAGGACACCTGTCCTTGGACGGAGAGCCTACCCTAAATTCTGGGTGACTTCATCTCAAGATCCTTAATTATTTAAGTCTGCAAAGATGCTCTTTCCAAATAAGGTCACATTCTGAGGTTCCAGAAGGACATAAATTTCGGGGGACACTACTCAACCCGGCACTGTAAGTAAGGGTGACAGGAGCTGACCCAGGTCTCTCTGAGCACAAAGCCACTCACACGGGGGCATAGGGCTCTGTGAGGCTACCTCTGCTCACAAAGCCTCCCAGCCTTCCTCGGGGTTCCCTCGGACTTTCCTTGTTTCCTTCCGGCAGGCTGGCTCCAAACCACTTCTTGCAAGTATAGACCAGGCCTCTGCAAAATCCTCCTTGGCCAGGAACACAGAGAACCCTAGAAGAACCCCAGAGGGCCAAAGACTTTGTAGGGAAACACTATGCTGCAGGAAATAAGAGAAACATTGTGCTCTGGGAATGAGAGCCAATATTAAGTCTTGTCTCTGCTGCTCATAAGCTGGTGACCTTGGGTAAGTCACTTGACCTCTCTGAGCTTCACTTTCCCTACTGTAAATTGAGCATGAAATCCTTCAGGTTTACTTCATGAAAATGATGGAATTAACGGGAACAGAGGTTCTAAAAGTTCCCGGTAGTAGTTGATCAACACATTTGTTTAATCTGAACCTGCTCTCATCTCTTCAGTGAAGACTCCAAAAGGAGTTTATACTTCAATACAAAGTGATTTTTCAATAATATGGAATAGCATCTGGCACATAGAACATTTTCAATAAGGCTGAGCTTTCAAGGCCGAGCTTTCTTTCCTCAAATGATTCAGTCGTGACCTCTGCAAGAAGAGAAATCTCCACCCACAGATGATGTCTTTAACAACATCAACCCACTGGGGTGCCCATAATTTGGAAAAAGGGCACAGAGAGAAGGTCAGAAAGTTGGATGGGGGTGGGGAGGAGATAGTTTAAGACTTTGTGGGTTCCTGGAGCAGAGACTCTGATCCATGTAACTTGAGCACCCATTACCACCTCCATCTATCCTTCCTGAAAGCTCTGAGAAATCAAGCCAGACCCTCAGTCAGGCCTTCCAATGCCCTGTGGGTCTCACCACTGCCAACCTCATCCGCTTCCTCGTCACACCCCTTGCTCCCACCCTCTGGTACCCAGCCCCACCAACCTTTGTCTGGCTGCTTCTCCATCTCTAATTCTCAGCTTAAATCTAACGGTTCTTTTTCATAAAACTCTGTTCCTCTGTGACATTGGGATTCTCTCAGATGTTAATGCCCTTAACTTGAATTTGGTCCTTTCCTTGTTTACCTTCTATCTTCTCTTCTACCAAACTGATACTCGTCCTTCTATCTCCAGAATGTGCCAGCAAGCACTGCTCATATAGTAGGCTTTCAAAATAGAGATAATGAATAAACTGAATCAAAAGTATCTCAGATGTGTTAGAAGAACAGATTTTTTTCTTACCAAGATATTCACCCAGCAAGAATATCTTCACCCAGATAATTGCAGATCACACTGATCCTCAGAATCTGAAATCAGTCAACCAGAAGAGTTTCTGCAAGATGGGGACTTCAAACTATGATACAGGGACCAGGAAATAGACAAATGAATCACAGAGGCCAGGTGTCACAACAGGAAGTGGCGGGGACAGTGGCAACCTGAAAAGCCAGCTTATGACTGAGCAAAATGCAGCCCCCAGTGATCAGCACCATCCACCTGCTGCCATCTTAGAACACACATCTCATTGACCAATTCCCCCAGTTTCCTAACAGAGGCCAAAAATCCACATTGTTTGCATGTGAACTCGGCCAATATTTAGTATTGGTAATAGGTTCAATGCTTCTTAAGAGTGTGAAGCCAGTGTGTAGCAAACTACTTCTGTGTGCTGCCTGCAGCTGACATACTCCATTCTGACCCTAATCAGCCCTTTTACAAAAGGGGAACAGGGCTGCCTAGAACGGTGATGACTCCTGGTTGGGGCTCAGCATTCAGGACCATTTCCACTCCGCCCACAATGAGAAAGACATCTCCGCACACATCTGGCTCAATTGAGATAAACCAGCTATCATAAAATTAAATTACGTCTTGGACTAAGCACGCTAGATTGAGAAGGTCCTGTGTGCCTCTCTCTACTAGCATTAAATGGGAGCTGGTAGCCCAGTGGTGAGGGCCCTTCACAACAATCGTAGGCAAGGGGAGCGAGGCTGTTTTAACATTTGATATTAATTTACAGCCAAACTGGAGTCCGGGCTCCACGCAAGGGGCCCCGTCTGAAAATGCTGCTTTGTGGGGACCTGCGCCCTCTCTGCCTGCAGCAGAGCCTTTTTAATTCTGTCTCCCCAGCTTGGGCCTCACCCCGTTATACAAAGAGTAATCGTAAATCTGCATGAAGTTTCTGATGATTAGTTTTGCTTGGAATTGGGCCAACGAGCCAGACTTTTGCCAATTCCATGTGTACATGTAAGTTCTTTCAAGAAAGAATGCACTAATCCTTCCCACTGGGCTGGGGATGAGGAGATTGGGGCCTCGTGGGGGAGGGCGCCTCCCTGGCCCCAGTTATGTGTTTAAAGAGGGGCCCAGGACCACTTAACCGAAACTCCAGTAAGTGGACTCGCTCTGTTCTCACTGCAGCACTAAGGGGTACAGAAGGTAAATTATTTAGACAGATGGGAAAACCGAGACTCACATTTTAAGTAACTTGCCGAAGCACGGCAGCTAATAAGTTGTCAGAGGGAGTCCAGACCTGTCCTGTCTGATTGCAAAGCCCCATTATGTGGACATGCAGCTGACATGGCCAGTTCATTCTCTACTGAATGATGCCAAATACCACATTTTGCCAATTAGCTAGTAGCCAATGATCTACACTTCTGGTTACTCATCTACCTGGCTTACTTTCTCCTTCCTAAAATTCTGATGAGATGCAGAACGTGATAGCAGTTGGCTCAGAGAAGAGAAGGGAAAAAATCAGATAGAAGAGAAGGGAAAAAATCAGATGAAAGAGAAAAAAACAGCAGATATTAAAAATGCTTATACTATTTAAAAGGAAAACAGGGCAAGGCAAGAGTTCAAAAGTCTAGATATAAGGAAGATTTTTAAATGCATTTAATTACTCAGTACTCCGTCTTGGCAAAGAAGAGTTGGTTTTTGATGGGTTAGAATGACCGCAGTAATTCGAAGGTAGTAAAAGGTGAGGTCAGAGTCAAAAGACTGGGTTCCAGGCAGCTGGGTCTACACCTCTTCTCCCCTCACTAGTTACATGTCACCGAGCAAGTTACCACATGTCCCTTTCCATCTTGGCGTGTGTACCCAAAATAAGGATAGCATCCCCTGGTAACTGAATTCACAGTCCAGCCTTGAACAGGAAAATGGAAGCCGTCGGAAGAGTTGCCACAGGCTTTAAATCTACCTTCCCACCTGTGCCTGCATCATGTACCCCCCCCCCCCCGTTAGCGTGGCTCGGAACCACCTATGCCTGACTTGGGAGACCCCCAGGGCTCAGGAATGGAGTTGGGATATGCGACTGTGCTGAGAGTATATGGATTTTATTGTTGCAAAAGGAAGAGAACTTGGTATTCCTGTGCTGATGAGAAATAGACTGGATTTTAGGGGATTTGAGTTCCCTCTGGACAGCTGTAGAACCTCCAGAGCAGGTGTCTCTTAGGTGTATGTTTGGGGGAATGTGTGTGTGTGTGTGCACATGTTGGAATCTCAAGCAGGGAAGAGGAAACACCTCTGCCCTTTTTTGGAAGCATCTCGTATATAAGCCCATTTGAGTGACAGTAAAGAATTTAGAATCAGGCAGACGATTCCGAATTACTTTAGCAAGAGGAAGACAGAGTGTGTGGGCACAAATGCAGGTAGAAAGGTAGATTAACAGCGTGTGGAAAATCTCCTCCTGTTTTACCACTCAAGGATGAAGTGGGAAAATACTTTGTGACCAGGGAAAGGACGGGGGTGAACACAGGAGAGCGGCTTTAGAGCATGGAGTGGTTCATCCTTCCAAGCTGTGGTGTCCCTATCAGAGGAAGGACAGAGGTAGCAGTTGTCAAGGAGGTCTCTACTCCACAACAATCAGTATTTGGGGGGTTACAAGAATCCTTCTGAGGCCACCTTCTTTCATCTCATAGTAAAAAAAAAAAAAAAGAAGAAGCAGCAGCTCAAAATAGGTGAAGTGTCAGACATAGGAAAATAAACTGTGGTTACCAAGGGGGAAAAGGTGTGGGGATGGGGGAGGAGTTTGAGATTAAGAGATACACAGTATTTTATATATAAAAATAGATAACCAACTAGGAGTTACTGTACAGCACAGGGAACTATATTCAATTCCTTGTAATCAGCTGTAATGGAAAAGAATCTGAAAAAATATTTATATATATGTGTGTATATGTATAACTGAATTGCTTTGCTGTACACATGAAACTAACATTATAAACTGACTACATGTCAATAAAAAAACAAGAATTTTTTAAAAAGCTAAAACAACTCCTCACTTCTAGTAATAGACTAAGACGGTGGTTCTCAACAGGGGCTGTTTTGTCCCCCTCCCATCTCCAGAGAGCACTTGGCAGTATCTGGAAACATTTTCAGTTGTCACAACCGTTGGGGAGGGAGCAGACGTGGTAACTGGTCTCTGATGAGCAGGACCAGGAATGCTGCTCAGCGTCCTACAGGACAGCCCCACAGCAAGGAACCGTCCAGCTCCAGCTGTCAAGTTTCCAGGTAGGAAAATCCTGGGTCAAAGCAAGATTTAACTTCTACACAGCCATATCACATTTCATTCTTTCCAAACAGACTGGGCATGGGGTCAACTAAAGATCCTTGAATGCTCCCTGTCCCCAGTGATAGTCCTCCCCACACGCCTCAGATCATTGACCTGTCTGGACCTCAGAATGTGAACTTACCCTTCATATGATAAAAGTTAGCCTCTTAGCTCCTATCTCATAGAGTTAAACAACCAGTATTTGAAAACTTTCGGGTGTAATAATGGCTGGACAGAGGTTTGTGGTAGAATCAGAAAACAACCAATGTCTATTTCCAACTGAAAAACCTCTGAAAAAAAGAGCTAATGGAAACATCGGATATTCAAGAGCGCGTTATGAATTTAAATGAACTGAGGGCTAAAATAAACTAGCTTGCTTGATCAGCCAACACAAATGGCAACTGGGGGTTGAGCTTGGTTTAAGTGTACTGCAGTCGTAGGTAAACACACTGAATGCTAATGGTTTTGTAATAGTCCTATTAATTCACCCTTTGCAGTTCATGCTTAAGATAAACTCTGTGTCTTTAGAGTAATTTATGCATTCCACTTTTAGAGAATTCCAACTGAATGAATATGAACATAATCATTTTGCACAAATGTTCTCCAAGGAGGGAGCAGGAAGTAGGAACCAGGGCAGTGACTCCCCGCTGCTTTATTCATAATGGATCAGCCGATTCATTCCTTATTAATTTAATGGAGTACAAGTAAGCAGCGTAACAGCTTGAGTTTAGGAGTGTTTCACAAATGGGGCTTTTTGTCTGTAATCGCTTAATCCCGCTGGCTAGGCCTCATAAATTGAATAAAAGAGGGAACTGGGTTTTAATTAAGTCCAAGGAATGAGGCTGCGTCAAAGACACAACCACCCCGACAAACACAGGGGTGAAGTGTGTTTGGTTAATATCCCATGCTAACAGCATCCTGGTCCGGGGAGCCCCTGACCGGAACCTTTTGATGTCAGGCTGGAGGGGAAATCCTCTCCCCCTCATCAGCTGGCTTCTCGAAGGGCAGGGAGAAAAGAGCAGATGACTCTGAGCTCTTGCCAGCGCAGACCTCCCCACCAAGCTGGGGTTCAAGAGAAAGGAGGGCCTGACTGCCCCCTCGTTCTGCCTCTGTCCTCCTCTGGGGAAAAGAGACCTTTCACCAGTAGCCCCAGTCCATGGAAGAAGCGAGGAATTCTTTTCCAGGAATTTCAGCTGGGCTTTCAAGCCAGACAGATTCAGGTTCAAATCCCAGTGGCACAGTATCACAGCTACAGGTCCTCCTTGAACAGGATGAATGAACATATCGCTTTGCTGGGCTGTGATAAAGATGACATAAGTTGATGTGGTCAGGCACTTTGCAAAAGGCTCAGTGAGCATCACGACTCTCACCTCCCACCTAAAATTAAAATGTCCCTCTATGGAAAGTGTGATGATAAACTCAGATGGACACATTTCCACCAGGTTTCCTTATAATTTGCCTAGAAAGTCCCACTAGCCAAAGCCTTTGGTGGATCATGCTGTGCTTTGGCAAAGCTCCCCTCAACGTCCCTTGTGGGAGATCTTCTCTGTCCCGAGGAATCTGAGGCAGACAGAAAAATAGCCCCTACAGATGTCCATGTGCTAATTTCTGGAGCCTGTGAATGTGTTACTCTATATGGTGGGAAGGACTTTGCAGATATGATCCCAAGAATGTTGAAATGAGGAGCTTGGCCAAGATGATCCGAGTCAACCCGATGTCATCACCAGGGTCTCAGAGGTGAAAGAGGAGAGTCGGGGTGACAGCACGAGAAAGCTGCCCTTGCTGGCTCTGAAGATGGAGGAGAGGCCAAGAACCAAGGATGGCAGGCGGCCTCTGGAAGCTGGAAGAGTCAAGGAAAGAGATTCTCCCCGAGAGCCTCCAGAAGGAACACAGCCCAGCTGACATCTTGATTTTAGTGCAGCGAGACCCATATCAGACTTCTGACCTCAGGAACTGTCACATAATAAATGTGTGTAGTTTTAAGCCATCAAGTTGGTGGTAATTTGTAACAACAGCAAGAAGAAACAAACAGAGTGCCCAGCCAGACCGTGCACATCCCCTGGGAGCGTCTGTCTTCTGTTTCCTTGGAACGAAGGCTCTGTCTGATGAGTTCAGCCTGGTCCTTGAGCCATCACGCTCAGTATGATTTCTAGTTCCCTAGTTTAGGATGACAAACTCCTCCCGGAAAGCACAGGGACTCATATCAAGTTCTGGTCAGAGGAGGGTCCAGCACGTGTTGAAGAAATTCTGCCAACTGGGGAGATGCACTAAACTGCTGATTTGCTGGAACTGCGTGTTCCTTGAAGAACAAAATCTGTTGAGACAGAAAGAGCTCTGCTCCTAATAAAAAACAACCAAACTTGCAGCAGCATCGATGCCTCCCGCGACGAGGAGGATGAGGACATCACGGCAATGTATCAGGCAACTTCCACTGGCCCCACCACTCCCATAACTTGTTTCTAATTCTCACAGCAGCCTCACGTGGTAGGTGAAGTGAAGGCCTGTTTGACTTGCAAGGACGCTGAAGTTAGTAATTTGCTGAACCAAGATTCAAATCCAGCTCCTGATCCTTCCATTGCCCAGAGAACTTGAGAACAAATCCTGGTTTTGCAGTTATTAGTGACTTTTTCTATGACTGTGACGGTCCCGTTCAATTTTTCAGAAAAAAAAGAAAAGCCACATGACTCTAACCACTACCAACTGAAGACAACACCCTCAGTTTCTTCAATTCTTTCTTTGCTTCTTTCCTCCAATTAGTATTTATTAGAGGTTCAGCAGTCAAGCCATCAAAGATTGAATGGTTAACAGGCTGGTCTCTGAAGTCAAGGGGCTTAGAGAGCCGTGGGGGGACATACTTGCAGGAAGACTCAAGGACAGTTTGTGTGGTACGAGCCGTTAGAGACGGATGCACTTGGCAAGGGCCCCACATCCAGCCTGGGGTGGGGAGAGGGATGGGCAGACTTCTGGAAGGAATGACAGGCTGAAGATTAGAGGGTGCATCTGAAGAGGGCGAGCCGGTGGAGTATCCCAGGCGTCGGAAAGAGCCGGCCCCCAGAACTGGAGGGAAACAGCAGGGGGAGGACGTCGGGGAGCAGAGGTGGCTCATTAAGAAGAGACTATGGAGGGCTAACAGGGCCATCAATTTGTTTTACACAAATCTGCTCCTTTCTCAGTGTGTGACCTGAGCAGGGAACACCTCGTTTCATTCCTGAGCATCAGTTTTTTTCTCTCTAAAATGAAGATCCTCGTTCTCACCACTCCCACTGAGTGGCTGCAGGTGTTGAGGAACAGGACTTGCTCTCACTGTTGTGTTTTGAACACTTGCATGGTGCCAAGCTCTACTCCAGCCCTTCACTGACATCAGCTCACTTCATCCTCACACTGACCCTAGGAGGACGGTTCTATTATTATTTAACAGGTGATGAAAATGAGGCACAAAGGATGCCAGAGATGGAGGACAGCACTGAGATTCAAACTCAGTACATCTGGCTCCAGACTCCAAATGCCAAACCCTCAGCTGTGTGCCCATCAAGTGAGGCAGCGGAGGACCTTCTATTCAATACAAGAGATGTGGGAGAGTAGAGAGAAGATGAGACATTCTCTCCTGAGCAGGTGGAATTCTGGCCTCAAGCATACCTGGTGAGCCCATCTTTAGCTATTAATAACAGCTAGCATTTATTTTACAAATATGTTAGTTGCCAGGCCCAGTAGTACATCTTCTACATGAATTGCCAAACTTCATCTTCAGATCATCAGTATGGTGATTCTCATTACATTCATAAGAAAACAAAGGTTCAGAGAGGCCAAGTTATTTTCCTGAGGCCACACAGCTAGGAGGTGGTCGATTTTTGATAGGAAACAGGTAGGGGCTTCCTGTCATCTGCGGAACATGTGGCATCAAACACAAATGGGCTGAGGAGGTGAGACTGGGAGGGGGGCAGATGTGAAGGCTGAGGAAGTTGAAGAGAATTCCCCTTGGCCAACACAGACTCAAGCTGGGCACACCCAGACGGAATGAAAAAGCCCATCGTGGCAGCAGGAAAGCGAGGGTTAGTGGTGCCTGGGGCAATGCATCACGCGTACCCCATTCCCAACTACACGCCACTGCAGAATTTACAGAGACACTTTGGTGTCCCCATAGACTGATGTTTGAGAACCACATGGCCCCCTTAGGCTTTCCTGTGCTCTGCCTGCTCCGGCAGCTGGGTCCCTATGCCCTGGCTCAACCCCAGGCACCGGACTGAACAACCTCTTCTACTTTGGTTGGTGTCAGACACCTACTGCGTGTTCCCCACTGGCCCCTGCCAGTCCTTTCAGGGCTGGGGGCCTCAAGTGGGTGTCCGGGACTGGGAGGGTGGGGAGTAACTTAGTATACGGGATCAGAGTACCTGTGCAACTTCACTGCAGGAGCCACATCACTCCATGGGTGATTAAATGTGCTCTGTTTACCCTCTGCTCTTGGTTGTCTAACTGGAGCTCTTTTATTGAAGTTTGTGTAACGCTTCCCAGCCAGTAAAGCAGCATTTGGTAAATGGCTTTACTGTGGGAGGCTGAGACGCCCAGAGGCATTGAGGCACCTGTCTGGGGTGGAGACACCTGAGGCATTAGTTACAGATTTATGTGTTAAACAAACCAACCTGACACTCCTTTCCTATCCCACAGGGAAACGTTTTTATTCATCATCCTGGGCGAGGGACCTCTTTCGGGCATGAAACACCAGGAAGGGAGGAAGGGATGACGCGAGGAAGTTTCATCGAGTGCCATCTATGTCCCTCACTCGGCTGACTTTAAGCTCCTCAAAGAGAAATAGGGGAGAATAATCCTTGATTGGGTTTTTAATAATGAAGATAATGGTACTAGTACCAACAGCAACGAACACTGAACAATTAAGGGACATTCTGCACGCCAAACACCTTGCTGATTGCTTTATGGGTATCCTCTCACCTAATCCTTACAGCATTCCTGAGCGGTGGGTACCATTTAAAAAATGAGAAGACTGAGGAAGAGAGAGGTTAAGGGATTACAGAGCTACTCGGGTCACAAACCCTATATTGTACTTGCGTGATTTGTCTTCCAGAGCCCGTGTGCTTAACTGTGTTACCTGCTTCTCATGATGCAGGCAGGATTACTTGGGATAATATAGGAAAATGCATAATATACTATCTTCCCACTCCAAAGCTGCACTGTAAGCACAGACTAAAAGTTCATCCAATTTGGGAGGGCAGGGAAGCCTTCCTGGAGGAGGTGACCCCTCTCATATCATGTTTTTCTTGCCAGCATCTCTATAGACCCAGCTACAGGTGGGCATGTAGGTGCCAGATAGAAAAGGTGCATCTGTCTCTGGCAGTGAAGAGAGCAAAAAGAGATCCAGGGAGAAACAAAAAACCTCCTCCTCAGCTTTCAGGATCTGCAGGCTAATTTCAAAGCATTGGGGAGCCCCAAGAACATACCATGTGAGGCTGTAGCTGAAGGAGGAGGGTGGTGGTCCTTGTACAATCTCTTTTAGAGCCAGTTTGAGATGGTAACAGTTCACTCACAATGGTTTCAGACAGTGATAACCCTGAGTCAGTCCCCGCACCTGTGAAGGCCAAGGTATCTGGGTCTTCTAGGATTCCTCCTTGGTAGCTACTCTAGAGATGATGGAGAGACAGGTGTAAGTTCAAAGATACCAGCTCTAGGAACATGTTTCTGTCTCTCTGATAACTGCTGAAAAGCAGCTTTCATTAGTAGCAAATTCCTTTGTCCCTGACCTGCCCCCTACAAAATGAAGAGAGGGAGGGAGAGAAAGAGAGAAAGAGAAAGGAAGGAAGGAAAGGAAGGAAAGGAAGGGAGGAAGGGAGGAAAGAAAGAAAGAAAGAAAGAAAGAAAGAAAGAAAGAAAGAAAGAAAGAAAGAAAGAAAGAAAGAAAGAAAGAAAGAAAGAAAGAAAGAAAGAAAGAAAGAAAGAAAGAAAGAAAGAAAGAAAGAAAGAAAGAAAGAAAGAAAGAAAGAAAGAAAAAGAGAAAACCTGTTGGCTTTCATTCAAGAGCAATTAAAAAAAAAAAAAAAAAAACCTCAAGCCACATGCCACATCCCTTATCCGACTACTGACTTTCAGATAGATTATTGGACCTTGTACCAAATTAAGCAACAGATCAGAAGAATAAGGACGTCCTCTGAAAACACACGCTGCCTCTTTAATATCTCGGGTTTTCTTTAAACATAAAATTACAGCACAACACACAGAGGGACGACGGCATTATCCTTTATCACAATACCCAGCCAACTTTAACTCGTCTCAAGTGTTATTATAAGAAATAGAATTTACTGCTATGGACCTCTCTTCAATAGCACTCCTTCCCTGTTTAATGAAATGTCATTATTCCAATACAAACCCTTTCTTTTCGCAGCCAGGTCCCCCCCCCCTCCACTCAGCCACTATATTTCATTTCCTGCAGTTACGTGATATTATTGCCTTTTTTCCACAGCTATTGATTTAGGTGTGTATGGTTATTACAATGCAAAATAAAACAGCTCCCCCATCCATTCTACCTTGTACCATTGAACATTAACTTAATTTGTTTCAAATCTGCATTTGATTTGGCAAGGAAACCATTTATCTTTATGAAGAAAGCCCTCGTAAAGTAGAGAGTTTAGGAGATCACCGCTTTAAAAATTTAATAGCCTTGTATCTTATACACTAGAAAAATGAATTAAACCTTCAAATAGTATATGTCTCAATGTAACCTTTTTGCATTTCATACTGTGTTTAATTTATTATATTCTGGAGGAGGAAAAAAAACAAAAGAGAGGACAGATAATCACAGGATGTGGCTTGCTTCGGCACCGCAGGAATAAAGTTGGGGTCTACTGCGTCAGCATTGTGATTTGCTGCAAATCCTCGTTCAGCTCGTGCTGAAGTCGATGTTATGATTTCTGGTGGTGCAAGTCTGGGTTCCGGCCAGGGTTCCTTGCAGTAGGAGAGGAGAGGCTGTGTGGGGAAGTAGGTGAAATGTGGTCTGGGGGTAGAGGGAAGGCGGGGAAACGGAGGGCTAAGGGAGGTCTGGCAGCCCTTTTAAAAGATTCATAGTAAGCAAACACTTGCACTCAGAAGTGCAGCTCTGAGAGGGTAAGAAACCAGGCCTGAGCTTAGGTTGCCTGCAGGACCAGAAGGCACTGAGATGGATGCTGTAAGTGGTCTTCTATCAAAAGAGAGCTGAGGCCCCAGTCTTTGATATTCCTCTCTTCACTGTGAGCTTCCTTCTTAGCTTTCTTGCCACCTCAGTCTATGCTACAGCAGGGCAACGCAGAGCAGCACCAGGTCAACAGGAGATGAAGCTTGAAGAGTAGAAAACTATCACCTTTTCAATTTTCAGTTGAGGGAAAATGTGCTTCAGTTTATATTTTGGAATTCAGGGTCAGTACACATATTGCTGTATCAGTTTCTTATTTCCTCCACCTTTCCCACCATCAATGCCACCACCTCCACCACCACCACCACCACCTCCACCTCCACCACCAACCACCACCTCCACCACCACCTCCACCTTCACCACCAACCACCACCTCCACCACCACTACCACCTCCACCACCACTACCACCTCCACCACCTCCACCACCACCTCCACCACCACCACTTCCACCACCACCACCACCTCCACCACCACCAGCCACCAGCAGCACCACCTCCACCACCACAAGTGATACAAAATACTACCCTTATATGCCCAGTTTGCTAAACACCTTACATCTATTCTCTCTTCCAACAATACAATGCCAAAAAGTACTATAGTCATTCATTTTTTTTGCCAGAGAACACAGGAAGTTGCAGAATGTGAAGTAAACTGCCCCACATCATAAAACCAGAGAAGCCAAGATCTGAATCCAGGTATTTCTCAATCCAAAATTAGACTGCATTTTTAATGTGCTTTCATGAAATCATTTCAGCTCACAAGAACCTCTCAGCTATTTAGCACTTTTTCTTTTCCCAAGACTCAGTTGCTTAACTATAATCATCTGATACTGGAGCTCTAGTCAGGAGAATTAGCCATGCTCACAGAACGGGTGAAGGGGCTCAGGAAGTCTAGGGGTAGGTTTAGGGGAATGCCTCTCTGTCTCCATTGATCATTGAGAACTTCTACTGCTGTTCTGGAAGCCTGCAGTGTGACCTCAATTTGTATTGGCTTACCTAGTCTTACCTTGCCTTCAAGGCTCTTTTTTATTTTTTTTAATTATGAACTCCTTTATTGAGTTACATACAGTGAAAGTCCCAGATCTTAAATGTAGAGTTCAGTGAGTTTGTATAAATGTACACACCTGTGTAGCCACCACCCCTGACAAGATATAGGACATTTCCATCACTAGGGCTCCTTTTAAGCCCCTCTCCTCCAGAATGGCACTCCTTGTTAGATTGTCTCCAGCAAATTTCTTTTTTCTGCAAAAAATATTTCCAATAAAGAGTCAACCTTATTATCTGATTACTATGTGGTAGGTCTTGCACTGGGTTTTTTCCATGGACTATCTCATTTAATTTACACATTTTTGTATGTGGATATGTCATTACGCTCATTTTGAAGGTGATAAAACAGGAATCAAGAGGCTAAGCAACATGCCCAAGGTCACACAGGAGGATCGGGAACTGAACCCTAAGTAGTATGTTCCCCTCAATACAGTCCTGTCCCTGAGGACTTTGAGCACCCTATTCTTTGCAGTTTATCATCAAATTTGTTTCATGTGTCTCTTTCATGATAAGATTCCACTTAACCTTTAACAACCCTCATGAGCACAGAGCCGCACACTGGGGATGTAGGACTGCTACGTGCATCCGTGTTTCTTGATTGACAACGCCTCTCAGCCAAAGGTACCCGGGACACTGCTGTAACATAAAGGCTGTTTTCTTGGCTTGTTAGAACAAGGGAGAACCTATACCGTAGGAAGCCCTATATTATCTCAGCAAACAGAGCTAGAATGACTTAAAATATTTGGGCATGTGTTCAGTGATCTTGAAGTAGATTCAAGACAACAGGGGTTTGCTCTAGGTTGGGGACTGTGTGGAAGTGGCGGTAACTGATGATGTGCCTTAGTAAGTCCCATCTACAGGGAGGGCAGACCAGAGCGAAGCCGCAGCTGTGATTGGTAAGGGAGCCACAGTCCCGCTTCCTGGCCAGGACAGCAAGAGGGCTGGGATTTTGTGGATGGTCAACGTCCATGTTTAGTCTGAGACTGGGCATACTTCCAGGGTGATCTTGTTTGTGTCCTACTCCATCGTGGTCACAGAGTGGCATTGTCTGATGCTGGTGTTCCAGAAAATCGCTAATGTGCAACGGAAGAATACCAGGGCCTGGCTGTGAGCACCAGGCCAGCGCTCAGAATGACAAAGGCCTGGCTCTGAATGTCAGGTCACCTCCCAACTGTTAGCAACTCTTTTTCTTTCTCAACTGATCTGTTGTTTCTCAGGAAAATATCCCCAAAGCTCAAAACCAGTAAGGACAGTTCCAAAGCAGACTTAAGGAACAGAAGTCAAGGCAGAAGCTGGGTTCACCAATGGCTTGTGGACCCCCTCTCCAAGCTTACACCAAGATCTAATTCCAAGCAGTGGTGTCGTGGGTGCAGAAGGCAGGAAGCACAAAGGTCAAGAACAGCAGCTCATACACAGAGGGCCCAGCTTCACATTTTGCCTTCACCTTGTATTGGTTCTATCATCTTAGACATGTATCTTAACTGCTGATCTATTGTTCGCTCATCAGGTAGAAGGAACTAAACAATAACACCTTTCGCATAGGGCTATCTTGAGAATCTACGAAATAATACTAAAAAGTGTTCACCAAGTGACAGACACAGAGCAACTCCTCAGTAACTAAGAGTAAAAGTGTGACTTTCACCTTCCGCCACTCCCATCCTTGCTCAGAAGGTACATTGGTCTTCTTTCTTTCCCTGACACACGCCAAGCATTTCCCACCTTGGAGTCCTTCTTCCTGGAGCCTGGCAGGCTCAGCCCCATATACTCATACAACTGTGTGGCACATGTCTGTGTCCTAACCCCGGGAATCTGGGAATATGTTACCTTCCATGACAAAAGGGACTTTGAAGGTGTGAACAAATTAAAGACCTTAAGAGGGAGATTATCCTGGATTAGTGAAGTGGGTTCGGTGCAATCACAAGAGTCCTTAAAGGTGGAAGAGAGAGGCAGAAGAGTCAGAGAGAGAGGACTGAGATGGACTAGATCCACCACTGCTGGCTTTGAAGACGGAGAAGGGGCCACAAGCCAAGAAATGCAAGCGGCCTCCAGAAGTCAGAAAAGGCAAAGAAACAGATTCTCCCCTAGAGTTTCCAGAAAGGAATGGAGCCCTGATGACACCTTGGTTTGGGCCCAGTGAGACCTGTGTAGCTCTGTATCCTACAGAACTATAGGATAAATAGATTTGTGTTGTTTTAAGCCACCAAGTTTTTGGTTATGCATTTTAGCAGCAATGGAGAACTGGATCCTTTCTACTCGAATCCCAATTCCAATGTCTTTCCTGACTGTTCAGCAAAAATAACACAACCCTCCCCCATCCCCAAGTCACTATCAAAATATCTAGTTTTGATTTTCGCTTAGTACTTATCAGTATTTGAAATCACCTTCAAATATATTTCTTTAGTTGATTCTCTCCTCGTGCCTCATGAGAATATAAACACCATTAACAAGCAAAACTCATTCACTTCTATATAAACATTACCTAAAAGAGTGCCTGGCTCTTGACAGTAGTTCAGCTGGTACCTCTTGCCTTTCATGTTTCTCAAACTGACCCTTAGGAAACTCAACTTGACATATGGTCTGACTTATGCAATAAAATAAGAATTTAGACTCAGTTGACCCAGGATTGTAAAGAGATTCAATATCAGCATATTTATGGCATGATTGTTACCATTTCTCCATTGTTGGAAAATACCAGTAGTTTATTTTCATATTCTTTCCTACAGAACCCACACAGAGCCTCAGAATCCTTCTTAACACAAAGTTCAAGACAGCCATTATGAACCAACTGCAGTTGGAAGACTAGATAGAATTTGTCTGCCATCCTCAGAGAATAATGCCTGGGCAAAAAAGATTCATAAGGTAGAAGGAACTAGGGACATTAAGGCTGGGAGGAAACAATGATAATCATGTGATTATAATTGACTGATTGATCCATGCCAGTTGCTATCATAAGCTTTGATATTCAATATCTAATCCAGCGCTCACACCAACCTTATGAAATGGGTTCTATCTTTATCCCATTTTCACAGATGGGGAAACCAAAGCATAGAGAAGTAAATTTCCCAAGATCACACAGCTTAACAGCAGCAGAGCAGATATCTGAAACCCCAAACTTTCATTCTGGACATCTCAGTTAGTTATTATGTATGTTGTCAGTTTGGGATACGGAGTGTGAGATCTCTTCCTTGGAATACCTGAAGGGCTGCCAAACAGAAGAGGATGAGATCTATTCTATGTGGCTTCAAGGGCACTGGGATAACCCTTCATATTCGCATAATACACTCCCATAATTCACACATTTTATCCTCAAAACAACCCCAAGGGGTTGCCATAAAGACACAGGAATCTGCGACTCAGAGAGGAGAACCGCCTTCCCCGATCCGCTCAGTTTGAAAGCTGCACAGGCAGACTTCAACACCCACACTCTTTACTGGGTTTCCAGAGCTCATTCCATGATGCTCAATTACTTGTGTAGTGTTAATTCACCTGAACTAGACTCTCCTGATGCCATAAATCTTGCCCTCTGCTGAGCTCTGAGACTCAAAGTTAAAACAAACCTGCTTTTAAGAAATGATAGTCTAGTAGAAGAGATGTAGGCTAGCCCCTTGCAATCTGGCATTACAGAAACCACAAGGAATGGGTAGGAGGAGAGAGAAAAGGGAGGCAGACATTAGCCTGGGGTGAGAAGTCTATGGAGGGCACCAAAGGGGAGGTGATGTAGGACACAGAACACAAAGATGGACAGGCACCATGGGGAAATTATTTGGGTTCATTGTAAGAAAGAACTTCTCACCAAATTTGCCAAGGATAGAAAATTCATTTAAGTCTGACATTATCATGGAAGGATTTCAATGGCTTATTTTTAGACATGGCCACAAAAACTCTAAATAATGGATAAAAGTTTCAATGTGAGGATACTTTAACACTCTCCTAGCCCAAAATATGTAGAAGATCTTGGCTGCTCCATGAATTATTTGATTACTCACACAATTTAATTCTATTTCACAGATTTTTCAGGCAACACATCAGCAAGCTTCAGGCCTTGAGGACTCTATCCCTGTGTTTGAAGATTTCTCAGCCCAAGGGAAGAGAGGCACTGAACCATCACATCGTTTTCTTGACAAGAAAGTCCTAGGACATGTATACGCATTGCTAAGTGCTGTTCTTCTGCTGGTTACAAAGAATTTTCTATAAGGCATCCCTCATCTTTAGAAGGGATCTTAGAAGGTAGCCTGTTACATTTTCAACAGTGATTTACTCATTCATTCCACAATCACATATTGCATGCCAAACCCTCTGTTAGGTGCTGAGAGAAACTTATTCAACCCAACAAAATGCCCTCCTAACTCCCAATGTGGGTGAGATAAATCACCATCAGCTGAGGCCTAAAGGAGCATGGGTGGTGTCCGGCATCCCTGGGCCATTGCCAAGGAGTCAGAAGAATCTGGGGGTTTGACTGTTATTTGTGGGAAAAGCCCTCAACAGGAACTTTCAAACAGGTAATACAAAGAAGTGGCAATAATAAACAGTGAGGGTTTTATTCCATAAGAGAGACTCGTGGTAGACAGAATCATGACACCCCTCCCAAAGATGTCCACATCCTAATCCCTAATCCCACGTAATATGCTATCTTATGTGGCAAAGGGGGACTCTGCAAATGTGACTCAGTTAAGGATCTTGAGACGGCAAGATTATCCGGGATTATCCAGTGCACCCACTGTAATCACAAGGATTCTTATAAAAGAGAGACAGAAAATCAGAGACAGAGAGAGGTTTGATGATACCATACAGCTGGTTTTGAAGACAGAGGAAGGGGCCATGGGCCAAGGAATGCTGGCAGATTCCAGAAGCTGGAAAAGGCCCTAGAGTTTCTGGAAGGAGCACAACCTTCTGACACCTTGATTTCAGGACTTTCTGACCTCCGGGGCTGTGAGATAAAATACTTGTGTTTGTTTTAAGTCACGAAGTTTGTGGTAATTTATTACAACAGCAATCACAATACCATGTGTTGACTTGTGCATATTATCAAGTAATTGACATTCATTTATTCAAAAAAATTCACTGAGAAAGTATGATGCTCCAGGAATTGTGTCAGCTTCTGAGGGTACAGCAGTGACCCAAAGAGTCAGAAATTTATTTATAGCCCAGTGAGTAACAAATGAGAAAACAGCCCAGTAAACTCAGTGTTGCTACCCCCATTCTAGTCATAAGCAAATGAAGGCAGAGGAGTAAATGAACTTCTCCAAAGTCTTGACTTATAAGTGGCCCAGCCAAACTCATCTGTCTCACAAAAACCAATGCCATTCCCACCACTTTCTCATCCTTCTTAGGGACAGCTCAATGACGCAGACCAAAAATTCTTTCACACGTGTAATCCTCTGATTTTCCTCTGAATTCCCTGAGAAGCTGCATACATCCTTTTCCTTTGATGGGACAGTAGCCATTTCTAAAGCTGCTTTGAACCATAGCACTTCTCAACTTTCATCTATTTTGGATCACAGACGTGCATCTTGTTATAAGCAGCCCCCAATATTTTGATTATTTTGATGCAAATCCATCACCCATAATAAATTCCCCTGCTTTCCAAATGCAATTGATTTCAGAACCATGAAAGCAAAAAAAAAAAAACTAAGTAAGCCCTGACAGTCTTTGCAAGTGTCCATGACAGGAGAGACTTACGTGGCTGAAAGCTATTTTCCTCACCGTCAATCTGCCAGATGATTTTCCTTGCACAAACACATACCCATACGGTCTGGCTAATGCTTGCCTTCTTGGACATATGTGAGCAAATAAACGCAATTACGGGCAAGATGTAATCACAATTGCTTTGCTATTAAAGCTGCTGTACACTCTCGCGGCTTGGTTAACAATATATGCAGGAGGGTGGAATTGCGTGCTACTCTCCCAGGAAGAAAAACAGGCCAGAAGTACGGTCTCTTATATATTACATCTGCAAAAATACAACATTTAAATGCAGAATTTGACTTCCCAAGAATCGCACCAGAAAACCTTTTAACAGAAACAGCAGGGAGAGAAAGCTTTTTAAATCATGACACTCCATGAAGGATTATGAAAATGGAGGTCATCTCATGAGACGGAATTGCAAATACAATGAAGAAAATCTTTCTCCTCTGTGTAAATACACGGGGACAATTTATTCTTCTCCGTTGAGCTATCAAGGGGTATTTTCAGCTTCTGGAAAAAGAAAAGGAAAGAAGCCACCATGTCCGAACAGATCTATTCAGAAGGATGTGCCCGGCTGGTATTCGGCAGGAACAGGCAGCTTCTCACGTACTGAACCAGGCTGCCGGAGAAGACCTTCCCTAAGGCTTTCCTTCTTATCGCTGAAGCGACTGGGCACACTGAGGCTGACTGAAGACTTTCACCTGCACTCAGTCCTTCAAGGAAGAGCAAGAAACGGCCAGGCTATCCACATCAGCACACATGAATGCCAGCAGCCAGTGGTCCATCTGATGTGATCAGGCATTGACCATCTTCACGCTCAATTCATCTCTCAGAAATACCCAACCCTACAAAATGGGTTGTTTGGCTAGCACTGGTTAATTATGGTAGAAATTGATTATATTCTAAAAGTCATATGGAAATGCAGAAGAACTAATATAGCCAAAATAACTTTTAAAAAGAATAAAGTTGTACAGCTAACACCCCAAGATGTCGAGATTAAGATTTCAAGATTCAGAATACAGCTCCAATAATAAATGTACAGGCAACTAGTTTTCTGCATGAGACAAAGGCAATTCAGTGGATGAAGGCTACTCTTTTTTTTAAGGGTTGGGAGGTACTTAAGTTTATTTCTTTCTTTTTAGAGGAGGTGCTGGGGATTGAACTCAGGACCTCCTGCCTGCTAAGCATGTGCTCTACCACTTGAGCTCTACCCTCCCCTCTTCGAAGGGTAATCTTTACAACAAATGGTGCTAGAACAACTGAATATGCATATAAAAATATTAACTTTGTTCCATGCCTTTAAGAATACATTATATTAACTGAAAATGGATCATAGGCCTAAATATAAAAGCTAAAACTATAAAACTTCAAGAAGAAAACATAGAAGAAAGCCTTTCTGATCCTGGGTTAGGTAAGGATTTCTCAGAAGGGACATGAGAAGCACAATCTGTAAGGAACAAACTGATAAACTGGACTTCATAAAAATTTAAATGACTGCTCTTCAAAAGACACTGTTAAGTGAATGAAAGGACAAGCCACAAACCGAGAGGGGATATTTGCAAGTCATATACTTCGTAAAGAATTTGTATTCAAAATATATAAAGACCTCTTGAAAGTCACTAAAGAGAAAACAACCCAACAAATAAAAAGAAACATGAGTAATGAGTAAGCACGTGCAGAGTTGCCCAATACCCTTAGTCATCAGGGACATGAAGACTAAAACTCCAAGGAGATACCACCACATATCCACGAGAACGGCTAAGATTAAAATCACCCATCACAGCAAGTCTTGGAAAGGATGTGAAAGAACTTAAATTCTCATACGCTGCTGGTGGGAATGCAAAATGGTACAACTACTTTGGAAAATAACTTGGGCAATCTCTTAAAGAGTTAAGCATCCATCTATCATATGATCCAACCATTCCATTCTTAGGTATTTGCCTAAGAGAAAGAAAATTATTTGTGCACACAAAGTCTTTTACACGAATGTCCACAGAAGCCTAGTTTGTAATAGCCCCAAACTGGAAACTCCCCAAATATCCCACCGCAGGTTAAACAGAGGTATAGTCATAACAATGGGGTATTTCTCAGCAAAGCAAGAATGAACTCTGGTTACACACTGCAACATGGATTAGTCTCAAAATAATTGTGGTGAGTGAAGGAAGCTAAACAGAAACAAGAACATACTGTATAATTTCATTTACATAAAATTCTAGAAAATACAAACTAATGTATACTGACAGAAAGCAGATCAGCGGTTGCCTTTGAGGGGTGATGGATATGTGTGTCATCTTGTGTAATGGTTCCCCTAGTAGAGTCTACACATATCAAAACTTACTAAATTGTACATTTTTAAAATGTGTATTTTATTGTATGTCAATTATATCTCAATAGAGTGTTTTTTTTTAAAAAAAGCAGTAGATACTGGAATGGTTTTAGTGCCATATTTCTTAAAATATATTCATGCATACCAAGTGGATTCATGATTCAAAATAAAGAAATAGATGGACTAATTTAACAACCTTTTTTAGCATAATTTTTTGGTTCTGGGTAGTGGAGTTTGAGTGCAAAGGTATTAGGTAACCAGTCTGATCACCTTCTTCCCTTTTAAGTTGTTGCTTTTGTTTTTGTTTGATTAATGTGTATGCATTCACTCACTCATTCATTAAGTAAGTAATTATTGAGCGCTAACAACCAACACTGTTCTAATGCAGCACTTAAAAAAGAAATTAAGTCTCTAATTGAAGGACCTTACAATCGAGTGAAGCACACAGACAGTTAAAATGCAACACTAACAGATCTCTACCCTTTACTGGAAATTATTTTGCATACCTACTATGTGCCAGACAATATACAGTAGAGGTGAGCAAGCAACTGGGTTTCTATCCCCTGGGAAAGTGAAGCCCAAGCTAAGAGATGGACCTCAAAGGAAAGACTACATATAGCAAAATGCATGTCAGGGGGCTGCATGCTGGGGAAGCCACCTACAGAGAGGTGACCCCAGATGCCCGGAGAAAATGTCGCTGAAATTCTGGCTCTCTAATCATCCCACATCATCTTGAGTAGCTGATTTGCAGCTTTACTTCCTAAGGTTTGAGGACTGTGTTCCAGGATAGGTATCTGGATGGTCCTATGTGATCAACATCATAGTCGGTCTTCTCTTAAGCACCAAAAGAGAAAATATGGGTAATACAGAAAACATCAGGCTCCGGGTCCCAACAACACAGAAGATACCCCACTGTGGCCAAGGGACACTTTAGCTGTGACTGGGCATATTTAAGTCATTCCTGAATAGATGAGATACCTACTCCCCAAAACTTTCCATCCTCCTATCTTTGGAACGGTTCCCCATGTGGCTATTTTTAGCTGTATCAACACAGTAAAGGCCAATCAGCTGAGTCATTAAATACTGAGCAATGCCAATGTCTACCTACTAAGAAAGAACAAATTCTTTAAATACGGCAAGGACAGAATGTATATACATCAAAGGTACTCTATAGAGGGGGTCATTCCCAGAGGGGTTTAAATTACAAATCGAATCACCTTTCAGAAGCCAGCAGGAACATTTATTCAATATCAGATATCAGATTTTCTGTGCTCACAATCCCCTCTCTTTGAGTCCTTACTCGAGAAGAAACGTGAAGCGTTTTTTGCATCAACAGGGCATCAACAGTGTTTCATGAGATATCATAAAAGGATAAAACAGTTTTTTTTCCTACAGTGCAAAGTGGTCTTACAGGAAATTTGCTGTCAGCTGCATCCTCTGAGACCAAGTCTTCGCCACAAAAGTCAAGTAAAGCCTGTGACAGGAGCAAATAAGCGTTCTTCCATCACCTGACTTCTGGATGAGAGCAATTTTTATGGGGCCAGAGTAGCCATGAGGGTTTCTTCTCTCAGAAATCTTTTCTTCATTGTCCTTTGGCTTTATCAGATACCGAACCAATTTTTCCTATATTTAGCACATTGGTCAGTACCAGCATCCCAAGTAGGTTAACGTCAAGGAGTTTATAGATTACTTGAACCAGAAAGAGTTCAAAGGATCTAACCCAACCTTCTCATTTTATAGATGAGGAGACTAAGCCCAGAGAGCTCAGGGCTTCTCCAGTACTATCTCACTTTCATTCATCCAAGAAATGTCCTACAGTAAGGTTTTTTTTAGATGGAAAAAAATGGGGCCTCTATGTCTTAGAGGGGTCTAAGTTATTAGGTGACATAACTGAATTCAGACTTAAATCTTGAGACTCCAAGTCCAGGTCTCTCTCCAACATATGCCAGCTTACAACTCATAAGCCAGGTTTTTAAACCTTTTCTATCAGTAAAGAAGGACTTGACAATGCGGCCATGGAAGTCACTTTGCCATGGCAAATCCAAACACTTGCTCTGCTTACGAGGGGCCCCTGGCTAGGGTGTTGGGCCATGGGTGTTAATGCTCTTATCAGGTCTTCAACTGTTGGCTGTGAGCCTCTTTCAATGGGTTCTTACTGAAACTCTATTCCATCACATGCAGAATTGAGATAAATGGAGTACAGAGGGTATTCTTGTGGGGAAAGATCAAAATCAAAGAGTGCAGCTGGCAAGAGGTGGCTTCTGGGGGAAGGGATATTGCATACAGGGTCCCATCAGGCTTGCAAACCCATCAGACCCAACAGAGCCAGTCACAGACTGTGAGTGCAACATCCACAGTGATGTTTCCACAGTGCCTGGCTACTCACATCTCTCCTCTCTTCTCCTCTGCCCCGACAACAATGTAGATGCTTAAGAACAGAGCTTACAAAGCCCCTTGTGCTATGATCCCTGACTTCCTCCACCTACATCCTTCCTTAACAACCTGGCCCGCTGCTCTGCCTGCTTCATAGCCGCACACCTTTTATCCATTTTCACGCTCTCTGAACTTCCCTCTCAGCCCTAGACCCTGGCACGAGTAGCTACTTCAGCCAGTGAAACTCTTTCAACTTTCACCACCCAGCTCAGATGGAGCTCTCTCCTAGGAGCTTGGCCTGTGCCCCGGACCCTGTAATAAATGCACCTTGGTTGGGCCTCTGATTTTCTCTACTCTGTAATGGAAGAGCCTGTTTAATTTTGCCCAGTTACCGCTATACCGTAGCTCACCACTGTAGCTCACAGTGCCAGGCTCAATGTCTTACACACAACAGACGCACAGTAATTATGTCAAATGAATGAATGAATGAACAAGTGTATGAATGGATGAGTAATGCTAAGATGTGGTCTATATGCAGTTCTACTATGGCTGCTTCAATTGGAGGCAACAAAGAATGCCTAGAGGTTTAGATCTGTCTTTCCAAGTGCTGTTTTTGGAGAGTTTATGGGGTCAGCCCAACGCAGCCATCTCTGTCAAAAAGACTGCCCAGGCAACGTACAGAATGCATATTTGCCACATATACGTGGACAGGTTCCAGGGGAATCCAGCCTGCTCTAAAGAATCACCAGCCAACAATGGAGGTGACTCTAAAAGCAAACATATAGTATCTTCTGTGCTACACAATTTATTCCTCATTGATACCTAAATGGAACTGGAGACAGACGGAGGCTTAATGAACAAAGACTCCAGGAGAGGCAGCCTGTCCATGGGTAAAATGAAATCACTCCCGATTACCTCCAATGGACAGCAGTTATGAGCTCCTGTACACAATTTAAAAGTAATCTTGTAATTTAAAAATGAAAAAAAAATGCCAATTGAACTTAATGGCAAGTGACATTCTGGCTCAGCTGTGATTAGAATCAAGCAACTTTCTTCTGGTGCGTTAGCAGCCGTGGCTTCCCCGGGTTCACAGAGGGTTAATTCTGTGATCCTTGGGGATGCCTTAATGGCCCTGGTTATCCCAACCCTGATTCAGAGCAGAGGCTGCAGATTATGTTTTCTCTGCACATCCACAGACATATTAGGACATGAAGTGGAGATGACAGGGGTAGAATATCTCCTTTCTCCTCGGAAATGCCCCAGGAGACCTTTCCACTGCGACCTCCTCAGACCCTGGCTTTGCATTAGAGTTATTGTCCTGAGAGGAGATTCAGTTAGAGCCTCTGATTCATTTCTTATAGTGCTCTCTTGTTTATTCCTGGTGGCAGCTAACTTGTAAAATTTTATTATGATTTTTTTTCTTGGTTTGTGGCATGGAAGGGATTAAAAAAAAACCACACAATGATTCTATTATCAGTCCTAAACACAGTTGTACAAATCCACACCAAGGCCGTGTGTCTACAGGGGGAACAGGGTAACAGGTTGTTCTGTCCCAAGTGGTCATTTTCTGGGGTTAGATTTTGTGTTTCTAACAGCCCAGAAGGCTGTGGGAAAGGGGAAGGCATAGACTTGTGGGTACCACTGGTGTAGCGGTCATGCTAATTTGGATTTCAGATTTCATCCTGTCACCATAGTGGTATTATGGGGATCCTTATCAAGCACAATGTGATCAAATCGCCTCTACTACCAGCTGGTGATTCTCCAACATTACTCTGGCTCACTGTAATTTCCACATGGAGCATGTCCCAGATTCCACGGCCCCAGCTTCGAGCTACACACGTCAATTACACCGCACTGAAACATACAAAGTACCCATTGTAGGTCCACCGTTTCGTGCCTCTGCCTCGCTTATGCTGTTTTCTTTCTTAGAACATCCTGTATTTTTCTCCCTCCACGCTTTTTCCCCTAACTGCTACTCATTTGTCCAGAATTAACTCCCCAGACATCATCTCCACCAAGCTGGCCCCAAAATACCCTAATGAATTTCATGAATCTATCGAAACAGTCCATTTGCTTTTCTTTATCCCTTGTCAAACTACACTCTACCTCATTATTCAGACCAGCCTCTCTCCACCCTTATATTTCCACAGTCCAGCACAGTGATCGGTACACGGAGGGTGTCCAGAACAGCCTCACTAGACTATTCATGTTTTAGCCCAGATGTCATTACCTCCAAAAATGATTTCATTCTGTAAGGCTTGGTGACCAATTCTCCTACGTGCTTGTATAGTGCACTATTTAATCCCACTTGCAGTATTTCTTGGTATTTCTTAAAAATTTCTCACTTACTAGTCTAGTCTGTCTCTGGATCACAAGTTTCTCAAGGGCAGAAAGTATATCTTCTTTGTTCATGGGCCACACACAGCACCTAAAACACAATGGGTGCTTGGTAAAAACATGTGGAATAAATAAATGAATGAACAAAGAATACACAGAAACAGGTCTTAAGAGTGGCCTCTGGCAACTCCCACTGGATCTCTGAAAACCATGATCCCTCAAGCATTTCTTCCAAAACAGGAACAGATGGGAGAGAAGCCCTTCCCAGTAGGAGTGTTATACCCCTGCCCTGCACCTTCTGTAAAGCCCACACCACCGCACCGTCATAATGTGATGACAGATGAAAACAGCAAAATTAAATTCAAGCTCATCTTGCAATTTTGTGTTTAGCCTTCTGCTGCCAACCTAGGAGGTGCTTATAAAACAGCTTGAGGACTTACCACTAATACCTTCCCTAAGACAGCGTTGTCCGCTGGCAGTCAGGGCTCTGCCAAATTGCTGTTTTGGTGTTGGGTGTGTTAAGGGGATGGGGCAGGGGCTGAGAGAAACAATGGGATTACCCTTTCAGCTGCGAGTTCACTTGAGCTGGGTAGGTGCAGTGGTGTTTGAGCTTTATGATGGCTCCAAATAAAATGGATGGAAACATCCCCAGCCCCAATCTATCTGATTGTTCCTTCGTAGTGTGGGGTTTTTTGTAATATAGGTTGTCTTCTCTCTCCACCCGACCACGTCCACTCCTCTAGCCTGAGGAGAAAGCAGACTCCACAGTGTTTCCCTCTAGCATCCGGAGATCCCAGGTTTACATTTGACGTCAAGAAAGAAAACTCTTATTACCAAAGTCAGTATTAGAGTGAATTGTCAATTGACTTTGACAATTCTTTCAAATTTGCTGAAAGTTTCTATCTAAACCATGATTCTAAGGAGGCACCTTAATGTTTGGGCTATGTGACAGGGGTAGGTAATCAAGTTGGACTGTCTAAGGGTGGGTATGAGCTTTGCTTTAATGTAGTTGGGGAGAGATGGATGCCACGTGATGAAAGACAGGGCTGTGGAATCAATTTGATCTGAACCTATAATTTATATCTTTACAAGTTGTTTTTTTTTAAGTTGACTTTTGTCGTATTTATACTTATATTGAACATATATTTATAACATATATAGAGCCATATTCAAAATTAGAACTGTGCAACTAGACACATTTACACAAACTGAACACACCATATAACTAGCATCTGGATAAATGAACGTTACAAGAAAAACAGAACTCCAAGGTAATCATTATCCTGACTTCTATCCCCAAAGATTAATCTGCATGCTATCAAATAATACAGTATGAAACCATACAGTATAGTCTCTTTTGTATCTGACTTCCTTGATTCAAGGTAGTATTTGTGATATTTATCCATGTCTGCATGTAGATACCATTCATTCATTTTCAGTACTATGTAGTGTTCCATTGCATTGATATGCCACAATCAATCTGTCTATTCCATTGTTGCTGGAAGTTGGATGGTTCCTGGTCTGGGACTATTATGAAGCATGCCTCCACAAACATCTAAGAACGTGTCTTTTGTTGAACATATGTGTGCATTTCTGGAAGAGTACTTGGGAGTGGAACTGCTGGGCCACAGACTAACTCGTGTTCAGCTTTAGATTGACCTAGATTTAGATTCCAATTTTTCGTTGAGTGACCTTAAGCAAACCATATAAGATATCTGAGCCTATTTCTCCAGCAGTGAATGGGGTAGTTTTACACTGCAGAGTTGTTTTAACAATAAGATCAAGCAGTATAAAGTATCTGGCACAGTTCTGACACTTAAGGAAAGTTTTTTTTCCCCAAAGATGTTCAGTGTTCAGTAAATATTTCATGTGCTCCCCTATCTTTCCAGTCTTGGTAGCAGGCTGGTTGGAACTAAATGATTTGAGTTCTGGCCAGTGGGGAATGTGTGGAAATGAGGTTTGCTGCTCCTGGGCCCTCAAGTCACCTTCTAACTCTCTCTTCCCCTATTGCAGAAGCAAGTGTTTGAGTGGTGGCATCACACAAGGATAGAGTCCCCTTGAGTCCCCAGGTAACAGCACAGAGCAGAAACTCCACCAACTGGCAAAGGACATGTAAGAATGAACAACAAAGAAACTTCTGCAGTGTTAAGTCACTGATACTTCCAAGGCACACTGTTACTGCCGCACGCCACGGACCATCAGACAAATACAGTACTCAAGTGACGGAATGTGGCTTCACCCCAGTGAAACCATCAGAATTTCCCTTCAGAGAGTTATATGACTCAGGCTCAGCACTGACTGTACACATTACTTCCCTCTTGAATGGCAAGGAAATCTCTTCTTGCTGTGACTAAAGAGGAAAAATTGAAAGTGATCTTTTGCTCAAATATGTTAATTGAAGAATCTCTCTTCTCTGTTGAGAAACCAGATTGTAATTCCAAAATTGTGTCTGATGTCCCCCAAACACAGCACTGCCTTTACAAAGAGAAGGCCCTTGGTGATTATTAGTTTAAAAAAATAAAATCCTCTCCCACCAGGTTCAAAGCCAGCCTCATTCTTTTGTTCCTCTAAAGACTTGCTTTCTTCGCGTTCCCTGGTGTCTACGTGGCCTATGAGCTTTCTCCTAATGATTAAACTCCTAAAAATACTACAAAGAATGCCTAATAAGGCTTTTGTGTTTTCCCAGTTGCTATAGCGACTGTTTAGTGTAGGATTTTAAGTACGTGTAAATATGTATTTTGGACAGTGTTTAAAAACACGTATAATTTACCCAGCCATAACAGCTACTTTAGAGCGTTGCATTTCAGCGCGGCAAGGCACATGTAAAGCATTTTATAGTGTGTTATTTATAGTTATTTACTTAATAGGCCACAACAGTTTCTTCCATTGTGTAAAAGAAATAGGCATTTACCCTGTTTTAACAATGAATAGCATTTACTCCATTGTAGCAATTGAGTCCCTTGCAGGCGAGTGAATGTGCAATTGGTATGTAATGTAGATGCGGGAACTGAAACCCTGTTGATAGAGAGTCACTAGGAAAACAAAGGGTCCCGCTGATGGAGTCTTGAGCTCATTAGGGAAGCTGTTGACTGAGCTACTCTGGCAAGATAGGAAACCCCCCCGGAAAGAGGCCACTATCTGCTTTAAAGTTGCCCCAGGGAGGCACCCACGGGTGAAATAACACCAATAATAACAGCAACAACAATTAATGGTTACTGAGCCAACTTGACGGGGCCCAAAAGCACGGGGCTGCTTCCCGTTCATGATCTCACTGAATCCTCACAGCACGGTGACTCTGTGAGACAAGTACTGTTAACTGTCTTCGTTTGTCGGATAAGGAAACTGAGGGGAGAGGGTACACAACTCGACCGAAAGTATCACAGAACCAGTAGACGTTGACCCAGGAGTGGAATCCAGGCCGGCCTCACTCCAAAGCTGGTGCTCTGAAGTACTGCTCGGCACCGCACTCTGTCACCTGCCAGGGAGTTCGTGAGCCACCCGGAGGTCAGTGCTTTCCCAGCAAGATATCCCTGACCTGGAGCACACGTGTGCACGTGCGCGCGCACGCGCACGCACACACACTTTCCAAACACATAGTTTTGGGCAATGGTCAATTATATTAGCAAAGAATACAAGAGATCACAGCCATTGAGCTTCCACACTGTCCAGGTCCCTTACACATGTCATCGCTTAAACCTCACCACAGCGTCAGCTGATGGACTTCATTACCCCTTTGTTCAGATGCAGAAGGTGACCCTCAGGCCAGGCCTGTCCAACGTCACATAGCTTGTGTGCAGCAGAACCAATACTCAGTACCAGATCAGGTGCAACTCAAAACCCCCTGTCATTATTTGAAAGCATAGACACATGTAAAGCAGTGTTTCCCAACGAGGCGACCACTGGTCCCCTAGGGGACATTTGGTAATTCCTGGAGACATTTTCTATTGTCACAGTTGAGGGGAAAGCCCCTGGCATCCAGTAGGTAGACACCAGGGAGGCTGCTAAACATCCTGCCGTGTACAAGACAGCCTCTCACAACAAAGAATCATCTGGCCCCAAATGGCAATAGTGCCAAGGTTGAGAAACCCTAATTTAACAAAAATATAGCCCAAGATGGAATGGGTGACATATTGTCAGTTGAAGTTAAATTGAGGAATAAAATAATATTGGTTCCTCATTTATCAGCTTAGTTGAAAACTCAGTTTCAAGATTTAAGACTTAGAAACTTTGAAGAGTCAACTTGTCATTATGGACCATGTTGTTTTGGAAAGGTATCTAAATATGTCCAGTGAAATTTGTGATCAGGACAGACTTTTCAGCATCTGAGCTGATATGGTAAGAGGCTCTGAGCTCATTTAGACACAGGAAGAACCAAGAAAGAATGTTTAGCTGGACAGTAAGCTTGATGAAGGTGGAATTATCTGCCCCATTTACTGCAGTGTTTGTCTTTCCAATTATAATAGCCAGCACATGGTCCAAGCTCATTCTTTTGTTGAGTATGGAGCACATGTCCTGGTCATTTCCATAAATGAGTGAGTGACTAGCTCCTGAATGGAATGGCTCCTGGTGAAGCCACCCACCCCATCTCTCTTCTATCCCATCTTCTCTTTTTATTCCTCACAATTATATGTTCACAGATTCAATAAAGTCCACAAACAAGTATCTACTATATGCATTCTCCTGAGACCTCTACTGGAATCTCTCCTGGGCTGGGATTCATTCTAGTCACCATTTTGATTCCTGACTCAGTGAAAAATGTACATCACTTTGGCAAAATACATTTAAGTTTCGTAAGGACAGGACCTTTCTCTGCTTTGTTCAGCTCTGCATCCTTGGATGTGTCCTGTCCAAGGACTGTGGCTGGTATATAGGGGATGCTCACTAAATATTTGTTGACTAACTGAATAAATTAAATTCTATAATACTTAATAGAATATTCATATTCTACAATGATGGAAAAACTTAGGAAACAGGAATAAAATTCCAGGTGATCCAGACTGCTTAGAAAATGTAAACATTAGGATGAAACTAATTCTGGACACGTGTTGGGTGGTATACACAGGTACAAGCCACACTCACAGCGAGGAGGCTGGAGAGGCATTATAGCAGAGGAAGGAGTCTAGGGGAGTCCCAGGAGTAGGGACACCCAAGAGCTACTGTGCTGTTTAGTTGCACGGTCCACTTAACTCACATCACAGGGGCTCTTTTGGGAGCCAGCCTTGTGTGTTTTCTCTGTGTTAGCTATTTATACTTTATCCCCTACTGGACTCAACCTCCTCTTATCCATAATGAGCTGTTAGAGATATGAGCCTAGATTCCCCCAGTGGATCCTGGACTTTAGGATTCACCCTCTAGATGTTAAAATAAAAAGAACTATCCTTTATGGAGCACTTTGCCCATGGCAGATCTTGAGCTAAGTAGTTTAAACCTATTATATCACAACCTTTATCTTAATTAAAACCCCACGAGGCAGGCGCGGCTATTCCCATTTCGCAGCTGAGGAAACTGAGGAGGAGGTAGTTTGCATAAGGGCTAATTGCTTGTGGCTTTTTCAAACTGCATCCTAAAGAGAGGGTGCCAAGTTTCTGGGTGGGAACTCAAGCTAAGAGACTAGTGATGATCTTAAATGTCAATGTTAGTGCTTCATGCCATGACTGGCCTCGCTCCAACTCCAATCCTGCAGCTTTACTAGGATTTTCAAGTAAGGAAGCAGGAAGGTGCTAAAAGATTCGGGGGAAATTAACCAAGCCAGAAGAGCTGTAATAGGAAGAAATTAATAGTGTCAATCATTGCATCCAAAAGGAGGTAGGCAACTCTTGTGTAACATTAAGCTAGAATCAACATCGAGCTAGTCTGGTCCATGGGCATGATACGAGGACCAGTAGAGAAATCACTGGACTAGTACGAGGTCTCTGTTCAGCCCTGCTACAATCTTCCTACTCAAAATGTGGTCCACAGACCAGCAACAGCAGCATTGCCTGGGAGCTGATGAGAAAAACAGAACCTCAAGCCTCACCCCAGAACCCCTGAAGCAGAATCTGCATTTTGGCAAGAGCCCAAGGGACCCAAGTGCTCATTAAAGTTTGAGAAGCAGTGGTCTGCAAGCCTTCCTTCCAGAGTGGGGTCTTTGGTGCATTTCACTGGACACGCAGGGATTGTCCCTTCCTGCCACAGACGTCCTCAGAGATGTGAAGGTTACACCAGAATCAGCAGAGATCAGGCAAAGGGGAAGCAAAATGTATTCTCAAGAGCTCCTGGAAATAATTACTGTTCTCTTAATAATAAATGAATAGGCTGCAGTCCCAGAACACATTGAGAACAAAGCAAAACATGTCAATATAAAATCCAGCAAATAAAACAATCAATTTAAAATAGATTTCTCTAAATGGTTTGCCTGCTCAGGCTAAATGCTCTGCCTCTGGCCTCCCTTAGCATGATGGGCTGATTCTGCCTCGGCCCTTATTTTTTTTTTTGATCTGGAAATTTTCTGTTTCTGTGTCTGCTTCCCATTTTGGACTATAAGTTCTTTGAGGACCCTCTTTCCTGAAAAGATGAGAAAAGGGTCCTGGCATGAAAAAAGGGGATTAGAGGCAGTTATAGAAGACTGACAAAACAGTTCTCTATGTGAAATACTTCCAACAGAAAAGGAACTCATACAGTTCTAAATTCCTTCCCAAGTATGAGCTGAAAGGTCTACTTCCCCACGCCTGAGCTGCCCACCTACCCCCATGGGAAGTTCTCGACTCTCAGTGCCTCACATCAGCAATTAGCATTTGACAGCCCAGTGGTGAAATCTGTTCTTTTCTGAGACTTTCTGAATGTTCACTAAAGACATCAGATGATACTCGTCTATCTATGGCCTTTAGCAATGCCTTTCTACAGACTCTGGGCTTCAGCAGGCAGGACAGAAGCAAACTCAATAGAAGCAGGAGTTAAAAGGGACGTTTCCACGTACTCTGTCTCATGGCTGCGTCTGCAGCTTGAGAACAAGCCTGGACTTGCCTGCTGGAAGATGAGAAAACGTGTGAGGCAGAGTCCAGAACACGGAGAACCCAGTCAGGGTCGGCAAAGCTGCCTGGCTCAACCCACACCTGACCTCAGACAAACAGGTGAGTTCTACCAAGCCCGGCTCGACCCACTAGAGCCACCTAACCAGCTGCAAATTCAGAGCTGAGTGCATCTGCGCTGCTTTGAGCCACAGGGTTTTCAGCTGTGTGCTATGCAGCAATAGCTAACTGCTGTTAAGACACCAAGTAGAAGCAGCTTCCATTCAGAGAACAGTTCATCCCTTTCGCACGTAAGTCCTCTGCGTTTGAATTCCCTGCTCGTGCAGTGTGGGCTTTATTTTTTTCCCTATTTTTTAAATTGAAGTATAGTTGATTTACAATGTATTAATTTCCGGTGTACAGCATAGTGATTCAGATATATATATATATCTTTTTTCATATTCTGTTTCATTACAGGTTACTACAAGCCACTGAATATAGTTCCCTGTGCTCTACTGTAGGACCTTGTTGTTTACCTATTCTGTACATAGTAGTTGTATCTGGCAATCCCAAACTCCCAATTTATCCCCTCCTCCCACCTTCCCCTCCTGGTAACCATAAGTTTATCTCCTATGTCTGTGAGTCAGAGTGGGCTTTAGGTACGGTCTAAGCAAAGATTTAAAAAAAAAAAAAAAACCCTGTGGAAACAGACCCTGCCTTCAAGCATGATCACGTTTTGGTGAACCTGGAAGGTCACTTAGATGCTGCACTGAGTAAAGAAATGACCCTCAGAGGCTCCAAATAGCAGGAATATTTTTAGAGTCAGTCTTGCTTCTTAATGTCTATGGCAGAGAACTGTGAATTAAAGCCTGTGTGGATGTGAGGAGTAGAAAACAAAGCATCCTGATTTAAACAGTTCAAAGGGGGAAATTAACTAAGGACGCATTTATCAGGACTCTTCCAGTTGTAAAGGATGGAAGCCAAACTCAACAGAAGCCAAAACCAAGGCCCGGGTCGGCCCACCTGACTGAAAAGTCATTCTCAGAAGGCTGCTGAGAGACACTGGGTCCTGGGGCTTCAATGTTGTCTGTTTTCATTTTTAAAATCAGCACACATCTCCTCCAAACATCTGGGGAAGATGCTGTAAGCTGCAGTACCTCATCTCGTCCATATAGCTGGGAGGCCTGGAGAAAGAGTCCTTTTTCATGACAGTTCTGGCTCACAATGCCGAGGGCGGCCTCTGGCCCGACCCGGCCCCACCGTGGCGGAACCAGTCGTGATGGACGGGAAAATGCTGCACTCTGACTGGCCAGGCCTCGTTGTGCGCCAGCCAGCAAGGTCAGCCCTTCCTGAACAACAAGGAATGGGAGAGGAGTGGTCTCCCAAACAGAGTGCAGCTCTGTTCCCCACCAGCTGGGTGAATTTCTACATGTGACACGACTGTCTCAGCTACTGAATTCCCAGCAGAGATGATCAAGTCTACCTTGGATCGCTGCTGCCAGGGACCTGTAACGCTCTACATAGAAGCAAGTTCTAATTCCACCACGACGGCTACTCCTATTACTGCAGTTAATAACAACATATCCTGTGGGGCTCACCATTCAACAAGGCTCACTTTGGTCAATAATCAAACCAACCGCGAAAGCCAAGTAGTGTCTCTTTCAGCACCTTTGAACCCAGCTCAGGGGCCTGAAGTTGGAGAAGCTGGCTGTGCACCCCCAAATTCATTTTTCGTCTTTGTGTGCATGTGCATACCTCTGATCTCTGGCTTCCTTTATCTCTGCCTCTCTGTGTCCCTACCTTTGTCCCTAACTGCCTCTCCCCAGCCCCCCTATTACATTGCCTGCCCTGTATCTGTTGTCTCTTAGGTTCCCATTCTGCCCATTTTCCCAGGCCCCCTGCAAGCCCTCCCCCTCCCGCCTCTTTCACCCACAACCCCCAGTGGCCTTGACATTCTCGTGATAGAACCCCAACCTCCTTGCTGCTACCATGCCAGCAGGACTGTCCTGCGTTTCATTTTTGCTGTCACAAACAGCTGTGTCCTGTCTTGACAGCTTAAACAAACACATTTTAAAAGGTAGCTCGTGCCAACCTCCGGATGCTCGAGCCAGCGTTGCCGGCTGATCCCCTGCAAGAGTGAGGGTTCACCCAGCGTGCCAAACTGGAGCCCTCCGTGTGGGCACAAAGGCACCAAAGAGGCCACCTGGCTGCTGTCGTCCAGCCAAAGGTCTCATCCACCACCCGGAACACTGAGGAGCAGTCGAGCTAAAGCAGGCATACTGCGATTTGTTAGCAGTGGGTCATCGGGGAGTTTCCAAGCTTGGCTTTGATGAAACTGAAAGGTGGAATCATTCAATGTTTAGAGAATGTGAAGCTGGCACCCGGCCCTGTGTTTTCTGTAATATCAATTATTCCTGGAGACTGCTGCTTGCTGGGCTGGGAGGTACTCAGAAAGAGGGAGGTATCACCTGCTCACCTCTAAGCTGCAGGAGTGACATCGCCAGGGTGAGGGACTCTGTGGGTGGTCTTGAGAGAGACTTAAGGGGTAGGAGACAGGCCACCCAGCCTGGAGGGGAGGCAGTGGGAAGAACAGAGATGAAGAGAGAGCAAGTAACCCTATAATTGCTGTCTGCTGTTCACTGCTCCTCTGTAACGGATCAGCTAGACATCCAAGAAGCACCTATTATGTGGATGGTGCTTGCATATAAATGACCGGGCTCTGCTCACATCTCTGGGAAGAAGGCATAATTACTAGTTTTGTCCTAGAAAATTCCATCCTGGGTGCACACCCTCAATTTCTACCAGTGTACACGTCTCCTGACTACGGTCAGACTCCTGTGCATTCCAGAATTCTGCCTCCAACCACGTCTTTGCCGTCTCCTCTGTGAAGTATCACAGAGACTTGGATCCAACATGCCTAAGATTATACTCAAGTACCCCCCTCCCACCCACACACACCTGCCTTCTCTCAAGAACTGGTCCCACAAACCAGTCCTTAGACAAAACCCTCACTACCTCCGTTTCCCTTGCCTCTGTATCTAATCCCTCCCCAGGGTCCATCGATTCATTTCCCAACCAGATCACCAGGACACTGTCACTTCTTTGTCATGGCCACCCCCCTACTCTAACGCAGCAGCCTCTTGGCTGGGCTGTCACCTGGACAAAGACAGCATCTCTCCCAACTGGCTCTCCATATAGTCAGAATGGTCCTTCTGAGATGCAAATGTGATCAAAGCACCCCCTGCCTGCTCAGAACCCTTCAATTACTCTGAGCATAATGATCCAAAAATCTTCAAAAAGTCCTGGTAAGGCATGCTCTGGCCTCCCTTTTCCCCTCTGCTTCTGACGCTCCCTCAGTTCCCTGAAAATACCAGGCTCCTGTTGGCACCTGATATCCCTTCCATCTAGAACTTTTCTCCCCACTCTCTGTTACCCCATCCTCCTGCCACAATCTGTCTCCTGTGAGTTTTGCATAGGTAATACACTTGATTCATAGGTCGAAATTCTAAAAATGTATACAGAATAAATTCTCCACCCAACTCTGTCCTCTGTCCACCCAGTTCCCTCCTCATACTCAGTCTTCACCTCCATTCACTTTAAGAGATTTTTAAAGCCTATTTGAGCACATCCACACATACGTCATCTTCTCAATTTTCCACAAAGGGTAGTACAATATGTACACAGATCTGTGGCTTGCTTCCTCTTTTCACTGAACAATATACTTTAAAGATCATTCCGTTCCAGGCCACAAACTGACGCCTCATTTTTATAGCTACGTCATATTCCGTTCTATTCTTCCCCATTCACAAAGCCATTGGTTGTTTCCCTTTTCTTTTCTTTTCTTTTCCTTTCTTCCCTCCCTCCCTTCTTTACTATTTTAAACAATATTGCAGCAAATAGTAATGTACATATAGCACTGGGAGCAAGTCTAGCTAAAGGGTAAAATCCTACAAGAGGGATGGCTGGGCCTAAACAATTGCAATTTGGACAAATGTTGCTAAATTGCCATCCGTGGGGGTTTTAAATGACACTCTCACTCACAAGAGCCTGTTCTCCACAACCTTGCCAAAAGATCGCTTTTTTTGGTCACTCTGGGAGGTGAAAAATGGATTCTACTAGATATTTTGAAATGAGAGACTTAATAATTACCCAGCGTGGCGCCTGCACTAATGATATCGGAGCAGCACACCAGGGATATAAATGAAGCTGCTTGTGGCCAGAGACTAGTGGACTCAGGACACTCAGACCCAGCCATCCGGTGGCCTTGGGCATCAACATCCCAGCAACCTGTACATGGTACTGGTTAGGAAACTATGGTTTCAAAAAAAGAATGTTACTAGCCCAGTTTTATCATTTAAAAATGAGCCATTCATCCAATTACTACAAAGGCATATTCGGAGCAGGTGAATTAGCTGGAGTGACAAGAGAACACAGGAGAAGGAAAAAAAAAGAGGAGACTGGAAAGGACACTTAGGTCTGGATTGTAAAGAAAAACACCTTTCCTGTTCTGTGTGTGCTGAGTTACAACCTAATACTCAGCCGCTTAACAAAGTACCGAGTGGGTAGCAGACGAGATAGACTCAGTTGGGGTTTGGAGGGTCAGAGTGAATAAGACTGCAGATTTGGGATTCAGGAGTCCCGGCACACATCCCACCTCGAGCACGGGAGGTGGAGCCCTGTAAAAGTTATGTGACCTCTCTCTGTGACTCAGCATCTTCATTTGTTGTACAGGGGTTTCATGGGGTCATGAAGAAGATTAAGTTGAATAAGCTATGCAGAGGGCAGAGCATTCTGCCTGGCACCCTAAGTGGTATTTATTATTCAATAATAGTAATGATGGTAGTAACTATTTTGTGGCATCAGAGTGTGAGCTACAACTTACTCAGCAGTGTGAGGTTCCTGGGGCTTGGGCCAGACAGAACCGGGTGTCTTTCTGGGGTCTGGCTGCCTATCACGGGTAATTTTCTCAGTTTCCTCACCTAGCAAGTGGGGACAACAGGTGCCTCACATGACCTGGATAAGGATGGCATCAGATAATGTAAATACTAGCGCGCTGAGGACACGAGAGACTCTTTAATAAGCAGCAGCAGCCTTTTAAACCCACAGCTCCCTGCAGAGAGCCAGGTGCAAGGGACATGTTTGTTATTTTTGGTTTGTTAGATTTTTTTTTTCTTTTTTTCCACTACAAGAAGTTGAGCTGGTTTCTCCGGTAGCTTGGACACAGACGCAACCCACCCCACCCCACCCCCCAAACCGGAAGACCCGCAGCTTCTCCCGTTTCGGCAGGTCGATGTTCTGGGCCAAACGGAATCCGCAGCTGTGGGCCCCAAGCCCTTCCCGTCCAGCTCCTGAAGTCAAAGCTCTAATTCACTCTGAAAGGGCTTCAGCACCACCCCTGTGAGGTCCTTAAATGTTTTATGAGCTCCCTGAAATGCTCAGATAATTAAAAACACTTTCTTAATTTAATAGCTTGGCTTAATGAAACCAGGACTTTATGTTTTATTTGGAAAGGGGTGAACATCCCAGTCACACTTATTAATATTTTTAAGAGTATGGTGAGTTGTGTCCAGGGATGGAGGGAAAGCATTGCTTACGGGGGGGGGGGGGGGGGGGGATGGGCTCTTCTGAGTCTCTGACAAGTCTTGGGCTTATTAGAGCTCATTACAGCCAGGAAGCCTGAGAAACCTAAATTAGCGATCATCCTGTGTGATGTGGCAGGCTGTTATTAAGGAGGCCCCTTATTATAGAAACATGGAATTATCAATTAAAAAGTAGTCCACCCAAGTCCCAAAGGTCCGACAGGATTACCTGCTCCTTCCGGGCAGCCGTCTCAGAGGCCACCGCAGAGAGAAGACTCCTCTGAGAGCAACTTTCTCTGAAAAGTCAAATAAGCATAATCCTCTTAGGAGAAAAATGCCGTAATTCAAACGGGGCGAGGGCAGACCCAATGGTTTTGCAGGATGGGGGTATTGAAAAGAGTCAAGGATGCCAGAGTGTAGCGGTCACTTGGTGTCTGGAAAGTGGGCGTTCGTTAGAGGGGTCGGCCTGCTTCTTTCCACGGGCCGCATGGTACAGCGGGATGAGGCGGGGCTTCAAGGTGAGACGCAGTGGTGCACTGGGACGCACACAGCTCAGGAGAGCAGACTTATACGCGTCTCTTCCCAGCTCCGTGGTCAACAGCATCCTGTTGGTACCCCGAAATCAGCCGTGGTGGGAGCATTTACACCACAGAAATAGGCAAATGCTTCAAGTTGCGGCTTTCTCTTTTCTTCAGAGAGTCGGTTGTGAAGCATTAACTGGCACCACTCTGGATGGGGCTTCAACTCCTGGCTGGCCCGCAGTGATTATGATCATGGACCATTTATTTAACTTTCCTGAGCCTGAGTTTTCCTGACTGCTAAAAATGGAGAGGTAACACTTTCCATACAATGGCTTCATTTTTTTCCTCCGTGGCACATCGCCATGAATCTGTATCTGCTTATGCTCTTGTTATTGGGCTGTCCCTGTGGTATCTTTCTCCATGAAGCTACTTCATTCACCCAAAGATGTTTATCAAGCACCTACTATGTCCCAGGGATATGCGCTGGGATGCAGCAGTGAACGGAACAGACAAAAATCTCTACCCTTGGGGAATAAACAAACAGTAAATAAGTATGTAAGGCGTAGGTACCCCAGATGGGAAAAATAAAGTAAGGTGACAGAGAGGACATGGTAAGATAAGAAACAGGCACTGCAGTTTTAAATAGGGTAGCCACGAGAGCATCACTGAGGAGGTGACAGATGGGAAAAGAAATACAAGAGGCAAGGAGATGAGCCATGTGGCCACTGATGGTTGGAGCAGAAGGATGAAAGGCAAGGTCAGTAGAGGATGAGAGAAGAACAACAGAGACCAGACATCACAGGGCAGCACGCGACACCACACAGAACTGAAATGCTGTATATCAGAGTTGCCCATGGCGGTAGCCACCAGCCACAAGTGCCTGTGGAGCACTCGAGGTGTGGCGAGCACAACTAAGGGAGGTGGGCTATCCATTTCGAATTCTATTCGGTTGCAAACAATTTTCATGTCAAAAGCCCACACGCGGCTAGTGGCTAGAGCTTGTGACAGCTGGGTTACAGACCGCTGGAAATGATTTTGGCTCTTGCTTTGTGTGAGATGAAGAGCCACTGGGGAAAGTGGATGAAGCCAGGGTACAATTTGCCTGAGCTTGTAAAGGCGCACTCTGGCTCCCCTGCTCTGTGGACCAGAAATTGTAGGGAAGCCCGGGAGGAAGCTATTGCGATGATCCCACAGGACTTGCAGATGGTGGAAGGGACTGAATTTTGTTCTGTCCTAGAACATTTACTAGAACATATTAGATATTTAATAATTTTTATGGGAGGGGGCAGTGAGCTGAATTAAGAAGTTAAGAAAGTAAGCTCATTACAGGCTCACTCAATGACGTTATTTCTGCTCTGCTTAAATTTTATGGCTTAGCAATGCCACGTGGATCAGCTTCTCTGTGAGATAAGATAAGAATTTTGCTGAGAATAAACACCATTTGATACAATCAATGTATCTCAAAGCTTATTCCACAGACCTGGGTTTCATGGAATGTTAATGAGTGCTAAATATGAAAAGGTAGATAAAAAGTTCTATGAAGAAAAAAAAATCGGGGAAATGCTGGCTTAAGCAAAATAAAAATGCCTTTACTGCAGTATCAATGCCTTTAATGTACTAATATAAATTGTGTAGCTCCAACAGGGATAAACACATAGGGTGTACCTTCCAACTGTTTTTGACAATAGATACCCTCGTTTTACCTGAGCTGAGCATCTGGCCCAGGGACCACTCAGCAGAGTGCTCCACAGGCAATGTCGTGTTCGATTGCTGAGTAGTGGGAAGAGAGGGCTGAACGTCAGCTGCCACCCCCAGTCGTCCTCTAAGACATCACCCTGTTGTATTTCCTCTGTAGGCTTTAACACTGTCTCCAACTATAGCCTTCATCTGTGTGTCAATTGCTTATGTGACCGTATCTTATGCTAGGATGAAACCCACGGGGGTTGTGGGGTCTCAGCTGTCCCGTTGGCAGACACACTTCAGCGCCCAGGGAAGTGGAAGGCGCTAACAGAAAGCGCTAACTGAAAGATGGAGCTGGGCTCTATGCTGATGGAGTCCCCAGGACTGTGTGGAACAACCCTGATCCAAGCTCTGGGAACACAAAGGGGCGTCTGGCACAACCCCTACCTTTGCAGTTCTCACCATGAGTCTGAAGTTAAAAATAGATACTTGAGAAGCAAATTGGTGAGAAAGGATAGAATTTAACAATTAGTGATCCCAGATCAATGAAGTGGGAACCCAGTCCCTGGAATCAGTGCGTCTGGGTGGGTCAGGGGAGTCTTTGGAAGACGTGAAACTTGGGTCGACCTTGGTAGTGAGGGTCAGAACGCCACAGAGAGGCTGAGAAAGGCACGCCAAGCACAACAAATGGTGTTTGTTCAGTCCAGAGCAGGGACAGGCAAGCAGACAGAGGCCAGTCTCCTTGGATGGTGGACGGAAATCTCCAAGTTTCACCTGCCTGTGCTCCGCCCTCTGCACAGACTAGGTGGTCAAAAGAGGACCTGGGGTGATGAAAAGGCCAGCAACACAAAGAGCTAGCGCAGTTCAGGGCAAGTGCTAAGCAACTTACAAGAATCATCTATCTCATTTAACTCTCCCTGTGCCTGAGGGATGGACATTATGCCACTTGTACTGGTAAGGGTTGGAGTCTGGGTTAGGAGTCAGACAGCCTTCACCACCACGCAGTACTGCCTTCCCCAGTAATGAGACGTCCTGCGTGGAGCTCCGCGCTTCCATAAACATGACAATGCAGGACACAGACACTGAAAGCACCCCAAAGTTGAGATCTCAGAGGTGGAAAGACCCATCTGTGCTGGACAGAAGCACGAGAGGGCTCAGGGAAGTTTTCACCCAGAAGGTGACATTTTAGCCACATTTTGAAGAAACAATATCTCCACTTGGCCAAAAATTACAGAAGGGAGCGCACCAGAAGCAGGGGCACAGCACGGGCGAAGGCAGGGAGACAGGACTCGGCGTCTGTGCTCCGCATTCCAGGCCAAGGCCAGTCTCTCTCAGTTCACGTCTGAGTGAATGCTGAATATTCAAATCAATGTTTAAAAAAGCAGTGGCTGCCAGACCTCTCAGGAATCATAAAAAATTATTTCTTTCGAATGTTCTGGCAACAAAAAGCCAATTAAAAGCCCAGGGGTCGGTGACTGAGCACACAAAACCCAGATCCTTCTGAGGCCGCATCTCCTCTCCTCTGGTTCTTTCTCCCCATCGATTGTATTTAATTGGAAGAAGTGGCCACGGGTAAAGCAACCGTGAGAGCATGGATCTCACTTAAAATGGGTCCCATAATAATTATTGACTGTACCTTCTATAATAAGCCATATAATTTATCGCTCCAGCTTTGCTTCCTGGGCCTCATATCAATACCACTCACGTGCCTGGTCATAGGGGAGTAAGTTTCAAGCAGTGGGCACAGGCTTATTTAACACTTCATCCCTTAATTTCACTCTTTGCAGTATATTAGCCACCATCAGGAGCCCGAATAGCCTGTAGTTGGGATAGAAATGGCACAGGACAGAGGAGGGAGGCAAAGCCTGACTGGTCTTTCCACGTATTATCAGTCTGAGATTCTGTTTTCCCATCTCTAAAATACGAGTACTATCTTTCAAGGTTGCTGAATAAATCAGTTAGCAACGTATGCATGAACTTGACCCATGACCTAGCACAGTTAAGTGTTTGATGTGTGCTTGTTTCCTAACTTCACACTTTTCTGTCGTGCATGGGACAGGATCACCACTGGTACCTGTTAAGGGCTTATCCCATGGGTTGAGGATGATGGTGGACACACAGGTTAGGAAAGATGTACCTTTGGCTATAGGAGGTTTGGGGTCTGAGGGCACACGTTGTACAGACACGACAGAACCAGAGAGGACACTTTACATTCAAAGCTGGCTTCTGAGTGCTAAAGGAATTCACCGGATGCATGATGGAAGACTTCCAGAAGGAGGTGAGACTGAAAGGATCACTGGGACTCGGGACGATGAACAAGGAAGGAGAAGACCACGAGCAGAGACCCCAAGTTGAGATGGTCTTCAGATGATTCAGAAAATGTAACTATTAAACCTGTTAATTATCAAGTTTTAGTCCTCAAATTGGTAACAGAGTGGGCTCCAGAAAATTCCAGGAAGGCACAGGATTTGAAAACAGAAACCTGTGATTCCTCAGACGTCAAAGTGGTATTTTGTTGGTGGCTGAAACTCTCTTGACTGTACATGTATGTGCACGCCTCTTTGTGATGGTGCAATTAACCTTGGCATCTTCACAGAAACTTTAGTCATTCTAATGAAGCAAAACCCAAGGATGCTCCCTGTCTTCATTTCAAAGTGATGCTTCAGCCTGCACTGGGGAAAAGAAAGTTGCCCCCAGGCTACTAATCATTTCAATGTTTCTTAATGCCACCAAAGACCTGTCCATATTTAGAAAAATGATGCCTGGGATTTCACAACAGAGTACACATGAAAATTGCTCATATCATAAGTTTATCTTCCTCCGTGGTTTTGCATGACTTCAAGAAGAATGCATGCTGGAAGAGAGACGCTATCAAGTGCTTCTATGGCTTGGGTTTTGCTGAATGCAATGCTTACTGAGAAACTGCTCTGGTAAGTTGAGATGAAGAGACCAATGTATATGGGACTCAGGCAGTAAAATATCATTAAGTCATAATCAGTTTATGCAGAGCAGCTGCCAAGTCAAAACAAGAGCCGTGACCTGTTATTCTACTGCAGCTCTGTGCATAGACCCACACCAGCGAAATCGAGGTCTTTTTCTCTTGTTCATGAACTTCTTTTAACAGGACCTTGCCCCTAACTCATTCCTATGCCCTTCCCTTTGCAACCAAGCAACCTGCAACCCCAACATACATTCATTTTTGCTGGGGTCAACTGGTGATCACAACAACACAGCACCACTGCCTACCCTGCCTCGCCCCTATTTCCCACAATGTAATCAGCTCTGTGATGTCATTGTCCTCTAAGGCTTGAATTATCAATGTATTTCAAAAACTTCTAACACCATTCACTGTACCACACATTCTGGACATAATGACCCATCCAAGATTTTTAAAAATATATATATTGAGCAGCTACTAAACACAAGTTACTCTCCTGGGGAAGCAAAGATACAAGGGCAAGGTTCCTGAAAAAATATATATATTGAGCAGCTACTGAACACAAGTTACTCTCCTGGGGAAGCAAAGATACAAGGGCAAGGTTCCTGACTTCAAGAAGCTCAGTTTATTAAGTCACAAGATATAGCCTCTATGTCCTCCATCAAATCAGCAGGAGAACAGGTTTCATGATTAAATGAATCGAAGCCAGAGTTGAATCCAGTGAACTCCCTTATCTACTGTGATATCTAAGGATGATGACTGGGTTCTCCCAGTCAGTTACCCTTCAAGAAGGAGCTCAAAGGTTTTACCTGAGTTGGGTAAATGAGGAAAGTCTAATTGACTCCCTCTTTTATGTCCCCATCTTGCTGAGTACGTCTTTCTCTTGTAGCCTTAATCAATCCACAGTAAATTGTTTCATGGAAGCCTCTGCCTTTTCCACTAGACTTGAGCTCACAGAGTCCTAGACTTTGACCTTTCCACTTCTTCACCAGGCATCTGGTTCAGTGCCTGACCTAACATACACTTGTTACCTGAGTATGATGGATAGTGAGGTTGCTGTTATGGCATGTTCATGGTCCTCTGCATGGAAACACATATTCAATCCATTCTTCCAACCCAATCTCCACTCTTTATTCAGGTCCAGCCTAAAACTCATCATTCAGATACTAGCAGAACCTAACTTACCCATTGTGGCATTTACCCAGAGTGCCTGGGGAGATGCAAAGACAGGCAGCAGGCAGGCCAAATCATTCCATTTAGGTCGCGGTGTTTGCTTGTGTCTCTGGAATCTGCCCCTCGCTGTTGCACCTGTATCTACTCAAAATGAGGTCCTCTTCTGAGTGATGCCCCCCTCACTGTCCAACCTAATAGCATTGGGTTGCTGTTGCTCTTTTACCCGGGGAGCCATGGTCTAAATTTAAGTTTGTTTGCGTGTGTGTTTTTATTTTTTGCTTGTTTGAATGTCAAACCTCTCTTGATAAGTAAAGGCCTCCTTTTTCTTCCTAGTATCTGATCAGCATGGATAACCAGGATTGCTCCTCTGGGTTAGAAAAATCCCATCCCAAACAAAGAAAATGATCATGTTTTTCAGACTGTGACATTATTTCGCTGGTAAATGCATGAATTATTTCTGTAGTTGAAATATCAAAAAAAAAAAGGTTTTAGAAACCCCATTAATAATACTTTTATAGGACTCTAGCAGTATGGAGACAGTGGATACCCAACCACAGCCTGGAGACAAATTAGTGGCCCTGACTAACAGTGAGTGTCTAAGTAATCATGATAATAATAATCATGAGTAACTCGAATGCCTGTCGACTATGTGTCGGGCACTTTTCTTGTCTCAGCTCTGCCACTTACTATGTGACCTTAGGAAAGGCACATGTCTCCATGTCTCAGTGTCTCACACATGTAAGACAGGGACAGTATTCTCCTCTTTCAAGGGAGGAATTACACCAATTTATAGGATGCACTGAGATAATGAAGAAACTCCTCACTAAAGTGTCTGGTGCATTTTTGTGGGGGGAACATGATACTGCGCAGAACATGGTAAATAGCTATTACTAGTTTTCAGGATTCTTTCAGCCTACTCTCTTTTCTAACTTCCTTGCGGCATAACAACCCGTGGCATTTCAGAATATGGAGCCCTAGATTTTAAGGAAGAAATTTAATAGGACTGTGTGGCCAGGAGAGGGAAGAATTAAGGCCGGTGAGCTCGTTGGTTTCCATAAATCACGTGGAATTTAATTGGAAGCAGTGGTGTTCTCCATGGCTGGGAGACAAGAGGGCGGAGGTAGTTCGTTTCACTGATGTGTCCAACCTGGTCAGGTGAGATTGAGAACTGGGGAGAGGGCCAGCAGACACTGATCATCCATTGCTTAGACTTAAGTAAACCAATTAGTTGGTGATGAGGTCTCATGAGGAATCCACACTGTGCTCTGTCCCTAAGCAGGATCACTCGTTCAGGTGGAGATGCTAGGATGAGCTTGGAGAGTTTTTCCCAATGAAATGTGATATTCCAGATCTCTCTCGGGCTCACACAAAGAGTAAAGAGGAAACGAAAAAGCCAATGAATTGATACTCCACCGATCTGGGTCCGGGGAAGCTTCTGGAAGAAGAGGCCAGAGTCTCCTGTTCCCTCATAAGTGGAATTTACAGTTGGTTCTAAGAAGTGATGAAACCCCATCCTGTCTGATTTTTACCCTCCTGAGACTGCAGCTTCTCCCCAGGCCCCTCCAGCCTCCCCCCTGCTCATTCAGCTGCTCCCTGGAGGAGCTCAGAGGGCGGCAGCCCCAGGGTCACTATTTTAACACTTGGTGTTGGGTTGTTTTCAGTCACCTCATGGCCTGTGAATTGCCTGGGTTAGAAACTGCAGGCAACACTGGCAAACAGCTTACCCCAGGAGCAAAGCCGTGAGAAAAACCCTTCCACGCCTGCTGCTCATTGGAACTCTAGGCCGTGAACTTTGTGCAAGTCTAAAATGAGAATATGATACAGTGACATGTCACTACGCACGTACACTCATTCTCGCCGACCATGAGTCTCCCGGGGGAACCTACCCCATTGAGAATGAAGATTTCTGCCCCTAGCCTGGCTGGCTCTTCAACTTCCAGGCTGCATAACTTCAACATTTTAAGAGTTGGCTTTCATTTCATTTTGGGGGAACATACCCCCAGTACATTAAGTATCCTTAGAGTCTCAGTAATCTAGTAAAGTCTTCAGTAATACAGAACCAATTTTAACATGTAGGTAATCACACCCACATCTGTGTCTCTAGGAATCACCGTTTACACGTTCTCCAACAAGTCTGTGAACACAGGAGCCTTTCCTTAAACCACACGTCTTCAGGGCAGATAGGCTTTATTTATATAATGAAGCGGTTGTCTGACTAGCTACAGAACAACTCAGGTGTTTTTAAATAAGTAGAAAAAATGTAGCATGGAAACTTAATTCTGTTCCTAGAGGAGGTTGATAAATCTAGCCAAACATCTCTTTTTTTTTTTTTTACAGTACATTAAGGGAACATTTTTATTTAGCAGAGTCATAGATCTTCACATTATTGGGAAATGTGTTCTTATATTGCGTTTTTGTCTTCAGAATTGCTTTAGGAAGACATCCTTTCACTGGGAGTCCTATTGATGTTATTCTGGGGTAGGAAACTCTGCTCAAACTTGATTTGTATTAATTGGACACTACAGACGATGTCTTCATGTCCCTCACCACCAAAGGCTTTGTCTGCAGAGGAGTTTTGCTTTTAAAAGGATGGGCAAGATGTTTGAAGCTGAATGATGAATGCACGGTTTGCCAAACTATTTTCTCAACTTGTGTGTACTTTGAAATTTCACTTAATAACTGGTTCTTTAAAGGGAACTGGTGACACGGAGGAAAGGATATCTGTGGGAAAACTATTACAATTAATTTCACTATGTCCCAGACTCTGAGCTAAGGAGTACAGACTGGAAACAAGAAACTGTCCTCAAGAAACTCATCCCCTGGTTGAAGTGATGTTTGTCTACAGACTGAATGTTTGTGACCCCCCCTACACACACACAAAGTTCATATGTGGAAATCTAAACGCCTAGTGTGACAGTATTTGGAAGGAGCCTTTGAGAGGCAATTAGGTCATAAGGGTGGAACCTCCATGAATGGGATTAGTGCCTTGACAAGAAAAGACACAGGAAAGATGATCTCTCTCTCGCTCTCCCCACATTGTGTGAAGAGACAGTGAAAAATTAGCTGTCTGCAAGCCAGGAAGAGATCAGAACATCAGACCTGCCGGCACCCTGATCCTGGACTTCCCAGCCTCCAGAACTGTGGGGAGCAAATGTCTGTTGTTGAAGCCACCCTGTCTATGGTGTTCTGTGACAGCAGCCTGAAGTAAGACACTACTGTAACTGTAGTTCCGGAGACCACACAAGCTGCAGTGGGCTCTGGGAGCAAAGTTGAAGGGGCCATTTCTTTCAATGGTGGGATTCTGGGAAAATTTCCTAGAGAAGATGATAATTGAATGGCTATTAAAAGGTGATCATGAATTCAAATTTCCAAGGAAGCAATATACAAAATCATACAGACATAGATTAAGAAGGATGGAGCCAAAGGGAGGGTTCTATGTTCCATGTCTCCCAAAGAGGGGTCTGGGGCAATTTCAGGGCTAGTTATTAGTAGGATTCAGAGGGAAATGAGGCTAGAAAGCTGATTTAAAGGCACATCCATATCCAGGGCATTAAAGCTCAGGATGAGGTATGTGAAATTTAACTTGGAGAATTAGAAACTCAATCAAGGGATAGGATAAAGAGAGTATAATGCTCCCAATTTGGCTTTAAAAGAATAATGTTGTTAGCAACGTGAAGGATTTCAGAGTTTAAACTGAATTTTAGCCAGAAGTTAGCTCATTAGCCAGAGTGCCTCCAGCAGTTTCAGAGCAAGGCAGGGAGCGTGCGTGAAGCTGGGTGGCAGCAGTTCAGAGAGGGTGCACTGCATGTAGGACACGGGGAAAGGTTTAGACAAAATTCAGCACACTAATTGGATGAGATGATGTAGAGCCTGATGCCACATCCCTAGTTGCTAGACTCCCAAATTCTTCCCCCTTTACCTCTGATATAAAAGGCCTTTCTTGCTCTGCACAATCCCACATGGAAATTGATGCCTGGCTCAATCAGAGGGTGAAAGAAGGGGCAGAAAAGGTCAGAGAGAAAGAGAGAGAGAAATAGAGAGAGAATGAATGGGCCATGTGGGATGAGGTGAGAAGGGTTCCAGGGAGAAGAAACTGCTGTTGATCAGAACAAGATCAACTCATTCAAGACCACCACTGAGGAACACACAGACTTGAAGGGACCAGGGACAGATCTTGTTGCCATAGCAATACAGCCTCTTCTTTCCAGCCGACTCTCTCATTAGATACCATGGCTCATGTAATCTGAGGGTTGCCCAGGTCCAGAACTTCCTCCTGAGCCCCCCCCCATGGGCCCATTTCACTGTATACAGACTATTGTTCAAGGAAGTGTTCTGGGTTAGGCTATGAATCAAAGACATTGGCTAACATAAAAATGGCACCTCAAAGTGAAGTAGGAGCTCTCAGATCCATTGGTTCTTTTTCCTGATAAGCATCCCTGTGATTTTCGTGCCTTTTCCAGATGATGAAATTGAGACATCTAGTTGGAATTTGAACCAGCCCTGACTCAGGTGCATGGTCTTCTGTGCAGTACTGTGACTGACATTCTCCCACAAGCAGAGGCCTTGAAGCCCAAGCCCTCATGCCTGTCAATCACTTACTCTTCCATTTGGTAAACATACATTGAATGCTAGGCACCATGCTAGACACCAGGGGAGACAGTGTAGACCTATAGACACAATTTCTGCTCTCATAGAAATTACTGTCTGGTGAGAGAGAGAGATTTCTCAGATAAAAAACAATACCAGAGAAAGGATGAGACCAGCAAATAGTGTTGGGAAAACTGGACAGCAGCATGTAAATCAATGAAGCTAGACCACTCCCTTACACCATACACAAAAATCAACTCAAAATGGATCAAAGACTTAAACATAAGACAAGATAACAATAAACCTCCTAGAAGAAAATATAGGCGAAAACATTATCTGACACACATCTCAAAAATGTTCTCCTAGAACAGTCTACTCAAGCAATAGAAATAAAAGCAAGAATAAACAAATGGGACCTAATGAAACTTAACAAGCTTCTGCACAGCAAAGGAAACCTTAAGTAAAACAAAAAGACGACCTACGGAATGGGAGAAAATTTTTGCAAACGAAACTGACAAAGGCTTGATCTCCAAAATATATAAGCAGCTCATACGACTCAATAAGAAAAAAAATAAACAACCCAATCCAAAAATGGGCAGAAGACCTAAACAAGCAATTCTCCAAGGAAGACATACAAATGATCAATAGGCACATGAAAAAAATGCTCAATATCACTAATTATCAGAGAAATGCAAATCAAAACTACAATGAGGCATCACCTCACACCAGTCAGAATGACCATCATTCAAAAGTCCACAAATGACAAATGCTGGAGAGGCTGTGGAGAAAAGGGAACCCTCCTACACTGCTGGTGGGAATGCAGTTTGGTGCAGCCACTGTGGAAAACAGTATGGAGATCCCTCCAAAGACTAGGAATAGACTTACCATATGACCCAGGAATCCCGCTCCTGGGCATATATCCAGAAGGAACACTACTTCAAAATGACACCTGCACCCCAGTGTTCCTAACAGCACTACTTACAATAGCCAAGACATGGAAACAGCCTAAATGTCCATCAACAGCTGACTGGATAAAGAAGATGTGGTATATTTATACAATGGAATACTATTCAGCCATAAAAACTGACAACATAACGCCATTTGCAGCAACATGGATATTCCTGGAGAATTTCATTCTAAATGAAGTAAGCCAGAAAGAGAAAGAAAAATACCATGAGATCGCTTATATGTGGAATCTAAATAAATAAATGAATAAATAAATACAAAACAGAAACAGACTCATAGACATAGAACACAAACTTGTGGTTGCAAAGGGGGTGGGGGGTGGAAAGGGATAGACTGGAATTTCAAAATGTAGACTAGATAAACAAGATTATACTGTATAGCACAGGGAAATATATACAAGATCTTATGGTAGCTCACAGAGAAAAAAATGTGACAATGAATTATATATATGTTCATGTATAACTGAAAAATTGTGCTCTACACTGGAATTTGACGCAACATTGTAAAATAATTATAAATAAAAAATGTTAAAAAAAAAAAGAGAGAGAAAGGATGAGACCAGCACTCAAGGGAAAGAAACACTATCCCATTAGACTTTATAATGACCTAGAGATATTTACAAAGCACCCACTCTTTGCCAAAGCCTCTGCTAAACCCGGAAGATACAGAGAGATTGCAATGTGTGTCCCCCAGGAACTTGCTGTCTAGACCAAGAAGGAGCCTTGTAAACACAGCCAAGTGTTTACCACAGGTGCCAACATCATTAGGCCCAGGCAGAGCAATTGGCTGCTTGGAGACACAGATCTAGGATAAGAAAAAGGTTTGCAGATGCTGCTACCTCTGAAATCACAAGAAATGTACAAGAAGGAGTACAAATTCCTCAGGTGCACATAGACACAGGCCTTCAATATGGTCCATAGCGTCACAGCATTAGAATGACGGATCCTGAAAACAAAGTCTCTGAATTTACGGCTCTATTGCAGCACGTTGGTGGAAGCTTAGGGTTATTTATTTTTTTATTCTCTAGGGTTAATTTCCATTGCCATAGACCAGCTGTGTGTTTCTAAACCAGTGTGTATCTATAGCTCCTTGAATTAAAAAGAAAAAAATTAAATGTTGTGATTAAAAGAAAAAGAATCTCTATTCAGATCAGAAAGGAATATTCAAATTTGAAAACTGAACTTTTATCTTAAGGCCTTACAGGGAGAAATTCAGCACCATGTCCCTTGCTGTCTCCTGGTGGCCAACAGGAAGTTCTAAGTCTGACTGTATATGACAGAGGTCCCCAGATTTGCAGCCGGGACACCTAGTCACGCTGGGTGGTAAAAGGCAAGTTCAAGAACTCCTCCGTGGTGGGAAAGAGTTCATTTTAACCAAAGAAGCTAGGGGTCGACGGCCTCTCAAATGAAACAGATAAGGCAAACAGAGGGTTCTTGTCAGAAACAAATGTTATGTCTCTCCCTCCTGAAAAGCTTACAGATAGTATCAGTAGGAGTCTAGCTGGGTCTCAAACAAGTCCCTGAGAAGTAATATTAACCAGACGCTTGGCAGATCGTTTATTTATCTCCCCCTAAATTCAATAAAGAGAGCCATATATAAATAAGGGGAAATAATGCAACTGTTAGTCATTTATCACTGGAGAGAGGGCCATTGTTGCCCTTATCTCTTCAGTGATGTTCTGTTTCCACTGGTAATGAATTACAGGGCTGCCACCTCCCTGTGACAGTGGAGCCCAGCGAGGTGCTACTACAGCTCAGGCTGTGTTCCAGAGACCCCGTGGCAGCCACCTGGGGCCCACACCCTCTGTCCTTAGGTTCCCAAGGTCAAGGACTGGAATTCCGCTTTGGGAGAAAAAGACATTACTTCTAAGAACCATGTATTGCTATCATGCAGGTGCTTGTGAGGGAGGTGTGGTTAAGGGCTCATTTGGGAGGCTCAGCATTTTCATCAATTCCAGAGTTCCTATCCTCCTTCTGGCCGTTTACTGAAGGAACATGTTCAACTTGGCGTCAGAGAAATGGCTAGTTAGCAAAGCTGGGCACGTACGAGAGTTGGAGGTCTAGGAATCAAAATGGTGGCTCATTTGTTTGACCACGGCGTTCCTTTTATTGGTGACGCTGCTGCTGACCACGTTCCAAGCATCATTTAAAACACTACCTGGGTCAGTTTATTTCGTTCTTTCCAAGGACTTAGGTGTAGGTATTATTTTTAATTTTTATTTTACAGGAAAGGAAACTAAAAGCCTGAGAGGATGAGCACCTTGCTCACTGTCACAGAGCCAGTGACCAGTGAGAGGAGACTTGAGTTTAGGGTCCAACTCCATTGCCTTTCCTGTGAGTTGAGTTGGACAAATCTAGGATACACCTTCTGGTTGGTGTGTATGATGAGAAAGGGAGGCCAAAAACATTGGTTGGCATCTTGGAGAGCAGAGCAAAGCACATGGGCTTCTTAGGGCTACTGGAACCAGCCACATTTTCAAGAGTGAAGGGGACTTGCCCAGGTTTGAATTTTAGGAATTCCAGTCTCTGACAGCGCTGCAGGAAGTGGACATGAGGGAGAATAAGGAGTCTATGAATTAGGGAGACCAAATAGTTGGGCTATTGTGTAGGTGGGTATTAGTTAAAGAAAGTGATGGGCATGAAGATGGACAGGAGGGCATAACCCAAAGGCCTAATTAATGGGATGTTCTAACACCATGGGGGTGCACGAATTGTCATGCCACAAGGCTAAGCTCTAGGTCCCCTATCTTAGTAACATCTTTCATCAGCCTATTAAGGGAGTGTGTCCTGAATGCTTGGGATATTTCTCAATCCTTTCTGACATACCCAGGAAAAAGGAGGACCCGCTCAAAACATTAGTGTCACTGATGGAGTAGACACTAACTGGGCTACTGCTCAGTACCTGTGCTGGGAGCTGTCCTGCCCCATACATACCCTGTGTCCATCTGGCAACAGGGTGGGTCCCTGGCTGAGCAGAATTAAAACATGGGTTTTTTCTGACCCAGAGAGGGCTAACGTCTCTTCCCTAGGAATATAGGATAGATAATAAGAGACACCAGCTTCAGTGTGCCTGGTCTCCAGAGTAGACATATAGGTGAGCATTCTTAGTCATATGAACTGGAAAAGAAAGATTTCAGCCTCAAAGAGAGATGGACCAGACAGATAAAGAGGAACAAAGAATTGGGAGAGTCCTGATGACATGTTTAGATTCAAATCCAATCCCAATGTTGGCTCCTTCTCTGTCCTTGAAAATCATGGTATAACCCACAGTCTTACAATACAAAATTCCCTCTCCCCAGTTTTTCTAGTTAAAGCTGATTTGAGTTGCTTGGAACCAAAAGACTCCTAACTAAGATGACCCCAGTGTCTAGCTCGCTCTAGAGGGCCGCTGAGAGCCTCATGATTTTCTTTTTCCCAGCTTCCTCCTCAGGGTCTCACCAATTAATCATCTCCCTAGAAATGAGACAGGAGAAACAGTGGAAAGTATGTCCTCTGGGGCAGTATTATGTTCTATGGACAAAGTTAAAGGCACTGTCCAATTACTGAAAAACTACTATGCTCAGGTATGGTACTAAATACCAATACTAGGTCTCAATTATATGGTTGATGAACTTCAGGAGGGACCATTTGAAAGCATACGTGGGTTACTTGCGCTTTGTGGACTAACCTAGGAATGCCCAGTCCCTCTCCTTAAAAGCTATGACTGTGTAAGTCCAGACCATCAAAGAAAATGCCCCCCTCCCTCTCTCTCTGGGCCATGCCGTTGTAGCTGTGCCACCTGGATATTGCTGGCTGGGCTGATGACCCTCCCAGACCAGACAAGTAGAATCCAGCAGGTTTGGGGGACCCTAAGCTGCCAGGATGCAACTTACCACCCCCTTACCACTGGCAGCTTCTTCATTCTCCTGCCTGGCGCACTGAGAATGTAACTACTACCAATCGATGAACTAGGAACCCTCTTCCTTGTATCTCACTGAAAGGTGGGAGGTGTAACTAAATTCCGCTTTGATGTTCGGACAGCCATTGAGTCAGCCAGCAAAGTCATCATACAGAGTTGTAAACAAGGAACATACTCTGCACAGTTCTGCCCCCACCAGCATGGGCAAGGAAGCAGACTGAGAACAGCCAGCTTCTGGGTTGACTCTGGGCTTTCACCACAGATGTTACTTGTCTTAGTGTTTCACCACCACATGACTTCAAAGAGACCACGTCACAGACCCCATGAAAATAATCAAGAAAAATAGAGTGCAGCTTCTCCTGACCCAGAGATGAGGACAAGAGAAATGAGCATAATTCAACTGTCACTTGAGCTAAGTCTAAGGATCTTGGTCATCTGTTGTTCTGAGTTCCATGAAGCACATACTCCAGCATCTCATGGTCACTGGGGACACAGGGAGTATGGCCTTGAAAAGTGGAGGCATCTCCATGACTCAGCCTTCTGAGGTGCTAAGCACTTATCTCCTCTACCCCACAACCAGAGTGGGTGCTATCTGACATCTGAAGACATTCACCCCTCAGTCGCTGTAGCTAACATCTCTCGAGCACTTACCATAGGTTCCACCACTGTGCTAAGCACTTTGCATGGATTCTCTAGAGAGTCACAACGACCTTACAGGTTAAGTCAGTATTTTACATATGAAGAGACATTACATAAAACTCTTTCCAAGTCACTCAGGGAGTGTGCATGCAGCTTCAGTCCAAATGGTCTCACTCCAGAGCCCGGAGACAGCAACGTTGGTGTCTGGACAAAGAAGATGTGGATAAGCAACAAATACTAGAGAATATATTTTGTACCAGACACTAGACTGTGTGTCAGCTGCTTTATGTGCATTATTTTAGTTAATTATAAAAACAACCCGGCGAAGCTCTGAAATAACTTGGGACAGATATGTCTCGTAACCACTGCACCCGCCAAGGAGTCTTTGCCTACCTCAACGTCAGAAAGATAGTCTCCTATATTTTATTCTAGAAACCTTGAGATTTGACATTTAAGTCTCGGATCCATCTCAATTAATTTTTGTCTAAGGAGTGAGGTAGGGGTCAAGATTTTTTTTTTCTTTGTGCTTCTCCAGGTGTTCCACAAAAAACCAACTACCTGAATCACTTTGAATCTATTTCTCACATTACTGTGTTTCAATGATCCAGTTGTCTGTTCTTGCACCAAAAAGTCCAGAGGAAAATAAAGAAATCCAGCATCTCATAGGAATAGGACTTTCCACTATTCAGAGCTATTATTGGCAACATTCTAGTCTATTTTCTTTTAGACACACGCACACATTTTTAACATAATTCTTATGATACTGTATATATAAATGTTTATCTTGCTCTCTTTTTTTAACTTAACATTGTAAGAGGCAAATTTTCCATGTCATTAAATATCTTTTGAAAACATTATTTTTTTTACAGCTGCATATGTTCCATCATTTCTATTTAACATAATTTATTTAACCATTTTGGCATGCATTTCATTCCCACATTTTTGCTATGTATAAATAATGTTGCAATGAACATATTTGTGCATAAATATTCATACGCATTTCTGACTTTCCCCCAAAAAGAAAAATGACTATGTCAAAGGGCATGAACTTTGCTCAGGCGCTCCATATATTCTGCCAAATTACTTTCCATATCAATTGTAGAACTTCAACTCCCTCCAGCACTTTATATGAATGTTATTTTTCTGCATTCTTGCCAAACTGGAATATTACCATTTAAAAAATCTCTGCTAATTTTATAGCTAAAATGGCTCTTTATTCATATCCTAATTGGCTTTAACTTACTTTCCAGTGAAACTGAATATTTTTGCATATTTAGATATTTGCATTTCTTCTTCTGTGTCTTGTCTGGTTTGTACCTTTGGCACAAAATACTGCTATTAAGAGTTTAGCAGGTTTTTTCCTTAGTGATTCCTATGGCCATGACCTCCTGTAGATTAATTTTTAAAAATTCTTTGCCAGATAAGGAGTTCTGGTAAGTTTTCTCTATACGTAAATAATGTCCCTTTTGTCAGGCAACTCATGGTAAAGAGGACAGCAGATACTGCTGACAAATAACTAGCACCCACGAAGAGTAACAACAGAATTCCAATGAACGGCTATGGGTATGCAGATAAGGAAGAGGGCATTTCCAGCCAAGAGAACCAGGGGAAAGTGCAAAAGGGATGTGGTTTGTAGCTATGCCTTGATGTATGGATTATGATGGTGGATCTCAAACCTAAAGCTTCATCAGAATCATTTGAAGTGTTTGTCAAAACAGAGAAGGCTGGGCTGAGGTGGGGGCTGAAAATTTGCATTTCTAAGAGGCTCCCAGCTGATTCCAGGCTTCTGGTTCACACTGAGAGCCAGTGAACTAAGAAAACTTGGGAAGAAAGCATAAGGAGTGAAAGAGAAAAAGAAATTCCAAAGGAGAAAACCAAAAATTTTACTCTTCACCACTCAGAAGTTGCAGTCTCACTGGGTCCTGAGACAACATCCGCCCCACCCCACCAACAAAAAAGGAAATCTGGGATTTTCCCCCTTCTTATGTTGTAAGAATCCACAGCGCTCTCTCTGGATCCTTATAACTTACCTCAAACTTCTCTCCAAATATCATATTTCATCTCGGCTTTACATACAGCATCTATCTGACTACGACACACAGATGGTACACCCTATCCTCCGTAATTCTGGTCCACATTCAAGTTCACTCTGTATTAATATTTCTTAAATCCATTTATTTTTTAGTTTTTACTTTAAGTCATTTGAAAAATTTACTTTAAAAAGAACTACTAGAAATATGTAACTGGTGTTATTTGCCCTACGTCAAAAGTTACACGTAAAAATAAGTTGTGAGAACATCTTGTTATTAAATTTTAATTAGACGTCACTGCCAGCTATAGGTTCTGAGCCTGAAGTCTGCTGAATCTTTGTTAAAACAGACCATTAGTAGAAATCAGAAAGGGGTGGAGTTACCTGATAAAATACAGGAATCCCAGTTAATTTTGAATTTCAGATAAACAACAGGAACTTCTTTACTATAAAGTATGCTCCATGCACTATTTGACATATAACTAAAAATGTATTTGTTGTTTATCTGAAATTCAAAGTTACCGGATGTCCTATATTTTTATTTGCTAAATTTGGTAACCCTAGAAAGGGAATCACAATTTATACCAGCACTTTTTATGACCTTTTTTTAAAATGATCTTTTCTCTTGGACAACATCAGAAATATTGAAAAATAACTGAAAAGGAAACAATTGTCTTAAGATGTATCCTGATATTATTTAATGTAACAAGTTACCAAAGGTACCAACATGGAAAGAGTCCCCCTGGGGATAAGGGTCCCTTACTTTGTAAAATCCTGTCTCAAAACATGGATGGGAAACAGAATGAGATTTTCAGACCATCTTGGGCTCTCTGGAGCCAAGACTGGCATCTGTGCTTTTGAAGATATCAATTGATCTAACTTTTGCATACCAGAGGAGGCTCTAAATCCCTGTGGGGACCATAAAGGGGGCTTCAGGCAAGAAGAAAATGGGAGATTAGTAGGCAAGTCCTCGAGCAATTAGCCTGACTAATGGGGAAAGTTTACATACAAATGGCTGGGCTTTCAAACCAGCTTTCTTAAAGAAAACTATCAAATCCCTAGATGTCAATTGAGGTTAATAAAAAATTCTAAAGTGTTTCTGCTTGCCTGCAAAATGTACTCCTTTCTGGGTTAAAATTAATTCCTTATAATCTTCATTCCCCTGAATAAATACTTTCTCACAAATGATATGCAATCTGAGAGATTCCACAAGATTATGTTCTGCTTTGTATCATGCATCGTTAGGGCTGAGTGGCTATGCCTCTCTGATCAAATACTACAAATTCCTCTTAGACTTCTGTGTGTTTTCCCCCACAAACTGGGACTGAAGGAAAGCATGGTGCTTACTAGACTGGATGGCAGGAGTGAGCATCACAGGATGGATTAGGTACTCAGACCACTGAGTCTTCCTAGAGACAATGATCAGAGTTTGGACCTCTTTATCTCCTCTCCTGGATTATCCCACCATTCAACCTCACCTGTAGATCTGGGACACCTGAGTGGGTCTTAGGATCAGAAAGCAAAAGTGTGAGTTATCATGGACACAGATTATCAGCAACTACTTTTAGTTGAAGGTCGAGGGTCATTTAATGGGAGAGAATGGCCCCCAATCTAAGCAAGAATTTGGAATAACCCAATAGTTACATTACTAAATATAAACCAAAAAAAAAATTGAAGGAAATAAAGAAAATGGTTCTTAGTAACAGCAATGTGATCTGCCAGTTGGCTTATAGAAGTCACATGCATAGATACTACAACATTCCCAATTTACAGACGATAAAACTGAGGCCAGGAAAACAAGACTCGCCAGGTCTCCTGTCTCCAAATGCTGTACCACTGTAACAAAGAAGACAGGAAAGAACATGTCTACCCCCCAGGTTGTCTGCAATATCCAGACTTTCCGGCCACCCTCCCTTCCTGGCAGAGACGGGAGGCGGAGCTTGAAGGCCCTGGCTGCTTCCATCACTGGGCCCCTCTGTCCTCACCGCATACTCAACAAGCAATCTCCTGATTATAACTTGGCTTCTCCTGCAACCCTTCAGTAGCTGGCAGAGCCAACAGGACCTTTCCATCTGCAAGGCAGTGATCATTCTGGGCTTTCAAAGACAAGGACTAGACCTTGAATCATGATGAGTCTACCAAGGTGTTGCCAATGGGTGGCTGGTGGGCCAGGTTCTCCCCTCCCTTGACAGCCTGATGACCAGGAGGCAGCTCTTGCTTTCCCGTTCTCTTTCCTCCTCCCTCTGTGCAGACCAGGAAGCCCAGGGAATGGGCTTGTGAATGGGCAAGAGCCTTCTCCTCTGCCCAAGTCTACCCTTGTCCTCATCGTTAATTCTCAGGAAGGAACTCAGTCTTCCTTATCAATGCTCCTTATCCCTTCCTCTCAGACTCTAGAATATGACATCCCTGGGGGGTACCACCGGAGGGTAAAGGCCACGAATATTCCATGTCTTCTGAAACCTTCACCCAGAAGAGGTCAGGAACAGCTCTTTCCTTTTCAAAATTCAAGGCAAAGGTCCAAAACTTTATCCACATGAAATTTTTGAAGCAACAAAATCCAGACTTTAACCACTTAGCACTTAATATTTATTTATTCTATTACTTTATAAGCAGTTATGTTCCATTACTTTATAAGAAAATTGGAATTGGATTAAGAATATCAAGCTTCACCTTATATTTATGGAAGGTAGGATTCGTGGTTTAAACATTTTTTCTTACTTTAGCTTATTATATTTTCTAAATTGTCTTCAATCACCAAGTACTGTACTTACAGTATTTGAAAGCATTTTACAGCATAAATAAGAATGAAAAGAAGCCCCAGGCAGCTTCCTGCAGTACATCTGGGCCACTGCTGACATTCTGGGATCAAATATTGAAACCAATATGTCTACATCGTCCGGTGGGAGACAAGGCTGCCTTCATTCTGACCGACAGACAGGAAAGGGGAGTTTACTCTTGGTCTGAGAGGACCACTCTGAGATCAAATTCCTCCCCAGCTGGCTCCACATCGAGACTGCCACTGTGTGCAGGGCAAGTGGGTCAACCCCAAGGTCAGATCAGGTGGTGACAAATGAGCGAGTTCCTCGGGGAGAAGAAACCAAGGCAACACGTCCCTTCCCCCAGCCCAGGGGGCCTGGCCAGAACTTCACCGGGGTCCAGCATCTCTGGAGGGCCAGGACATCCCGACCTCGTGTCAGTCACCCGCTCTCCCTCTCAGGTTAATGTCTGTGGGAAGCCAGCCAGGAAGAAATCCCTGACTGGATTTAAGGCTTGATTTGAGGACTAACCATAGGAACAGACAGGCCCCAGTCTTTGCAGGATTTTCCTGTAAATCAGCGTGATAACAAACTCACAGGAATGTCCAGCTTCAGGCTGAAATAATAACAATAGCAACACTTTTTTTCCCTGCTTTGTCAGGAATTTTGCTAGGAGTCCGTACGAGTTTATTAAATGCTCACGATGCTGTCTTGGGCTACTGTCATCATGATCACTTTACAAGAGGGGAGACAAAGTCTTAGGCTGAATGACTTGCCAGGGCCGACGATCTAGAACTTGACAGAAAGGGCAGCTACTTGAGCTGGGCCCCCAAGCCCTCACTTCTGGTCCCAAGCTTTGTGATCCCGAAGACAGAGGCATCCCGTGTGGGTGTGCCGGGCAGCAGCTCCACATGCACGATTGTCCCATCCTGACATTCCTGCTTCTGTTTCAGGACTTCATTTCCTGCCATCTCCTTCTTTCACTTCCCATACGACCTTGGGCAAGTTTCTTCACTTCTTTGAGTTTTACTGTCCTTGGCAGCTCAATCACAATCATTACCCACTTCATGGGATTTTCAAGAGGGAACGGGGATGCCCGATGTGAGAGGCAGCTTCACCTCGCGTGGGTAAGAGTTGGGCACCCAGGGACAGAAGGGCCCCGCTGGAATCCCAGCTCTGTGGCTTTTGGCCAAGGCCTTAACTCTGCTCCCAATGGAGAATAAGAATATGTACCACATGGAGGTGGGGGACACTTTTAATAAGTTAACGCAGAAAAACGGGCTTGAAACCGTACCTCCGAAGCTCCTTCTGTGCTAAATTACTGTGATTTTGTTCTAAATAAAATCACCGTAGGATAATCAACACCCTGTGTGGGATGCCCAATAGTGGGCAGAGATCTCCCTAAGCTTTCTATCTGCAAGAAAGTCAGCTCACCATTCACAGGCCGTGTGCTGATCTGAATTCCGTGACTTGGGGAAGCCAACAGCACTGCCGCTCCAGACCCACACTGCTGTGCCTGCGGGTAATCCCACCCATCCTTTCGGGGGCTCCCAAGGAAGCTCAGAGGCCCTGCAGGCAGAGGCAGCTGTGACCCGAAGCAGTAGGAAATGCCTGTGTAACTCTGGGGAGGAACAGCCCGGGATTCAACCTGTCAGCCTGAGCTTCTCAAGGAGTCCCTCTCTCCCCTCACCCCCAGCACCAGGGGCAAACTCACAGAAACTTTACACAGAAAAGCAATTTACTTAGCCAGTCATTTTCTAGATTTGCTCAGCAATTATTTCAGCTATTTGTGTTTAAATGAGTGCTTTCTCCATCCCTGCCCGGCGTCTTTCTGCTTCATCAGGTAGGGAAGCCTCCGCAGCATTTTCCCTCCCGAGGGCTGACCTTCGTGGGCACAGAGGATGGGGGCCGTGGGGGTGGAGCAGGGAGAGTAGCTTAGAGAAAGCAAAAGCTGCAGGTCCGGGGAGTTTCTGACGCTCTCAGGCGGTGGGTACAAAATGCAGACCGAGCAACGGAATCACCTGGGTGGCAACTTAATAAGCCTGGGTGTTTGGGGCCCTTCTCCTCAAGTTCCTGATTCAGTAGGTTTGGGGTAGGGGCAGTTGATGTGCTGTTAAGTTTGCAACCCGCTCTCTCAAGAAAAAAAAAAAGTTCTGATTTGTAGTATTTGCTGATTTTCTGGTGTAATTATTCTCACCGTGGCCAATTTCAGTTACCAATGCGATATTACTTAACACAGAGATGGGAAGACATGTACCCAATCAGCTCTTGTGAGCTGGTAAGAGCTGGTTCCAAGATACCCACTGGGTCAGGGCCAGGAATCTGCATGTTTATTGGGTCCTCCTGGACATTTCTGACACCATAGTACGCTTTTCAGGAGGAACATAAATAGATAGAAAAGCACTACCATTCTGAGCCTGGAGCCGAGATTCATTTTTGTGGAGGCAACACCCCAGTCTACAAATACTCGTGTATCACCATCACCATTTTTGTCATATCCTTTTACACTCTGTACTATTTGTTACGTACCTTTAATCTACTCACTATTTTATCCTTTCCCTTAATCGTATTGTATAAGAAACTTTAATCACCACTTTAAGTGTACAACTATTACTCTGCTAGGAATAAAAGGGACATGTGAAGAAATTATAATAAAACTCATACTGTTAAATTCTAGTTATATAACATTTCCTATCTAGAGTTCTGATCCTAAGGCCTGCTTTCTCTCTGTGAACAAGTGTTAGAGAGGCATTAAAGTCCTATTAGCACCAAATGGTGACATTCTCCTTCAGATAATTAAAGGGATTAACTTGCTCTTTATGAGAAACAGTGACAGACAGCAGGGTACTAGCACAACTTAAAAACATTTGCCAAACCAAAGTACACTGAGCCTCAGCTCACTAAGTCTTCTAGAAAATGGGGATAATCGAGACTTGTGGTGATCATGACAATAGCAGTGATGGTAGTGATGGTGGTGGTGGTGATGTTGATGATGGTAGTGGTGATGGTGGTGGTGGTGATGGTGGTGGTGATGGTGGTGGTGATCGTGGTGATGATGGTAGTGGTGGTGATGGTAGTGATGATGATAAAGACTAGCTGTCCATTACTGACCTCCTAACATATGGCAGACTTTAGGCCAACCATTCCACTTGCATCACCTCTAATTACAGGTGGGGAAACTGAGGTTTCAAGAATTTAGTTTACTTGGCTTCAGTCACCTATTGATCATAGAACCATGATTTGACCCAAAATCAAGGTGACTCCAGAGTCCATGTTAAGAATACATATATATTATATATGTGCATATACATACATATATATATATATACACACACCAGATACATACATACAAACACACACATATCCAGTTTTGCATTTGGTTTCCTCTCCTTTCCTCACAGCTTTGTGGAAGGATTAAGTAATATTATGTATGCAAATCTCCTGACCCATGCCCAGCCCACAGTGGGCTCACATAGGATGTTGGCATCTGTATTTCATTTCATGATGAGCTTATGACATGTTCCAACTCTTTACAATCCCTGTACAAAGACCCATAACTGATTCTTCCTTTGAAATTATTCCCGAAGCAGAGGCCTGTTTAGCCCCAAAACAAAGTCAGGGCTCCTCTGTGACATGTCACGTGCTGTGTCCTATGGTCTTATGACTCACATACCCCTGAATCCCTCTGATACCCCATCTAAGGGCTAAAATAAATGGAGAAACATTAACTTGGCTCCCAGCTGATAAGATGCTGTTTTTCTTCTCCCTGACCTCCTCAAGATAACAGTTTAGAACTTTGATAGACCTTTCTTCACAGACAGCCAGGGATAGTTCTACAATGAGTGTTAATGAGAAGTCAATGGCATCAAATTCCAAAATTAGAGGAGGAGACAGAGCACACCTAAAGACACTTTCGGTTTTCTGCACAATTCATTTTACAGTGGGAAAGCAAGATGAAGAGAGTGTGCCAAATCCCACAGGCCCTCTGCCTTCAATTACAAGTCCTGCCTAACAACCTGTCTCTCCCATGTTCCTGATCATAACACCCTGCACAGACCTCCCAGAGCTAGGGCTGAGTTTGCATGGTGAGATCATCCTCTGTCTCCCTAAAGTCATGACAACTGTTACCAGTGATGAGACATTCAGCCCGGATGGGTCTGTTTGCCTCTCTAAGAAGGGAGAGAAAAACCCATTTTCCTACTTGTCAAATTAGTATAATAATGTAACACTAATAACAGTTATGATATTTTTTAAAAAAATCACAGAGTGCTTGAAATTAAGTGGTCTGCAAAATGTCTTCATAATCTCCAAAGAGTTCTATAAGTGTTGGTTATGAATGTCACCTATCCAAAAGGGAGCTGCCATCGAGAGGGTGCAATGAATCGGAGCTATTCATTCACAGCTGATACACACAAAGCACCTCTTGTATGCATAGCAATCTCATGTTACCTCGCTCTCCCCACAATAAAAGTCCATTTTAGTTCACAATTTTTCAGGTATGAAATTTGGGACGGGTTTAGCTGGGTGGTTCATCTGCTATCTAGAGTGATACCTATCAGGCAACCAGAGCTAGAGGTCACTTCCAAGGTGGTACCTTCACTCACAAGCCTGGAGCCTGGGCTGGAAAGGATGCTGGCTGCTGACCTGGAGTTCATCTGGGGCTGTTAAACAGACCACCTGCATATGGTCTCACCTTGGGGCTGAGCATCTGGGTTCCCAGAGGGCGCCTCCCTAGAGCACGTGTTCTAAAAGGTCTGGGCTAAAGCTGCAAGACTTTATGACCTGGCCTTGGGACTTTATGTCCCTGAACATCACTTCTGTCACCTTTTATTTGGTAAGTAGGTCACCAAGGACACTCAGATTCAAGAGGAGGGGATAAGATCCTGCCTCTTCATGAGAGGAACAGCAAAAACTACAGTCACCTTTAATCTACCAAACCACACACACCCAGGCGTGCTTAGGAAAAAGATCACCAAATCAAAGGAGCAAAGAACATGACCCTAAAGTCCTGTGAACCAGATCCTGTGTAAGTTTTAAAGTTTCCAATCAGCATGTAAACACTTAGCTGCCTTAGCCCCTGTATGAAAAATAACCAGAAGGTTTATTCAGAAAGTTTCCTGAGGGTTAAATCCAAGACAGAAGGAGGCCCCAGACATCATGGGTTTTTCGTAGGTAGAATTTCACCCCAAACAAACATGGATTTTCGTTCTTTTTGCCCCATATCACTGAAGGAAAAATGGATGATTCTGAAGGTAACCTGCTCATCATCCACCCACCAAACAAGGGACAGTGATGGGCTTTGCAAGAGCCATTAGCTGGCGGTGAAACCAGCAGATTCCAACCATGACGTGGGCCAGAAGTACAGAGCACATGGACATCCTGCTCTGAGTCTTCAAGGATAACTTAGGACTAAAACACCAGAGGGTATTGCCACATGGCTAAGCATTACAGAGCTCCCAGATACATCTTCAAAATGCAGCCTGAGGATATAAGGACAGGCAGGTTCAAGTCTCTGACCAGTAAGGAGCCCTGCAAGCGGGGACCCCTGAGGTCTGCCTGGCCCTCCGTGGCGGTGGCGGCCAAGAGGCCCGCTCGCCATGCTTGGCCATATTCTGTCGCTTCTCCTCAAATCCCAAAAGCATCTGAGCAAACAAACACCACTGAAGACACACTGGGCCCAGGCCTTGCCTACTTCAGCAGCACGGGGGGTGGGGAGGAGCACCCAGGGAAGGTCCTGCCACCCCCGACATGATGTGAGGCCTCAGAGCCCAGGGGGTCAGCCCTCACCCCACCCGAGCAGTGGCAGGAAGGGACACTGGGTCAGCATATAAGCAGGAGACAGGGGGAGGGCACTACCAAGCCATGCCCTGGAAACATAAAGTCAGATCCGAGGTGACATGTGGGCCACAGGGAAAGCTCCAGGTCTTGGCAGAAGAGCTGACAGGTCGAATGACTGAACGATGTTGACACTTGGCGAGTCTTCTCTTCCTTCTTGACCCACACACCCTGCCCCCCTCCTCCCCACAACCACATCCCTCTCCAGGCCCGTTCCTCAGACCTGCAGGGGTTTGAAGTAAAACTAAGAACAGACACAAGACACAGACCGTAGTCTGCAGCCCCACCTCGGGATTCAAACACATCAAATGACAGGACAAGGAGGTGATGTTTTTTCCTTTCTTTCTTACCTTGAATCCTAATCACCCCCAGAGTTCTCTACCAGCAATCACTGGAGGAAAAGATGAGTCCAATAAGTCAATGATCAACCCAGGAAGGCTTCCTCTTACCGCCTTTTTTTACTATCCTTTCTCCCCCTCCCTCTCCTTCCTTCTTTTAAAAGTTCTCATTAGAATCTTCTGACTTGGACATGTTGATACATCAAGAGCCCTTCTCAGCATCAACTCCTCTCAGTATCTGAGAATCAGGCTGTCACCGGCAGCAGCGGTACCTGGATGCTGGAACAGAACCTAGAGCTGAGCCGGCCGCTTAACAGAAGCCATGGTTCTGCCTCACATCCCACTCCTGGAGCCAAGACTCTCCCAGATCCATGGAGAAGAAAGAGTTTACCAGGAAAGGCAAGGACCTAACAACAGGCACAAGTGGGGAAAAAAACCCCAACACCTTGAAAAGCCCATGATTTCAGAAAGGAAGTTTATCTCCATGTAAGTTTGGGGCAGTTTTGCATGGCTTAACAACTAAGACAGAAAAGTATAGGTTCCAGAGTCATGTGGGACTGTGTTTAAATCCTCTGTTGCCACTTACAAGTGTGAACCTGTAAGATGGAGATCAGAGTGATAACACCGTGAGGCTGATGAGGGATTAAACGAGCTAGCATGTGGACAAAGCCCTGACACAGTGATGCTGTACAGGTGGGGCTCAGTAAACCGTGGTTTCCATGACTATTAACTTACGCCCAAGGAGGTACCATTGTATAATCTACACCAATGCACCTTTCCCAAGAGATGACAGCCGGGCGGCAAGTTCCCCATTTCTGCCACTCCTGCAACGTTGTACACTTAATCACTTGAACTTCCCTTCATTTCTTGGTCCCCTCCTTCATTTGTCAGCATTTGTTGAATGCCGACTCCATGCCAAGTCTTACTAAGGGAGGTATCAACAAGAACAAATGCTTGATTTGTGCCCTTCTCGGAGAATCTGGATCTTCCGAAACAACGGGTAGCTGAAACGTGAGTGGGTTTTCCTATGACCTCATTCTTCCTTTATTATCACTGGCCGCACTGGCTACGTTTTAAGCATTACCTAACGGAGTTCTATAGTGTTTCACAGCCCATAATCTACTTTCACATTTCATAAAAGCACAGCGAGCCAGAGATTAAAGGGCCAACAAAGGGTGTATCACAAGCTCATCTTGCTTTGTTTCTGAGCAGTGACCTGCACCAGGGGCAGGACAATAGGGGCACCAGGGGAGTGTGTAGAGGCATTCTCTCTGTAGAGAGTAGGGCGGAGCTTGATGTGTTTTCTGAAAAGTGCATCTGGGACGATTTTGAACAGCAGGTTTCAGATTCTGCTGCCTTTCTCAGCCAGTCCCATTGATCCAGCCATGCGGGTTATGCACTGCACAACTCCAGGGGGCTCCATTACATAGATGATGGTGTAATTGGCAGCCCTTGATGTTGTACAGTGCACAGCCTGCCCAGCTGTACATAGCAGCCATGCCATCCCTTGTACTTGGTGAATATGAACATAGTTTGACTCTACACTGCTGGGCCATATTGCCTCTTGCTGAACAAAATCAATGTCAGACGCTGCCTGGTCTGGTTTTTCTCCCATCAGTTAACCTCTCAGTGACTCAGATCCCTCAACTGTAAGGAGTTAAGTAAGTTCAAAGGGCTTCCAAGGGAACGACTGAGAGAGAGGCTGCCAGGCGCTTCCCACTGTGCCCAGACATGGTGAGGATGCAACACCCAGCCTCTGAAAGGCTCGCTAAGCCAAAGCAAGTCAAGAAAAAGCAAGAACCTGCTCTTTGGGTTGAAGCCTGGCTCCACCCCTTTTAAGCTGTGCAACTTGTGTGTCCTTGGTTTTCCTCTCTGTAAAATGGCTCTAATTATGCTGCTTCAAGGTATTTTTGTGAGACCTCACCCTAGCGTGCTTGGGATGCAGGACACTGCATTAAATCCTAGTTTCTTCTTATTCCCTGCTGCCCACAGCAGAAGCTGGGGGTCAGCATAGATGGATAAATCATGTTCAAAGCTCATGTTAAGTTAACCAACATTTATTAAGGCTCTGCTGTGTTTTAATTTTTGTAACGGTCTCTGTGGATGTAAGAAAGTTCTATCTGTTAAGACCTGCACTTTCTCAAATCATCCAGTGAAAAACACAACCTTCTTTTTCTTTTTTGCCAATTCACTGTATTTCCGATTAATAAAAATTCATAACCAGCAAATGATAGAACTAAAACAATGAAATGCAAGCTATGAGGCCCAGTGTTTTGTATTATGATTACCATTGATTCCACAAGCATAACATGACAGCGTTAAATTGCTGTAAACGTTTCTAAAGGCAAACTCTCCATTTCTGTGCTTTTCTCACCACGGACAGTAACTAGAACCAGACCACAGACCGTGGTTTTCATAAAGTGTGATCTAAGGCAGTGGTTAGCAAGTGTGTGTTGGTTCTGTGTGTCTGTGCGGAAGAGTGGACCTCAGAATTTCTACCTGAGCCTGGGGCACACGTTGATTTTTACATCACTCCTCGCTTGCTCCCCCAGGTTCTAAGATCCTTGGCAGGGACTACATATGCCATCCCCAGCCTAGGACAAATATCTATTAAGTAGCCACCAGTAAACACACTGAATGCTTGGGTGTCACAAGGGCATTTGAAAAAAATAACTCATCCCCAAATCTTGCCCCTCTATTTTCTCATATCTCATACTACCCCTCTGGTTTGTAGGCATCAAATTGTTCAAAATAATCAAATAAATGCCCACTCCCACGTCTCAGTGCTACCAACCCCCTCCACACGTCCACTGCCGAAGTGTGACTGCTCTTCCTAGAAGTTCAGGTGGGCCATAGAGAGGAGCTAGAAGGCAGGGGAGTTCAGAGTCAAGACTGTCTCATAAAAACCAGACCCTCCACCCAAGACGGGAGAGTTTCTTTCAAAAAAGAAATAATTATACTCTTCGAAGATGATAAAAAAAAAAAACTACTTCTTTCTGAAAGGAAGCCAGTCACTGCTTTTAATAAACTCTTTGGCTACAAAGATGAAACAGGCAGACAACAACAAAGAAGATAATACTAACATAATTTTATGTAATTGGATAGAGGGGTAATATTTATTTTAATATTACAGAGGAAATATCCCACAATGCAGACCCTGGATTAATTCTTTATATCTCTGGACTGCACTTATCAAATAAAATTGTACTTATGGAAAAAGCAAACACATAAATCTTGCCCCATTGTCAGCTGGCAACTCCCAGCAAGGGCTAATTGTATTATGTATCTTCCACAGCCGTGCTTAGTGGTTGCCAGGTCCAAATGCATTATTATTTATAACATGGACAAATGCAATTTTCTTCTTGGAATCTGAGTTTGGAATTCCATGAAGGCCTAAAACGTGGCCCTCTTCTATCCTGGCGGGAAAACTCTGACCCCGGTGAGTGGCGTCTGTTATAGAATTCTCTCATGAAGATAAAAGCTACGTTTCCCTTGAGAGACATCAAATCAAATCTACAAGGAGTGGCCTCTGAAGGGCCATTAGGATGGAGGTAAAGATCTTCTAAACCTCCTCTTTGAAATGTTCCTTTCCCCCAGGAGGAAGATTTGCTATGGATTTGCCAGAACTTGAGCCAGTACTTAGCTCTGTTTGCTTGTGGTCAGGGTCTCTGGGCACTCAGTGCCCCGTTATATGCATGGCCCCCTCTCACTTTCACTCTGTCTCTCCTTCTCTTTCTCTCTTCTTCTGTCCTGGGAGGGTCAGGCTAACCCCCACCTGGAAGCTGCCTGGTGGTCGGCATACCCTTTCTTGTTCACTTGTCACCCAGCCTCGGGACTTCTGCTCAGCTGCAGGCTGGAGCAAGTGGATTTTTCTCTTGCTCTGTTTACGTTCTCCTAGGACTAGTGGGTGTGTTACTTCAGCCTGGAACATCCTAGAGCCTAACCGTGATAGTAAAATGGATTTCTGCACACTCCACCTCACCACATTTTCCTGCATTGAATTTCGGGCACGAATACTAGTTATTGTGATTTGGGATTTCTTTGTCATAATTATATATACATGACAATTCACAAGGAGTCTGGGTAGACAAACAAAGCAGAATTTGGTCAACGCTAGCTCCCAGACAAAAGGACATTTAATAACAATAAGAACACCAACACAGAGTAACTCCACTGCTCTGGTTCGACGAAATACAACTTGAATAGCTCTTATTCACTAGATGCTGGGTAGGGAGTTTTCACAGACGGGATCCTGTAACCATCACATCCCCTCTGTGATGCCTAAACTTCACCCCACCTCTTATTAAGTAAGAGGAAGACTCAAAGTCTGACAGTTACTCGCACAACCGGGACTTGCAACCCGACTTCATAATGCCATTCCCAAGGCTCTTTCCCCTATGCCACAGTTGCATTTCCTGCAAAGAGAGGCCCTGGGGAGGACAGAATGTGAGTCCAGACCAGAGATTCATTCCTCCACCAAATCAAGAACTGGGTGAAAACCAAAGAAATAAACACAATTCTGCCCAGAATTTTACCCACTATGCAGGAATTCTATAGTGCAGCATCCTGCTGGAGGGGGATTTTTTTCCTCTCTTTCCTTCATGAACCCAATTAAAATCTCATCACACGCAAAAGGAAATCAAAGGCAGAGCCAGAATAAGAGAGTGTGGGTTATGCCTCCAGGTGAAAAGCCAGCTGGTCACTTCTCTCCCCCGACCTGCCTGCCCATTCTTAAGCTAAGTCTCATTTGCCGTATCACTAAATTGGGCACACTTCTCAAAGAATGTGTCACTATCTTCCTCAATTCCAGCAAAATGTCCTTCCTGGCCCCTGAAGTTAGGCACTTCTCTAGAAAAACATGTTTATAAACATATTAAAATGTGTCTTGAATGCTTGGCTGAGGAGGGGTTTGTTGTTTGTTGCACTGGAGATCCAGCCAAAGGTTTGGGAGAAAGGAATATATTTTTCTGTTGGCTTACAAAGTCTATTTCCTGGACATAGCACATACAGTAGGATCTAGGACTCCATGTCAACCCTAAAGTGATGTAACCTTCAACGATTACAGAGCCACAAAACTCAGAGAGCTTCCCAGATAAGCCATAGATGATTTCCACAGAACTTAAAAGTACCTTGGACCTTGCTCCCTTTCAGTCATAAAAACACTGCTATCAGTGAGCACGCTCACCACCCACTGTAGTTGTGAACTCTTCGGCACATTGAGCTAAATCACTGTTGAACTCAACTCTCCCCCTTTGAACCCTGGGGAAAATTAACGTGTTCTCCTGGCCCAGAGAGGCACATACATAGGTGTCCCTCACCCTCCCGAGATCTACTTATTGGCCAACGACGTTTGCCAGGTTGGTGATATGCAAGGAGGAACGGTCAGAACCCTGTACAGAGAATCGTTATTTGTGGGTCCCACTGCAAAATCAAAACAGAAGACCTCTTGTTCAAAGATTATTAAGAACCTCTAAGATGGAAACAGTAGAGCATTAAACCAAGATCGGGAACCTTCTGAGTATGGGGACCAGTGCAACTGCCCAGGTCACACCTGTGTAGCTGGCCCTACCAAGAGTCATGGATGAGCCACTGTCATGAATTTCTGAAAATGATCTAAAGAAAAGACATACCAAGAAAATATTTGTTCTTTATGATCAGGTGGCTTTTGTTGGCCCTGCCTGATACAGAAGAGCCACCAGGATGACTTCTGTCCCTCTGACCTAAGGAGCAAACTAAAGCAGGTCTCCATAGACCCCACATCTTGGCCCTGGGGGGTCTTCCTTTCTGAGGTTATAGGGAAGAAAGGCGTGAAGAGTGTAAGGCAATTCATATATCAAAAGGAAGAGAGAGTACATTGCTGAGGCTTAGAAGGAATTGGCCTCACCCCCCCATCCAGCAGGGTGAGAGGGCAGTGGGCAGGGCAGACAGAATTTAATCCCTGCACTGCACCATGGAGATACAGAGAGACACGTAGTGCAAAGAGAATGATTTTTAAAAAGAGGACAAGACAAGGAATTAAAAATATCTAGGACATCCACAAGTCACACCTCTATTCCATCCACACATGTATGCAACACAATTTAATCAGCACAGAGCTATAGCAAGGATCCAATTCTTAGGAGGAAAAAGAAAAGTATAAGAGAAATTCTAAGACTGAGACCCTTAAATCTATTTTTCCCCTGGGAACTTGGAAAAGACAATCATTTCTCTACTTTAGTAGCAGATGTGTGTCAGGGCTGAAGAATCAAGTGCTTTAACCTATCTTTATGTTTACTGTGTGTATTTTCACTATGTATCTTTTACATAAATGCATGGTAGACTTTATTAAACAAAAAAGGTTATTATTAAGGGGATCCAGCAACTGTATCCGAACCTTTTAGCTCCCAGACCAACAGATACACATAGATGAACAGAAAGTGCCCAGAACACACAAGACACAAATGTAAGGGGAAAATGTTAAAATATTAGGGGAACAAAAAGATAGAGAATTCCATCAAGTGGGCTAAAACCCCTTCTTTCTTCTTTGGAGGCCAGGTAGTAAAGGCAATATTTTTCCAGTGGGTTGTCTCAACTATCCCCGTAATTTTGGTTCTAAACTCAGATGTGCTGGCATATTACTGTCTATTCTCCCAAGAGGGACATTTAACTGAGGTATCGTCCATTCAGTTTCAGGCAGATGCTGAATATGATCGCCACTGTGTTTGTTTGAGAGTAACATCTCACTCCTTGATATTTAAAGGGATTTGGGGCTGGAGGTTGTATTGCAGGCACTTTTTCCTACCCTGAAAGAATGTATGCTTTGACATTTAACCAAATTAACAAACATTAATTGCACATAAAAGCCACTTTGCTGAATTGCAATGAGCCATTTAACCCTACGGACCAATCCACCCGAGAGTTACAGAAGGAGAAGCAGACTTGGCAATTCTCAAACATTAAGACACTCAGCTGCCTACACCGTAGCAACTTCGAGGTCAGAGAAAGCTATGTTGCAGAAAAAGAACGTGAGTCCAAATTAGCAATTTGGCAGCATTCATCAAAAAGGAAAATGTAACCTCAGGACTTTCCCAGTGCTCTCCAGTACGTCTGCCAGGACATGGCGATGGACTGTAGACTTATCTGCACGCAGGGCAAAAGAGATCACTCCCCACATATCCCCTTTCCTTAGCATATATATAAAAACAAAGGAATTTTTTTCCATCTTCAGGTTTTTTTTGAGGGGGTGGGGTACATCTCTCTAGCTAATTGCTGATTTTTCACTTAGCCCAAGGCTATGACACTTTCTGTCACATCACTTTTCTCGCCAGCAGTTCCTCATCACAAAAATCATCTCCCCCCTACTGTCTTCTCCAAGACGAGAGGGAATCGTAGGAATCCATTGCTAAATCCGCTCCCCACTGAGACTATGACTCTTGGAAACAGGTGATCTACAGCCATCGCTTTATTTGTTTCATCTTCTAGAGGGACAGCCTTTCCATCCCATGAGGGAGTGTATGGTCCTTGTTTTATTCACCTTGCTCTTTTCAGGCCTGGGTGCCTCATACAGCCATATAAGCTGCTCAATAAAATTTGAATGGATGAATAATGAGTGGTGACGTGGCCATGACCTATTATTTATTTCTTCCAAAAATGTCTTCCAAAGCACAGTGGATTCCAAAGAAAGCATCTCTGGCCACTAGAATCATCCTGCACACCGATGTTACCAAAGCATTACATGCTTGACAGTTATTTTCATTTTGGCTGTGCACACCCCAAAGCACTGGAGCAGTGCAGGGCCACAAAATCCAGGACCTCGCCCCCCGTCTCACTGACAGCTGCTCCAGAAAGAGTGCTGCAGGAAATGAACAGCCTAGCTTGTAAAACATGAAAACGACTGCTGAGTTTTGTCTTGTCCCCATTTCTTTCCTCTCTTAGGAATTTTCAAACGCTGGGCGTGAGGGTTCATCTCGCCCACATTTTTGTCAATTTCTACTTCTGCTTCTAATTATTTTGATTCTATACATTTTAAGTCTATTATTTTGCCCGTAGAGCTGCAACCCTATTATATCAAATTCAGATCATTGTTTGTCTATTCAAAATGAGTCTGTTGCCAGCACACTCTAATGCATTTTATTTTAAATTCTACTTTATCTACCTGACATTAATTTTCACCCCCATCTTCCACTTATTTGTGAGGCCTGATATATCCCTGCATATGACACACGTGCACGTGCACACACACGAAGACTGAAAAGTCATGATGAAATGTTAGCGGAAGGTGCCTCTCATCCACCTCCAAGAGGGGATGCAGGTGAGTATCAGGAGGAAATAGGGGGTAGAAATTAATGTCTGGTAGACGAGGTAGAATTAAAAATAAAATTCAGTGAAGTGTACCAGCCTTAGTTTCGTTTTGTATAGACAACTGAATTATCTAAATTTAATATAACAGGTATGTAGCTTTCTGGGCAAAATAATAGACTTAAAATAAAATCAAGATAATTAGAAATGCAAGTAGATATTGACAAAAATGTAGGTGATAGGAAGCCACCACCAATGGCACTGTCTACAGCCATAAATCCTTCTTGGAAACAGACCAACAGCCCAGTGGAGACACTAACCAATTTCATACCTCACCAAAGAGCTAACTAACTAAAACAACATAAATTAACACTCTTGGAAAGATTAGGGAGATGAAAATTTAAGTAGGATATAGAACATTTTAATTAACATGTAAGAGTCATGTAAAAGATGTATAATAATTGTGTGCCTTAGAGAGAAGACTGTTTTAAATGTCTTTAGCATATCTACACAAATTGATCAGCTAACTAAAGTTCCCAAAACACAAGGCCGCCAAGCACCATGATTCAATCAGAAAGTAATATGATTAGAAATGTAGTATAAAAGATTAAAGCAAAAATTGCAATTATTTTGAGTAAGCACACCTTTAAATAACTCATAGGTCAGAGAAGATCAAAATTAAAATTTGCACCTCCACTTATAAGTACATGAGGATTATATAATATATAAAATGCCAATACATGGCAAATAAATCCACATGAGATGTGTTAAATGTCACACGTTTAGTGTAGTCAGAAGCAGATTCACAGATTAAATGTTTTATACATTTGTAAATGTATATGTGAGACATGTTTAAATACTAGGTATATGAAACATCCTTTTAAACTTAAAATGTTATATGTATGTATAGTATGTTATAGATCATAAATGTGTGTGCATATATACATACATATGTTATCTTTTTTACTTAAATTGAAAAATAAAGGGAAAAATGTAAGTAATGTCTCCTTAGTAAATTAAGAAACAGAAAAAGCACACAACTAATCAAAATGTCTAAGACTTGATACTTTGGTGCGGGAGGGCAGAAAATAAAATGGACTCTGAGAAGTCAAGTAATAATGAAGAAAGAAAGAAACGCGAAAGAATAATGTCTGTACAAGAAGCAGGGCAGAGTTTCTATATGACAGTTAATTTTAAAAATCACAGTCAAATGTTAGAACAGTTTCTAACCAGTTAATTTTAAAAATCACAGTGAAATGTTAGAACAGTTTCTAGGAGGCTATCAAAATGGATCCATTTGCCTCGATCAATAACTATTTGAATAGAAATTCTTTTTTAAAGTTTCATACCATCACTTATGTAAAAAGGCTCTGGGTCCAGAAGAACCAATAGGCAATAATTTCAAAAATTAACTAATTTTCACAACATGTAATTGTATCCAGACCATATTAAAAAGACAGACAATTCCCAGTTTGTTTTAAGTTAGAATGACTCTGTAACTGAGTTGAAATACTTCAAACCACAAACTGCAATCCTCCCTTCTATTGGAATATAAATGTAAAAATTCTAAATACTACAGTATCAAATTGAATCCAACAATGTATTTCAATAACACCACACACTAAGAAGAGCCTGATATCATCATAAAAGTATTATTTAATATTACAAAGTCTATTAATAGATTGATCCCCTTTGATCCATCAAAGATGATTTTTCTATCTCAAAGAAAGCCAAAAAGATACGCAATAAAATTAAGCATCAAATACTGACAGCATGTTATCTGAAATCTTTCTAAATACCACGAACAATATCCATCTGTAATGGGTTGAATAGCATCCTCCAAAAAGTTCACGTCCACCCAGAACATCAGAATGCGACCTTTTTTTGGAAAAAGGGTCTTTGCAGACGTAACTGAGGTAAGGATAGAGATGCGATCGTACTGGATTAAGGTGGGCCCTGAATCCAATAAGAGACATGAATGGACACACAGAGACTCAGAGAAGAAGGTGACGTGAAGATGGAGGCAGAGATTGGAGTGATGTGCCCACAGGACAAAGAACCCCACCCCAAAGAGTGCTTGCAAGCAGCAGAAGTTGGAGAGAGACATGGGACACTTTCGCTCCCAGAGTCCCCAGAAGGAATCAACCCTGCCAACCCCATGATTTGGAACTTCCGGCCTCCAGAACTGTGACAGAATACACTTCTGTTGCTGTAAGCCACCCAGCCTGTGCTACTTTGTTGGGGCAGCCCCGAGGATGCTGACGCACCATCTTAAGTCATAAGCCAACATCACCCTTACACCAAAGCATCCCCATTAAATTCAGCAACAAGACAATAATTCCTGAAGGATAATAATAACTGAAAGTGTGGCCTGCTGAAGAGAAAGCCCCTCTCCTGCACGTGCTTCAAATGCACATCTGAATCCATTTAACCAGCATGTGCAGTGACTGAGCTGATGCTCTGCAAACCAGGAGAGAGAAGGACAGTTACCGGTGAGATGTCTGATGACTGTCACTGCGTTTATTCCTGACCATTATTCCTTCTGCAGGTAACAGACATCTACTTGAATTCTTGAATCCTGCTTTTCCAACATCTTGTATAACCCTGCACAGAGCACTTAGCTTTCCCAAGCTGCCTTGCTCTGATCTATCAGATAGAGATATATGTACATTTTTTTACTACAGGAAAGAGGCAGATAAAATGAGAATGGATCAAAAAGACACTTAGCTCAATACCTGGCACATAGTAGGTACTCAATAAATGTTACTTTCTTTCCTTTTTGAAATATTGACATACCAGGGGTGAGCCTTAGAGATGAGAATTGTATTTGGTCAATTATGTTATTCATATTCTCCCAACTGTGGGAAAAATTATAGATTTAAAAATCTCATAGATCAATTTCTGTAAATCTGTTGAACTACAATGAGACAAATCACACACTGAAGCAAGAGGGAAGAAAGAATGTTGTAGGTGAGAGTGTATTTTTTTAATTGGTCCACAAGGAAGAATCACTGAAATGTAGGTAAAGTTTCATCACCACTTTCTGTTTATAAAGACAGTGGTGGCCAAATGGTTTAAACCCATACACACCAATGGGGGAAATCGAGCTTTATGTACCAAGAGCAGTTGATTTCACAGGTTGTTTAATGCACAGACAGTTTTTAATTTAATATTTTCCCAGAGGCCTTTAGAAGTATTGGGTGCATTTTGAAAAGTCCAATAAACATTTGTCATTTTATATAGGGCCATCATTTTTGTTTGTTTGTTTGTGGTTTCCACGCCCCACCCCACCAAACACAAATCAAGTGAAATATTTAAGGTCTGAGCCAAGCGCCCAGGAGCTTATTAAAAATGAGTCCAAATGAATTTGCTGGCAAATGCTGGGAGCGTGGAAATAAGGCAACATTTAAGAATCCCTGAGTGGGCTGGAGAAGGAATGCTATGCTGGACGCCCTTTGGGATACACTAGGACTAGAAACCTGAGTAGCTGAGAATTAGCCCAGAGAGATGTGCAGGGGCAGGGAGCGGCCAGGAGAGAGGTGCCTCTAAGGTCAAAGGGCAGGGAGCACAGACAATCTAGTGTATGGAAACCACAAGGGAGGGGGCTGCAACCCACCCCCAAGCCCACCCCAACACACATACAGATACACACACTCCAAGTCAGTCGTCTGACAGCCAAAGGATAGCCAGTTAAAACTAACCTCACAGCATGCTCTGGCCCGATGCTCTACAACCACGTGTAATATATTTATTTGCACTGCCCCAATCACCCAGTTCCATCAATCCTATTTTTTTAACATCTCTAGAGTCACTTCTGTCACTTATTCAGTGGATACCTGTTCACTAAATGTCCAATGGAACTTTGTAGGGCCTGTGATGAACAATGAGCAAGAACTGCCATAGTCACTCCCTCATTAAACGTGGCGTTTAACAGGGAGATCTGCGTCTCCGTCTTGTTTCTCACTGCCCTGACTCAGAACGTGGGTGTTCCTCCCGGGAGCTGTTCTAGCCTCCCTGCCCTCGGTCTGCCTTCTCCCTCACCCTCCACATTCCAGCCCCAGGAGACGTCAGTCCCATCGCATTATTCAACTGAGAACTCCATGCTGGCCGCATACCTCCTACAGAACAAAGCCCCAACCCCTTAGTCAGGTGTAGAAGAGTCTGGCATGGGTTTGCATTTCTTCCCTTCGGCCTCATCTTTAGGCTCTGCTCCTACTTGAATTTTATGTTTCAACAAGTCCAGTCGGTTCCCCCAAGACACTACATTGGATCCCACTCTCTTGCCGTGGTGCTTCCACCCAACACTTGAAACTAGACTGGACTGTGATATCTTCCCAAATTTCTACCTGCTTAAGGACCCTCAGTCTAGTTAGTCTTGCCTATTGGACACTGTACAAATGATGTTATAATGGATTGTCCCATCAAAACGCAGTCTACATTATCACAGAGTATAGCTTCAGTTCAAGTGAATATTTACTGAAACCTAAACTGAGGCAGACTCTGCTCAGTTTGGGGGCTACAGAGATAACACGATATGACCCTACACCACCAGGATCTCACCATCGAGTTTGAGGGACAGAAATAAGGAAACAAGGGCAGTGCTCGGTGATGTATTAAATAGTACAACATTATACAATAAAATTAAAATTATGTGTTTCATAGGAATGAGTAGTTCCTTTTAGTTCTTTTGACTCAGGAACAGGAGAAGTCTTCACAGAACAGCTGATTCCTGAATAAGGCATCAGTAGGTTATGGCAGGTGGAAGAATTGCCCCCAAAGATACCCACCTCCTAATCTCTCACACCCGTGAGTATGTTTACTCTCCCTGGCACCAGGGACTTTGCAGATGTGATTAAGGATACTGAGATGGGGAGATTATTCTGGATTGTCCAGATGGGTCCAGTAGGATCCAAAGGGTCCTTGTAAGAAAAAGGCAGAAATGTCAGAGTCAGAAAGAGAGATCTGAAGATGCTACAGGGTTGGCTTTGAAGATGGAGGAAGTGGCCATGAGCCAAAGGATGCAAGCGGCTTCTAGAAAACGGAAAAGGAAAAGGAAACAGATTCTCCCCTAGAGCCTCCAGAAGGAAGGCAGCCCTAAGCACCTTGGTTTTAGCCCAGTGAAACCCATTTTGGGCTCCTAACCTCAGAAGTGGAAGAGAATAAATTTGTATTGTTTTAAGCCACAAAATTTGTGGCAATTTGTCATTGCAACAATAGGAAATGAATATAGAGATATATAGGAGTTTAGTGGGAATTCATTAGAGGAACAACATGTGCAAAACAAGGGTCCTAGACCACTTCACAGTCTGAGAAAAGTTCTGCAGAGTCATCAGGGTCAAGGCAGAGCCACCAGTCTGAAGAATCTCGTGCCTTGGGACTGTGCCGGCCACGCTCAGTCACTGGCTGGGAGGCGCCCGTGGGAAGAGTGGCATCGGCACACACACCTGGAGAGATTCCGAGCACAACATGGGATGTTGGTTCATCTCTCACCCTGGGGTCGGGGGCTGTGGGGAAGGCTCTCGTGGCCCCCACAGTGACTGTCTGTGCCACTGGCATTGCACCTGATGGAGTCCCCTCACCCCCAGCTGCTCAAGGTGACCCAGCCCTCCCTGGGGGCTCTCGGGCTGTTGGGATGAGACAGGCTGCACCTTCCTTCTCTGTCAACACACCTGAGACGGTAAGAATGACCATCCTATTCTTCTCAGGACTAGAAAGGCTCTTTCCATGCTCTACCTTGCTTCAGCCCTGTTCATACCTGGCAGTCTGTGTTCTCTGTGCAGGTGAACCACTCAGTTTGAGGAAAAGAATCACCTTGCAGTTCTCCCTTAAGAATCAGGAGATTAGTCTTTAATTAGATTAAAATGTCCCGCTTTGTGGTTCATCTCAGTCTTCCCTAGTTCTCTGAAGCTGGAGCTCCTGATGCCTCCTCCCCCAAGAGGCCCATACTGCCCGTGGTGCAGAGATAACTACCCACGGACAACAGCAGAGATGGCTTGGGGCTCCATCACTGAACTGGACACCTGTTGCTTTCAGCTGCTCCACGTCCATTCTCTTTGCTCCTGGTGAGCTCACACTTCCCTCCTGCAGGGAACACATTCTCCAGGATTTAGTGAATGGGATTGAGCCATGACTCCCATAAGAGGAAGAAGTGAGCAAGTAAGCCAACCTGCCCATCGTCTCACTCCATTCTCCTAGCTGACGTGACAGGCTCAGGGTGGAGCAGAAATACAACCCAGATCTACCTGATGCCTCAGTCCCACAGCAGACTAAAACAAGATACGTAAATAGCATAGCACAGAGGAGACGCTCTCTAGTTGTAATTTCCCTCCTGTCTCTTTACTATGCTCATATTTATTATTTATTTTTTATTGAAGTGTAATATTCTTGATATAGTTCGATCACCTGATGTAAACACACATCCAATCTGACTTGGGAATCCACGTAACACCCTCCAGATTCGAGTTCCTGGGCCAGACTCACCCAAGATTTGTCCCATTATTTGGACAGAGCATTCTGGTCTGCTTGGCTGAAACCTCTCAGGCCAAGTGTAAGGACATCCAGCCCCTTCCTGGGCCAGACCCTGTCCTAGCCTCCTTCCCCTCTCCCTCAGAGCCCCCAGGAGATTTCAGCAACCCCACTGCCCTCACCTACAATGGAACTGTTTGTACTATAGAATGCTAAATGCAAAATCCACTCAGCACCTTGAGCACTGTTTATCCAGGACAAACAGCAATGGCAGCCTTGAGGCAGTATCTGTCATTCAAACTGTGTTTAGGAAAGTCCACCTTCGTGGCCTCTGTGCTATGTGGGGAGTGCCTTCCCCCTCTGGCAGGGTGATGGAAACCAGAAGGCAGTGGGGACAAAGCTATTACGTGTGGAAAAGTAAAAACTGCTGAAATTAGTCATGAAAGATCCAACTACCTTCTGTTGTTGAATGAGGCGTGTATATGTGCAGTGGGAATAAAGTTATTAAAAACATTTTTTTCACTATTTATATGTACCCTATCACCTGGCTTGGCTCTTTCTGGAGAAACAGGAGGAGAAGCCAATTATGTCCTTTGGGAGGGAAGGGGCCAAGGAACGTGGCCCCAGGTTAAATCCACATCTGCTGTGGACTCCGATGCGGCCTGGGCTGGAGGCCTTCAGAGTCTGATGTGCCCACAGCTTCTGTCCGTCTGCTGGAGCAAGAGGATAGTCAGCAACGTTCCTTGAGACAATTTTGTGACCGCAAGGAAATATAGCCTCTAAGTGACCTGTTTTCACAAAGTTATTTTTTCCTAAATGAAATTTCATCCATTTCTGTAAGACGGGACACTGGGCTTGTCATCAGATCTGGATTTGAGTCTCGCTTCCACCACTGACTAGCTTTGTGATCTTAGGCAATTTTCCTCCTCTCTGAGTTCCAGAATCTTCAACTGGAAAGCGGGGACCATAACTGAGTAGGGTCTTTGTGAGGATTAGGTGGGAAGCTGCATGTAAAATGCTCGGCGTGACTTGGGGCTCACTGTGGGCACTCTGCAAACAGCAGCAATGATAGTGAAGGTGAAGGCGATGACGACCAATCCTTACTCTGCTTGTACAGGAGGAACTCAATAAAAGCATCCCTGGTTAAGGCTTTTGGATAAAGGCCACCTAGACACAAGAGGAGGCACCAGAAAGCTCTTTGTTGTCAAAGCAGATTAGGAGAAAAAAATCGATTTCCTGGGCAACGGTGACAAGTGGTAACAGGTGGCCCTCTGAAGGGGCGATGGCTCTTGAGTTCGATCAGCAGGTGAATGAAAGTTCAGCCACTGACACCAAGTCTTGGGAACGTTCCTCTCTCTTGGGACTGCAGATCCGGAAGGGTAATCTCTGGAGAGGAGGCTCTCAGGAGACCTCGGGTTCTTCCTATTTTGGGTGAGGCCAGAAATCCCCCAGGCAGAGCTGACTCCTAGCAGGACATCCCCAGAGCTGGCCGGGAGTGGTGATCAGGAAGGAAGGTAGAGGCAAGTAAGACGAATAGGGGAAAAGTTGGGTGAACTCCTTTAAAGTTTAAACGTTTAATTTTGTCCTGATTTTGCTTGAAGCTAAGGGGTCAAGCCATTTCTTATTTTATCCAAATCAGCTCAGCAGCCTCTAGACAAGGGCACCGCTGTAACAGTTCCAAAGCCCTTAACTAAATGTCTTTACTCTGCCCTGAGACACCTAAAATGCCACTGGAAGTTAGAACCTCACATAGTTTGGAATGAGAGCATTACCCAGTGTTCAGCATTAAACACGCAGGGTGGGGGATTTCAGGATCATGTGATGCACGTGTCAGCTGGTCTACCCCTTTTCAATTGCTATATGGGAAAATTGGACTTGATTTGTTGCAGAAGTTTCCTTGAGATCCAGGACTCACTCCAAGAGCCATTTTGACAGAAAGGTTCCATTTTGAAGGATTGCTTCAAGGTTGTGTTCACATCACACCAGTCTCTGTATCCTGCCTGGGGGTTCTCATGGGTACTCATAGCCAAAATTTCCCTCTGAAGGTGCTTCCTCCTATCTCATGAAATAATGAAAAAAACTAGAAAGTCCTCTCAAACTCTCAGAAGTCTTTCCGTCTGGCACAAGGGTCCAGAGGAAACTTCTGAGTAAGTGGCAATTGAGTGGAGACCTGAGGGGTGACAGGGCATTAACTAGGCAAAGGAGGAGCATGTGTTCTAGTAAAGAGGGTATTTAAGAACCCAGGCGGAGGGCTGGAGCCAGACTGTACTGGTTCACCAGAGCCGGTATGCAACTAGACCCAACCTCATGTTCGGTAACTTCACATTTGTAGCTTGAAATTGGCCTTGGTGGCAGTATTTACACCACAGAAACTAGTAGGTGCTACAAATCAGGGCTTTTCTTTTTTTTTTTTTAATTTAAGGATAGGGATCTCATCTTTTCTGTACTCTTGTTGCTAACAGTCTGCCTGGTAGATTATAGACACTCAGTAAATGTGAATTTTCTGGGAATCAAGTTGGAAGGAGTTAGAGAATTCAGTCATCTACTTCCCCACCAATCATCTAACCTACAGAACAGTGGAGAATCAGCCTGGAGGAATGGAGCAAAAACTGGGCTGAGAGCCCAGACGTCTGATTGGTCCTCAGAGAGGCAGGTTCCCATCAGCTTTGAGCAGCAGCTCTTCCCCTCAGAGAACGTGGGCAATCAGACATCTGAGTCTCACGTTCTTCATAGCTTTGACCAGTTTTCTTCACCATACCTTTCAGCTGAAAACACTGGTATGGCTCGTACGGGGTTTTTCCTGTCCCGAGGCCATCAAGGGCCTCACCAGGATGCAGCAAGTCACTGTGTTGCCTACCTGTGCTAGAGGAAGAGGAGGGAACCTATGCCTAGCCCTTTCTACAAAAGTGATAATATGCATGGAGATATATTATTAACAAGTGGGAGTTCTGGAGTCTAACGTTTAGATTCAAATCTTGACTCCATCACTGTTTTTAATTACAAGGACAGCTCATTTATCTTCTCCTTATCTACAAAGATTTGATAGCACCTACCTCCTAAAATTGTGATGAAGATTTAATGAGATAATGCAAGCATAGTCCTTGGCCCTGAGCCTACTATGTAATAAGTTTCTCATCAGCAGTAGTCAAAGGTTTTAAAAAACTAAAATTAGAGACATGCAGGTGATCTAGAGATCACTTAGCCAAACATCCTTCATCACAGAGCTACCACTCATGGCGAACGAAGAGCCAACCTACTTTTAGATGCCTGTTATTTACTATGCACAGTTCTTAGGGAGTCCTACAAGCTACAAATCATTATCTTCATTTTCCTAAAGAAGGACCTGAGAGGGGTGAGGTTAAGTGGCTTGTTTAAGGCCACAGTAAATTCACAAAAGAACCAGGATTTTAATCTAGTTTTCCTGTTTTCAAAACCTATGTTATTCTTCTATTTTGCTGCCTCAACAGGTAAGAAAGTCCAGAGAGAAGCCTTAAAATTTTTTTTAATTTGTCCAAGATAATAATAAGAACAAAATAATAGCAATCCAATCATAATTCAAGTCTTTAAATCCTAGTCTATTCTAGTTTTTTTTAACCCTCAATGTCTCACTCAGCACCGCATAAATGGATTCAGATCAGCTCTTTTCAGGACATTAGTGGGTCAAAATAAACTACATGTTATGTGTTGGCTAATAATGGAATTTGAACACTCCTGTTCATAAACGGAAACAGGGAACATTGAATACCTTTTTGTTACCCAGAGGTGTGAATTACAACTTTGTTTTTTTCCTCCATTAACCCCACATTTCTAAGCTTCCCGGCATTACTTCTAGTTTTGTTACCTGTTGGATTTGTGCCCAAGTTTCCACATTTGGAAAGAGGCATCATAATCCTTCATAATGCATTGTGAGAATTACATCATCTGAAATCACTAGGTATGGGTCTATGTGCACAACGGGTGCCCTTCCACATTCAGTTTCCCTCCTTCCCCCAGAAACACAAACTTGTCAGGTGGCTGCATCCTAATCTCAGCACTGGGGAGGACGTGATCTTCCGTAGGATATGCCCTGAACTGTAACCCCAGCCCTTGTTTACGTCAAAAGAGGTTCCTCTATCAGGACTGTCCCTCAATAACAGGTGGTGGTGACAGGAATCAAAGTGCAGCCTTGGGACATTCAGCAAACATTAACCACTTCATCAGTGGTTATTTCACACTGAGCTCTGCTGTATGCCAACTGATCACTTGCACGAGACCACGAGTGAAGACAGGCTAGTCACAAGTGGTGGGTGAGCACTGCACTCAGGTGCTTTCGGAAATGAGTGAAGCAGAGGAGACAGGAGGACCAGCCCAGGCATCCCCATCCTGTGCTGAGACTGTGGCTCACATCACTGCTTTTGAAAAAAACGTATCTAGAGAATGAGGACCACATTCCAGCCCAGCTCTGCTGGTAGCCAGCTGTGGACCCCGGCACAAGTCACTACGTAGAAGGAGGGAGACGTGGTTAGAAAGACCTGGATTTGGATTCCAGGAGCTGCACTCCCTAGCTGTGTGGCCTCAACCTCACTGGATGGCTTTAAGATCCACGGCCACTCTGAATGTTACAGCCCACGGTAGAACTACACTTACTTGAATGTTTATGATGGTGTCTTGCTTGGTTGGTTTGCCACGAGCAATCATTTGGTCTGATCCTCTATATTGGTTTCCTATTGTTGCTATAACAAATCATCACAAACTTAACTCAAGCTTAGTGGCTTAAAACCCAATGTCCTTCAGCTCTTGAGGACAGAAGTCCAAAATGGGTCTCATTGGACTAAATCTGCAGTGTTGGCAAGACTGGGTTCCTCCTGGAGGCTCTAGGGGAGAATTCATTTCCTTGCCTTTTCTAACTTCCACAGGCTGTTTGCATTCTTTGGCTCTTACTTCATGTTCCATTCATCACTCCAAACTTTGCTTTGTCCTCCTATCTCCTTTTTTGGCTTTTATATTACACTGGACCCTTTTAATTACATTGGGCTTATCCACATAATCTAAAACAATCTCCCCATCTCAAGATCCTTACCATAACCCTATCTGCAAAGTCCCTTTTGCCATCTAAGGTAACACATTCACAGGTCCTGAAATTAGAATGTGGACATCCTTCTTGGGGGACATGGGGGAGAATTATTCTGCCTAACACATCATTTTACAGTCAGTGAGATTAAAATCACGTATGAGTCATCTAGGAGAAAGAGTTGAGCCTCCATTGGCAAACTATCTTGATAATACAAAGAAATGGAAAGGAAAAGAGGAAACTGGGATCAAAGGAAATTATCATTTTGCTGGAATAACTTAAGCAAATTGAACCGATCTCTGCTCAGTTTCCATCTGTGAAGTGAGGATTATGACACTACTGCCAATCACGTAGATTTATTCAAATGAGATAATATTCCCAGACTATTTGGCACAGCATCCAGCACACTGTGGAGATACTGGGGATTCTAACCCTGGTGTCCTACCTTCTTCACAATTACTACTCCATTTTCACAAGAATTAAAGAGCTGGTTTTTGAGTGCTCAAGGGTAAGTGTCACTGTGACTTTCTGACACAGGACGACATCTCCAATTAACTTTTAGAGAAGACCTTGCAGACTTCTCTTGCCAGATTTCATCATAATCTTTTAGATTTTAAAAGGAGCAAGTAAGGTGGAAGGCAATTTACACTCTACAAGGCATCTTCTCCCCTCATCTTCACCACAAGTCCCTGCCCAGAGGTGTTAATGCCCTCTGTCCAGGGGAGGAGACTAAGCGTCAGAGTGGTTAAGCCCAAAGTCACACACATAGCTGAGAAGTGGAAAGCCAGGCTCTAAGTCCCACTTTCCCAACTCCAAACCTCACACCCTTCCACTCTGCAGTGCTGCCTATTTCCTTGTGTTTTGTCACTCACGCATTATGGCTGGGATGACAAGGTTAAAGAATTCGACAAAAATTAACAGGTGACTCAACTTCAAAACAGCTGGGAATCACATAGATGAAATGACTGATCATTATTTTTTACTGCTGATGTTATCTTTTGAGTATTTTCCTTGGGCTCAACATACTTCCACTGGAGTAACCTGGGTTTGAATCCTGGTTCTAATATTTAGAACTCAGTGATTTTCTGCAGGTCACTTAACCTCTCTGAGTCTCAGTGCCAGCCTCTGCTTCAGGTAAGCCCTGCATTTGGGCATAAGTGTAGACACGAATGCAGCTGCTGTGTGACAGATTAGTGGGGTCAGACTATACTTATGGAAATGGTCCAGGGAGAGTTGGATTGGATTAATCCTTCTAGAACCCTTGCAATTAAGTGGAGACAATGATGGAGGCTGACTGATAGGCATAATGAAGGTGAGCCTGCTTTCCTTCCATCAGTCTTGCCCATATTTTCTAGAGGCATTTATTTTGGGAGATAAATATTTAGGTTTCAAGAAATCAAGCCCCATTTCTCTGTGGCCTCCTCCCTTCACCTAGATATGAAAAGAGCTACAGTTTGGAAGGTGCATCATAAATCCAGTGACAGCTATTCTGGAACTGATTGGAGACACTTTCAAACCTAATTAGAGTGGTTTCCCTTTTTGAATTTGCTCCAGGTATGCATTTATTGCTTGGGCTAGAAACTAATTTGCAGCAAGATTTGGGATCCAGGCCCTTATACTGGGAGGTTTGTTATATGTGATTAAGCTAAACCATTTCATTTAATACCAGAGAAGTAATTTGAAACAAAAGAAATTGCATTCCATATTCGAGAAATAAAATACCCTTCTAAGTATAAACAGAATTAAATTACATAAAAATACATTTTCTGAAATCAGGTACTTAATTCAGGTGGTTTCTGAATATAGATGTAAAAATATTTGCCTTAGAGTCATTTCTTCAAATGTAAATCCAGTTTCTTCATAAACTCAGTGCCTTTTTCCCCCATTGCCTTTTTTATTTTTTCCTTCATCCTAATCTCATGCTGATCTCCTTCTATTGCAGTGTCATTATAAGAAATGGATAAGAAGCTTTAAATTATTTAGCACAGTACCTGGCACATAGAAGGGACCCATCAAATCACAGCCTACCTCAGTATCATTATCATCAGAACCATCATCGGTACTACCACCATCAGCACCATCAGCACCACCATTATCACCACCATCAGCACCACCATCACCACCATCACCACCATCATCACCACCATCAGCACCACCATCACCACCATCAGCACCACCAGCACCACCACCATCAATAGCATCATTTGTCTAGAGACACTTTCTTCAGGAGAGTGAGGGAGGGTATAAGATTACAAGTGGAAGCCAGAAAATCATTAATTGAGGGATCTAATCTTTGCCTAACATTACCTTTCACTGAGTTCCCCCAACCACTCTCTTACGTGGATCTGGCTGGCTCCATATTGCAAAGGAAGAACTGAGGCAGAGATACAGTAACACTACTGTTTATAATCAGATAGCTACGTAACTCTCATTCAGCCTGTACATCTCAGCTCAATCATTGCCTCCTAAGAATGACCTTCCCTAAACCCCTGGACAAAGTCAAATCTCCCCGGTTTACAGTCTCACAGCATCATGTACCCCTCCCCCTTTGTAATTCCCTGCATCATTGCATGTTAATTTTACTTCTATTATCATTTGATTATTGTTGGTCTCTGCCAAAATATCATAAGCTTCTTACGTGATTTTCTCACTCTTATACCCTGGTCTCTAGCACACATAGGTACTCAGCAAATAAGTGTTGAACGAATAAATGAATGAATCAAAAAGACCAACAATAACAAGTCTTGGTCAGGTGAAAAATATCAGAACCCTTATACATTGTTGGTGCAATTGTAAAATGGTGCAGCCACTTTGAAAAACAGTCTGGAAAACAGCCTGGCAATTCTTCTCTTAAACATATAAGACCCACCAATTCCACTCCTAGGCATACATCCAAAAGAATTGAAAATATATGTCCACACAAAAACCTTTACACGAATGTACACAGTACCATGATAGCCCCAAACTGGAAAACAACCCAAATGTCTATCAACTCATGAATGAACAAAGAAAACGTGTCATATCACCGTGGAATATTATTTGACAATGAAAAAGGTGAAGAACTAATATCTGCTACAACATGATGAATCTTGAAAACTATATACTAAGTGAAATAAGCCAGTCACAAAAGCTGTATATTATTAATCCATTGATACATAATTTCCAGAACAGAAAAAATCCACAGAGACAGAAAGATCAGCAATTTCCAGGGGCTTGTAGAAGAGCATATGGAGGGTGAATGCAAAGGGATAAGGACTTACTCTTAGAAGTGATGCAAATGTTCTGGAATTAGATAGTCATGATGGTTGCACACCATGTTCATATGCTAAAAAAAAAACAGATTAGCTGTATACTTTAAAATGGTGGACTTGAACACAGGATTTTTAGAGCAGTGACACTACTCTTCATGACACTATTATGGTGGATACATGTCATGATAGATTGGACCAAATCCATAGAATGTACGTCAAGAGTGAACCCTACTGTAAACAATGAACTTCGGGTGATAATGATGTGTTGGTGTAGGTTCATGGATTGCAGGAAATGTACCACTCTGGTGTGGGAGGCAGATCATGGGGGAGGTTGGGCATGTGTGGGAGCAGAAGGTAAATGGGGAATCTCTATATCTTCTACTCAGTCTTACTATGAACCTAAACTACTTTTAAAAAAAATAAAATCTACTTTAAAAAAGGTGAATGTTATGGTATGTGAATACTATCTCAGTAAAGCTGTTATTTAAAAGAAGAAGTGCATAATGGGCTGGAGCTTCTCTGACTCCGACACCAGTCTCTCTCCCTGCAGGACGCTGCCTCTATTAGGCAACGGGGCCTCCTTGGGGCACATCAGCCTTTGGCTGCTCACCAGAGTTTCCTCTTATAGGAGCTGGAAAGTTGCTGGGAGCCCAAATACCCTCCCCCAATCCCTGCCAGATTCATTAGGAAGGTCTCATCCTAGGAAGTTCAGCTTTGAATGCCTCGGAAACACATCAGCATGCACTCTGTCCCCTGAAATAATGACAGCGCACTTTCAGCGAGTCTGCTTCGCAGCTTACAGAGTTACACAGCTCCTGCCTACTGCAGTACGGGCTTCGTTAAGTGACAGGATCAACCATGGTCCTAGCTCAGTCTTGGCTGCTTCTTGTCAAGACCCAAAAGCACAAAGCTTGTTTTCCCACTATGAAAGCACATTACGGACTTTATCCAAGCACCCCTTACCCCATTCCTAGCCAGATTTCCCAACATCCCAGCACACTCAGAATATCTATCAGTTATAAGTGAAGGCGTGCGGACTGTACACAGGACACTGTACAGGATCCTACCAGAGATGAACTGAGAAGAAGCCAGTGTTGCTTAGAACTTAAGTGAGTTTTAATAGACACTCTTTAGTGTAATCTACAAATGTGTGGGTTCTCTCATGGCTATTTCTCAGAATTTGTTATTGGAAAGAGACATAAATCTGACTCTGAAAGCTTGTATGAATCAACTAGCTGTTACCTGGGTTTTTTTTTTTAATATTTTTCTTTAACAAACACAACTTCCTTTTAAAAATTTACCTTTAGATGTTTCTACTCCTCCTCCAAAGTTCTACAGCAGCCAAAATGTTCTTGGGCCCCTCTCTCCACGTCACGTTCACACTCATGCCCCAACTCAACCCAAACTCAGCCCCTACAGATCTGACTGTCTCCTTCTGAGCCCCTTCCTAGCTCAGTCATTGTTATCCACATTCGTAATTTAGTCTTCATGAAAGCTTTCTAATGCACATATTATTACACCTACATTTTACAGATTAAGAAACGAAGGCTCAGTGTAGGATAGTGATTTGCTGAAGTTCATACGGTTTATAGTAAGCGGAAGCGAGGGGCTTTCACTGGCGGCTGTTTGATGCTCTCTAATATGTCTCAGGTAACAATGTATTTCCTTTTTACCAATTTCTCTGAGCCCGAATCCCTTGTCTTACAGTCTGGGGACACTTGTCCAGATCGCCCAGATTAGAACCCACAGTGGAGCTCTCATCCATGACATCACACTGATACCATCATGAAGGTGGGGTGGAGCCAAATCAATAAACACCTCCTTTGTGTCTGATGGTGGGAGGTGTTCTCTAACTGAGGGATCTAACAACCTTACTTCTAGTGAGTGGAAACAAAGTGTGAAGGAAAAGCTGGGCTGGTCTAACAAGATAACTCACAGGTCTAGGAATGTGAAGGAGAGGCTGGGCTGGGCTAACAAGTCTAAGTATTGGAATACTGATCTGAGTTCTGCTGGACTAACTTATAAATCTAAGTTAATTAGTGTTGGTTTGCTGTTTATGTTTTTTTGCTAGCCAACTGGATTTTCAAAGATACATATCTGGCTTTGGAAGGTTGGTTTGCTGCCTCCCCGCCTCTACTTTTGTGATGATAATGCTGCTAAAGTTGTTCCATGCCTATTGGCCGAATACCCCAAGCTTGTACTTTACCCTATAAAACCTCATGCGCATGTCTTGAAGGTGCTCAGAGCTTCGGAGCAGAAGCCCCTCTGAGCCCGCCGGCGTAATACATCTGAGTACTCCAACCCTCCGAGTGGTGCTTGTTTCTTGACTGGCCTGTCGTTTCCGCAACAAAAGGACCAAAGAAATGTCTGCTAAAGTGATTGGAAAACACAAGATGATCTTTAATCAAATGTTGAAAGATTTCAGACAGAAGCTATATGCCACAGGATAGCCAGAAAATATTTCTCAAAGAAGGGCTCCTAATCTGAGTCCTAAATAATAAATGGTACCTGGAACAGTACGTGGGTTACCAGAAGATAAACCAAACATTATGGTGCTGGACTCTACTAGGTGAATTTCCTTCTTCCCGGTGGGAACTGCAGTGGAGAGAGGTTGAACGCCTGCTTTCCTTCACATAGAAAAGTGGGGAGAGGGGTTGTGCCCGCTTTAATTCTGGGGGTGGGCTATGTGGAGCAAGAGCCTCAGTCTGCCCACTCCTTCCCAGTGCTTCCCCATCAGAAGATGGCGTTCTAAGCTGGTTGTCCAGAGTGGAGGACAGTCACTGGACTATGTGTCACCAGTACCTGTGCCTCAAAGGCAGAAACCAGGCTACTCTAGTGACCCCAGAGCAGTGGTCCTCAACTTGGGTGGGGGGAGTGCATTAGCAATACCCCGAGACACTTTTGACTGCTAGAGTTTGGGAGGGGGGTGGAGAAGGTTCTATTAGTGACTAGTGGATGGAGGTCAGGGTTGCTCTAAACATCCTGCAATGCACAGGACAGCCCCACCCCAACAAAGAATTATCCAGCATCAAATGTCAACAATGCCAAGACTGAGAAACACTGCCCAAGAAGGGCCTGTTCTCAGCTCTTCCTCCAGTCCCAGTCCAGGCCAAGCACAATTCCCCACATGGGAGGAGAATAAGCCTCCTCATCTCCATTCCACCCTCTCCCTTCTCCAATTATTAGCCAACTAACAGACCATCAAGGATTGGGTTGCCCAAGCCAGCTCCTTCCTCATGTCTGAGAGCATTGTATCTAGCTATCCTCTTTATTTCATACGGCCTTTTTCTTGAACTAGAGTTATAATACCCTTCCCTCTAGTTTGTAAGCAAAACAAGAGATTCAGGAAGGAGAAGCAAGGAGCTTTCCTGGAGCCCGGAGCCTAACCTCTCCTTATTGTAGGAACCCTGCATCATGGCGTACGGTCTTTTCTCTAAGCCCTTCCTCATTTTCCACGGGGTCTTTGCCCTTGTTCACACAGCTCCCTTGACTCAGGAGACCAAAAAACAAGAGGGTGAATGGCAGGATTTAGGTGCTACAATCTGACACAGAATTCCAAAATGCTAGTGTCACATTTAAGTCTATCTTCCAGCTAACCAACCACCTGTGGAAGTGGGAACTGGGTGTCAGAGGAAATAGGGCAGAGATATTTCATTTACAGTGAAAATTCCAGATCATCTCAAACCCAATGGCTGAGATACATTTTCAAGAAGAACAGATGGGTGCCTTTGAGCATGGGAATTTGAGATGTTCAGGAGAAGATGCTTTAGCCAGATCTCCTCGGGGAGTCCATCTGGTCCAGGCCAAGACAACTTACCCCATGAGGAGGCTAGATGAGGCCTGAAAATGCCTACAGCTCTGAGGAGGTAGGTTTGTGGAAGGGTAGACACTCTAAATGGAAACCAGTCTGTTTGGGTCTTGATGGCAACTTATGAGGTCATCTCTGAGAAAGAAGAAAGATGCATTTTTGTCTGAGGAGACAATACCTTGAATGCAATCCAGCTTTTACGAATGCCCTTTGTAGGAGAACTGTGTGAATAATCTACACGTGATCCAGCCTGGCTTCTGCTCAACGGGAAGGTTGATAGTTACAGGTCCCATGAGTTCAGGGTGAAAGACTGACACATCCAAGGGCAACTCTCAGTGGGCATTCGATTCCCACCAGCTGTTTGGTATTATTTTTCACAGCATGGCTTTCCATGCTGCAAGTCATTAAGCCTCCAAAAACCCCAAATTCCTTAGCCCTGCAAAACCTCAGCTGAGAATGTAATGTGATCGCTCTCTGAAATGCAAGGCTCTCTAGGGTGGTGCACATTTACAGGTTAAAAATGAGAGTAGCACATCATTCTGAGCACAGAGAAGATCAAAGAGATGACAGTGGTAAAGGTCCAGGATGGCAGTTCTCAAACTTCTGGTCTTAAGGACCCATTCACATACTTACAATCTCCTGAGGTCCCCAAAGAGCTTTTGATTATGTAAATTATGTCTACTGATAGTTACGTTTTGAAAGGGAAAATTTTAACATTTATTCATTTAAAATAATAACACTAAATCGATTATATGTCAACAAAAATAATACAGTTTTGTTTAAAAATAACCATAGCTCTTAAGACAAAAAACAATGAAACCCAGACTCACATAGACATGTAATTAGAAAAAAGAAGAATATCTTACTAATATTTTCAGGTCATTTTGACTAGTCTTGTTTGATACTACACCAAAACTCAACAAGGGATATTTTGTAAAGGTTAGTTGCAATATAGAATCCGAAACCATTTCAATAATTTATTCTGTACTTTTCCCAATTAAAATCCACTGGTCCATTCTGCACTTTGGATGGTTCTTTAATCCACTCATGATGATTCATTCCAAAAATATGGATTCTCTAAGTTATGCAGATTTTTTCAAATATTTTCACATTTCATTTGTACCACATTAAAAAAAACACATTTATTAACACCACCAATCTCATCACAAAAGTATTCAAGTATTGGGACACTGTCTAGCTCACAGTTGCAAATATAAGTTGCCCAAAATCCTAATTTTCACTTGAAAGCTTGAAATTTCCCATTGGCAACAAACAGTATTAGTTGCTTTCCCTTGAAGCAACAGGCCCACCTTTTTCATTTTCAAGAAAATGTCTGCCAAATACCCAAATCTGAATAATTATAATAATTTGTCTGTTGCCTTTCCAAGCAAAAATGATGTGGCATGAAAAAAAAAGTGGCTAGTTGAGCTCACAACTCAAGCAATCACACAAGTGCTTTTCCCGGAGGCCACCGGTACAGTTGGCCAGGGAGCAGAAGTGCTTCCCGGTGCATCACATGAGATATTAAAAGATGTCTATTCCAAGGTTGAGATTTAATGAAATGTAACAAAGACACGCTTAAGAAAAATATGGCTTTGTTTACTTATTTGCTCGTTTCCTGTGTTATTGCAAGAGCTTGGCAGTGAAGAACACAGCAACAACTTGTGCAGGTGGACACTGCGCTTCCATTCCTGCTAGGGCACCAGCACTGTCATCCACCCTGGCTTCTGTGCCATCAGGACAATGTCAACACAGTGATAAAGGCAAATAATGTCTTAATATTACAAAGATAGTTTTGACCTTGCAGACCCCCTGGAAGACTGCTGGGGACCCACTAGGGTCCATGGGTCACCCTTAGAGGACCATGGGTCTAGGGAATAGAGGAGCCCCAGGAAACTAAACTGATCACAGCCCAAAGCACCATTGAACCATTTCCCCTGGGTGGTCAGATGCTCTTTGGAGAAATCTCCCATCAGCCACAATGTGAAGATGCTTTCAAGGGAAGTCTGACAGAGTAAAAGCAGGAAAACCAGTTGGGAGCCCACTGCCTTCAACCCGGTGAGAAATGATGAAGGTGTCAAGGAGGGCAGGGGGGAGTGGGGCAGAGGGAAGGCTTTGGATATCCTGTGAGGGTGGCTGTGTTATGAATCCTGCATCCAAATCTCAGCTCCATCACCAGGAAGGTCATTAGAGCCATAAACTACAAATTAATCTTAACAGAAAAGTAAGGAGGAAAGAGCTGCACGTGAATTCTTCCTCTGCCCTCTGCATGTGTATTTGATGACTCTGAGTTTCCTCTGCAAAAGTCAATGAAACAATTAAGTCTCTGCCCATTTTTCCTCATCCTGATCTCAAACAGTGTTAAAAAGGCTTGCACCACACTTTCCCACCCGGGCCCGTTAATAATTCATGGGCTCACTTTCCTTAGTCCTTTTGTCTTTGCTGCTAAACTCGGTGGAAACGTGGAGGTTTCCCATTGATCCCTGAGTGTCCCATCCTTATAAACATTCAAACAGCCACGTCCTTCACACCAGTGATCTGAGGCTGGTGACATCCTCTCTACCTTCCACCAAAACCCCGACAAAAGATAAAATTTGATCTTTGCTCATTGTCTGCTCGCTGTGTCTCAGCTAGATGGCTTAACCCAGAGTCCTTGTTGCTAAGCTGGAGAAAAGGATGCTACTGCTCCTCTGAGCATGGCCCATGGGCCAGCAAAATCGGCTTCACCCTAGGAAGGGGTGTCTCAACCCTTAGCACTGTTGTCAGTTGGGGCCAGAAGATTCTTGGTTGTGGGGGCCGTCCTGTGCATCATGGGACGTCTAGCAGCATCCTTGACCTGTACCTGCTGGATGCTAACAGCATCTCTCTCTATCCTCAGTTCTGACAACCAAAAATGTCTCCAGACATTTCCGAAGGTCCCCTGGAGGCAAAAAATCACCATAGTTGAGAACCACTGCCCAAGAGCCTGTTAGAAATGTAAACACTCAGTCCCATCCCAGAGCCAATGAATCAGAATCTGCATTTTCCAAGAATCTAGGTGACTCAGGCACATGAGAGAGTGAAGAGAACTGGGCTAGAGCGCTGGTCCCCAGACCTGGCTGCACGCTGCCATCACCCAGGAATCTCCAAGAACGTTTTAGTGTCTGGTTCCCACCCCCGGAGATCTTGACTGAGTTGACGTGGGTACAGTCTGGGCACTGGGATTTTTAAGATCTCTCCAGGTGTTTCCGATGCAGCAAAGTTTAAAACCACCTCTTCTCACATGGTTTGGTCCTAATGCTCACATTTTGCAGGATGAAGAAACTGAGGCATAGATGGGTCCAGGAACCTTCCCACCTGACAATCAGTAGAGCCAAGATTCAAACCGAAAACTTCCATATGGTTAAGTGGCCCTGCAAACGCTCTGCTTACTAGTCCTTTCCAGCTCCTCTGACGGCTGTGATTATTTTTGTACTTCTCTGTTTGATTGCTCTCTTCCATGTTAGATGGTAAAGCCTCTGACTGTGACAAGGATCCTGTCTGCCTGGCTCCCCACGCCTGGTGTCTCCCTGGAGCCGAGAGCATCCTCACGCACAACAGGCAAGTTATGCTGGAGCAAATGAGTGAGCGAGCGAGTGAGTGAACAAAATGAGCAGATAACAGAATAAAGAGCCATGTCTACATCTGTTTGGTGCTCAAGCCCTCCCCTCCAAGCTAGGGAAAAATTGCAGGCGTGCTGTCTACGGCTGAGTGAGCTAGACGCTCCTCCTGCCGGCTTGCTCACTGGCCAGCCTTGCCGGGTCGACGTCTGCCGGCTGAGGCCAGAGGCGGCTGAGGGCCAGGTCTGGGCAGCAACTGCAGCATCAGCATCTCCAGGGGAGCCCTGACCACATGGTAGCTGAACCTGGCACTCGTCCTCCAATCCTCCCATCTCCGTGTATAGCCAGCTCAACTGTGTCCCTTTATAAATGAAGGCACCAGGATTCAGAGTAGGAGTGACTTGCTCTGAAGTGTTGGGGGAGCTAGAATTCAGAGGAGCCTGTGAGTCCAGCCCTACAAATAACCCAGTGCAGAAGGGGCTCTCTCTGGTGCCCTGGGACCAGGGAGGCACTTTGGATGTCAGGTCTAGCTACTTTTGCCAGCCCCATCTCTCACTTTTCCCCACCCGCCTCATCCCCTCCAACCCAACATAATTCTCCACCCACTACAGCACACTGACCCCCTTTTATTTCCCCAAATGTGCCACCTTGCTGCTCACTTCTGACCTTTGCTGGTCTAGTTGCCTATAACACTCTCCTACGGCACATTCTTCAAGTCTCAGCTCACATGTTAACTCCTACAGGAAGCCTTCCCAGACTACTCCTCACCTGGGAGATGCCTCTGTTTTACCTTCCTATAGTTCACTCTGATTTCTACCATTGTGCTCAACACCGTCTGACAGTAATTCCTTATTTAATTGTTATCCCTACTATGTGATAGACTTTGGGAGGGCCGTGACCATGTTCAAGTGCTTCACCTCGTATTCCGACACCTAGCTTAATTCCTGACACAGAGTACATGCTGAATAGACATGTATTCAAGGAATCAATAAACCAAAATCCACTCATGACATCCAGCCCAGGCTTGGAGCCTGTGTGCTCCCTTTCAGGCAGGTCCAAGACTAGAATTAGAATAAAAGGGGAACGGAGGGAGGGAAGAAGTTTGTTTTTGTCTGGGTATTTGGAAAGCCACATTAGCTGTCAAGCGATCATAAAAGAATCAACTGTCACTCTCCTGTCACCTTATGGGCCTCTGACCTCATCAGGCCTCTTGGTTACAACCTGAATTGTCAAAGGGAAAGCAGACGCTGCACAGCAGCAACCAAGCTGCTGGACCATGTGTGACAAGCAGGTCGGTCCATCCCAGGGCAGGGAGTCAAGACCCTGGATCAGCCACACTAAAGGTGAGCATGTAGCCTCTGTCAGAAGATTCATGGCATCTACAAGGAATGCCCCACCCAAAACTGGTACTTTAACCAAAGATGAAGTTCTTTGTAAGACATATGAATGCAAATTTTTGCACGATTAAAATTAAGCCAACCAGGATGTACATTCCTGTGGGACAACTCTGGGATACATGGCTGTGCGGGTGGCTGTGAACTTCTGCTGGAGGCTTAGCATACATGGCAAGGAGCAAATCCAAGGGTCTCTGCCTCTCTCGACTCCCCACGGCTACCTCAAGTTTTGGAGATGCAGCTTGAGTCTGAGAAATCTTTGGGAAAATAACCACAGTCCTCCCAGACCTTTTCTGGAGGCAAACTGTGCTACCTAGAGATACTGCAAGCAGCCCGGCTCTGAGGAAAAGATGGGAGCTCCAGGCAGAGGGGACAGGCCAGACTATGGGGCAGAGACCATCACGCACAAGACAGGTATGGGTGGTAAAACTGATCTACCACGTACAGAGTAAGAGCAATGAGTCAAAGCATGAGACCACACTGAAGGGGGCTTAAAAAGTGAGGGTGAGGATGTTGGTGATGGTGATGATGGTGATGGTGGTGATGGTGATGATGGTGATGCAGTGTCAAGTGTGCACAGGCCCTCAGGCCGAATGCAGTCTTCTATTATTTGAGAAAATTCAAACGTCCTTGGTCCAGAGTCTGCCAGAGCAAGCGCTCAGTAACTCTCAGCCATCCAGGATCTCCCTAGGGTCTCACCAGACCCCATACTGGACTGTCACTACTACCACACAACAAAAGGGAGAAACAAAACCGAGCCTGTGTTAATAAACACACTCACGACCATGAATGACTGAAAAATTGTGCTGAACACTGGAATTTAACACAACACTGTAAAATGATTATGAATCAATAAAAAATGTAAAAAAATAAAAAAATAAATAAACACACTCACGAACAGGTCGAGGTACCACACTAGTCGGTGTTGGAATCAGGATGTGCAGGAGCATCCAAATCCAGGTTCAAGGTCCTCTTCAGGTTATCACATCGAGTTCGTGAACTAGGACTCTCTACAAAGGTCGTGGAGCCAGAAAAGCCACAGGGCACAGCAGCGTGACACTGTGACACTGTGCAAGAGGTGTGTTATGGAGATTTCTCTGGTCAGAGGGTGGAGGGTGGAGAGGAGGCCAGGAAGCTGGAGGCAGGGAGAGAGAGCATCTCCTGGTCTGCGGAGGTGAAAGTTGTAGAGAAAGGTGGTGACAGTGAGACAGGTAAGGAACAGGTGGACTTGAGAGGTTTAAGGGTAAATCAATGGCACGTGGTGGCAGGATACAGGGAGAAAATAAACACGGAAGGATTAATACGGCCACCCACATACAGGAGGCAGCTCCACATGCTCTTTGGATGCAGACGGCTGGTCGGAATCCCATAGGAGGAAGACGGACCTTCAAGAGCCATGTCCATCTTTCCCTCTTCTTCCTCCTCCCCCTCCTTTTCTTTTTTTGAGTCATTTATTGAGATGAAATCCACATAACATAAAATTAACCATTTTAAAGTGAACAGTTCAGTGGCATCTAGGATATTCACGATGCTGTGCAAACCACCTCGGTCTGGTTCCAAAATCTTTCCATCTCTCAAAAGTCAACCCCCCGTGTACCAACTAAGCCTTCACTCCCCATTCACCACTCCCCCCAGCTGCTGGCAACCACTAATCCGCCTTCTGTCTCTGTGGATTTGACTGTTCTGGACGTTTCACGTAAATGGACTCATACAGTCTGCAGTCCTTTGTGACTGGCTCCTTTCACTTAGCATAATGGTTTTGAGGTCCATCCACACTAGCAAGATCAGGGCCATTTCTCCTCATGGCTCTTTCCCCCTCTGGTCATCCTAGACCCCACAACTGCCCAGCACTGGCTGAGCCCTTCCTTCAAAGCACTGTTTATGGCAATAATAGCACAAGGTTCTTCCAAGCGGAGAAAAAAATTGGAGGTTAATGTAGAGATGAGCATTCACCCAGTATCTAATCCCACATGTGGCCCCTGAACTCTGACCCTGTGAATGGGAAGAGGGGCTTCCCTGGGGAAAGCAGACCTGAGGGTACATGCTTCTATTCTCCCTCTATTTCTTGTTACCTCCCGGCATCACGGACAACGGCTGGTGCACTGGCACAAGGTTGAGGCGTGAGATCTCATCACATCTAATTTTGTCCTGACGCAGAACTGTCAAGACCTCACATTTCAAAGGCAGAGGTTGTTTTGAATGCCAACAATAAGCTCTTGCTCTTTGACTCACTCTGTGAACCCCACAGGGTTTTAGATTTTCTTTTTCAATTTTGGAGTTTAGATCTTTTTAAAGCCAGCACTGCACAAAGCAGAAGCGGACAAGTGAATTCCCTGACTAGAGCTGTGAGCGTTGCCAGCAGTGAGCCTTAGAGGGGCTGATTTGACAATATCTGTATGGAACCCCACAGCCCGTGGTCAAGTGTGGACCAGAACTGCCGGGGGCATTTCCATCAGGGCACAGTTGAGAGCGTGGAGGAGCAGAGCAGAGGTGGAAAGGTGGGCATCCAAGTACCTGTGCTCCCCTCTCCCCACCCTGCTCTCCTTCAGGCTCTATCGTCTCTCCTCCGGGCTTTTGCTACAAAGCTTCCCGCACTCCTGGCCTCATGCTTTGCACACCTCCACCCGGCAGCCAGAGCCATCACCCCGAGAGGGGGACGGACGCATCCGCTGTCATCTCTAACAGTCTTCAGTGGCTCTCTAACTTCTATAGCAAGGGTTTCACCTGGGTCTAGGCACCCCCTGAACTCTCAGTGCTCTCTAAGCAAACATTTTCTGTCAAGGGCCAAAAGGTATATTCAAGACTTTGCAAGTTCTTCACACTGTGTATTACAACCACTCAGCTCTGCGCCTGAGCAAGAAAGCGGCCACAGGCAGTATGTAAACGAACGGCTGTGGCTCTGTTCCAACACAACTTTGTTACAAAACAACATGCCACTGGCCAGATGCGACCTGCGGGCTATAGTTCTGCCACGCTTGCTCTAAACTCTGAATCTCTATGCAAAACGATGTGCAGTTGTGCATTTCTGTGGAGAGCGGGTCCATCGCTTGCAGCAGTGATAGGGTTTGATGGTCCCCAGAAGGCTAATGCTCTCAAATGGTCTCACTCCAGCCTTGACCCTTCACTGGCCATGCAGGAAGACTCGCAGCTACTGAACACACTGGGCTCTCTCCCCTGTCCCCTGTCTCACACACACTCAGCCTGGACTGCCTGTGCTGTATATTACCTCATTCAGTAAATCCGTGAATACCCACAACTTTAAGACACCAGGATAGTTTTTGCCCTCATGAAATGTACTAATGGGAGAAGACAGATATAAGGAAACTACACATCTTACAACAACTGTGCTAAATGGTAGTAACCATAACATTGTGCTACAGCCATGTGAAGCAGTGGGAGAGGAGCAGAGCTGTGACAGGCAGGTAACCAACCTTCCCCCAGCAGGTTCCCAGGATCTGGAACTTTCAGTGTTAATACTAGGAGGTCCTGGTTAAACAGAGTAAGTTTATGTGGTCATCTTATACGAGGCTGGACCAAGGGACTCTAAATTAGAGTTGGGGCTACCGGAGGATGTGGCATCACAGGGAGAGATCTACACTTGGCAACACTAGCTTCCTTTTCTTCTAGTCACCTCCCAGCTGACAATCACTCTGCTCCATCCTTTTCCTTTTCCTTTTCCTTCTCTTCCCCGGGTCTGCACATTCCTTTTGTAGATCCACTCAGCTCCTCTCTGAGCAAATCAACATCTTTCTTCTTCAAAAGACAGAATAAGACTTCCTTTTCACATTAATATCTCTGTTCTGCCATATTAAAATTCTATTTTTGAAGAGTTTTCTTTTACTTTTTAGGATTTTCTTTGATTTTCTTCTCATATGGAGTAACAGAAGACAGGAAAGTTATAAGGAATGTGAAAATGTAAAGGAGCAGGGAGAAAATAAAATAAAATTCAGCTCTGTTCCACAGGCAATCACTAGTAGAACCCTAGTATATTCCCTGGTCATGTTTTTCTGTATTGGTTGAGATCATATGCACATTGTGAACCTTGTTGCAGTAAACTTCTCTGGGCATAAATCTTTTTATTTTTTGTAATTGAAGCTTTGTAGCAGTAAATTTTTTTTTCTGAAATGCAACTACATTAATTACACAAAAAGACCTACCACTTAGAAAGTATTGTTCCTATCTCTGGTGAGACAGTGGATCGTGGCTGAACGCAGAAAGCAGATGACAGATATTTTGCAAGGAGTAATGAACAAGCCTTTTGACGATGCCGTTGCTTCCTGGGTTTAGATAAGGAGGCTATGCCTGTCTGGACTAGAATTACGTCTTCTAGAATATTAACATGAGAGTAGCCCTTCAGTAATTGTACTTGCCAAGCCCCATGCTGAGTAAAATGACTTGGAAAGGGATGATTTTATCTACTGATTGAACCACACGGGATTGACATTGTTGTAGCACAAATACCATCAAGTATTGGCAACTTCATATGGTTTAACTTACTTAAGCCCAGGGCTGCTAAGTTTTAAAACTCAATTTCTCTTGAATACACATGTAATGGATCGGCTTCCCTGAAAGAAAGCCCACATATTGGTGTCATACGTCTGAGTTCCAATCCGGGTTCTACTACTTTACGAGGCAGAGTGTGAGTGAGTTATTCATTTCTCTCAGCCTCAGTTTCCCCAACAGTAAGATGTGGATGACAGCAACTATGTTATCAAGGTACCAAGAGGACCAAAGCACTCCCTCCTGTGCAGGTACAAGAAGGGATGTTTCATCAAGGGAGCTCACTTAACAGACCCCTGCTAGGAACTCCTGCTCACGGGACTGCACGCTTAAGGTAACTGACCACAGCTCTCATTACCCACTCGCCCTGTTCAGGAACATGTTAAATTCCAAATGGTCTAAACCGACCTCCTTCAGCAGGTAAGGAAACCTGAGACCCAAGACTTGAAGTGGTTTCCCTGTGTCAAGCTAACTGGTATTTGTTTGCCAGTGAGACATGCTTTGTCTTTATGTTGACACACGGCCCCCAAATTGTAGACACTAATGCTAACCTTAAGATTCTGGTTTCCAGTCATATAATCCATTGGCTATAGATAGATCAGAGGAGGGAAGGGGATGGGTCTCCTAGAGCAAGAGGAATTACCACTATTGAATGTCACAGAGCCGCACATTCATGCCAGTGAAAGAGACCTGAGATCCAGGCATTCAGTGTTATTCTTATTTTTTAAATGAAGTTTTGGTTTGTAGCAGAAAAGTCACTAAGGATCCTCTCAGCAAGTCTCAGGACACATGCAGATATGTTCCACCCAGTTGTATTAAAAATGGATATTGAAAGTTAGAAGGTTCTATACCAGCACTTCCCAGTTACTTCTAAAAGGGTGAATCCACCCCTGATATAATGGATAGATTTATGCTGCTTCAGCCTTTTGGGAAAATGAGCACCCCAGAAGACCCTGTGCAGATTTTATTGTGAATCAGGTGTGTAAAAATCAGATGGTGCTCTCCTTGCCATCTCCCGAAAACCTGCTGATTTATGGAAGCTGGGAGAGATTGCATTGCAAGGTTGAAATCAGTACTCTCCCTTTCTTCTATTCCCCATAACACCTTGCAGAACTCAGAGAAAGACCCTGATGCTAAAAATGGGAAAATAAATAGCTCTGAGAGGGTGTTTGAGAAAAAAACAAGCCATTTTCTAAACTGTGAAGATAATAGAAGAGCTGAGTATAGGAAAGGCAGAAAATAGGAGAACAAATAATAGTAAAAGTAAGGTCTCGGCCCTGCCTTTCTGTTTTAAGTTCTGTGGTTTTGGGCAAGGAAAGTAGGGATGCTAGGACAAAGACAAAGCTCCTAGATGCTTGCTAATATCCACTGTCTCTTTCTCTCTCAGCAAATGTCACTCTACTAACAGACTATTTTCCCAGACTCCCTTGAGGCTAGGTGTAGACATATGACAATGAATTATAAGCAGAAGTGTGGTAGCACACTTCCAAAAATAACCTTTAAGAAGAAGGGGTATGGTCTTCCATATCTACTTTTTTGTGGCTTGGAATGTATATATAATGGCTGGAGCTTCTGCAGCTATTTTGGACCATGAGGCAGCATGCTAAAAACAGCAGAGCCTCAAGGCTCTGTGTCCCTTGGTCACTTCATGAAGCTGCCATACCACCCTTGGATTGCCTAGCTCTGAATATTCTTTTACTTGTGGGAATAAGTCTTTTGTGTTTAAAGCACTGTGGGAAATTTTGTTATCCAAAGATGAATTTAATCATAATGATACAAGTACCAACTTCATAGGTTTACTGTGAGACTTACAAAGCCAATGTGTGCGCAAAATGCCTGGAAGGAATAAAAGATTATCCCTCTGTCTCACTGTTGTGTTTAACACACACATATACCGTACTTCAAGGTGAAAGTATTCATCAAAAGTTCATCAGAAGTATATGAGTAAAATATGGAACTGTGTCTTACTCTGGACAAAGACTCAAAGAACAAAGATTATTATTATTACATAAGCGAGGATTTGGACCTTATCAAGCTAAATATTCACTTTAACTAGTCTGAGTTTTAAATTTTGATTTTTACTAGACAGAATAGCAACTAGTCTGGAATACTGTGCAGAATTTCCCATATGACTTCTACACTTAAATGTCTAAAAACCAGGGCTAAAACAAAACTCTTCCTTTATTTTTTAAGGCAGTTTCTCTCTTGGTGATCTCCATCCCTGGAAATGGTACCACTCTGTCAGTCTGGCCCACCTCCCAGGAGCTATCCGTAGTCCCTCTTTCTCCCTCCTGTCATCTGACTCATCAGCAAATCCTGTTGAATTACCTCCAAAGCCTTTCCCAAATCCACTCACTGCTCACTCTATGTCCTCCACCAGTGTTTCTTCCCCAACAGCTGCCGTTGCTCCTTGGCTACTGTTTTGGTCTTGCTCTCTTAAGCCAGAATGAGTCATGTTATGAGTCTGATGAAAACTGTCTAACGGTTTCCCAACACAATCCTCACCCTGCCTACAGACCAACATCTCTTTCACATCTCTCCCCCTTGGCTCCTCAGCTGATGCCATGTGGCTTTATTTCTGATCTTTGAATGCACTAAGGTCACTCCTGCCCTGGGACTTTTGTATCTTCACTTTCCCTTCTCTGAAAAGCTCTTCTCCTACATTGTTGCATGGTGGCATCCTGGACACTCAGATTTCAACTAATTGTCACCTCCTCAGATGCCTTCCTTGACCACCTTCTCTGAAAACGATCCCCATCTCTTTACGTCACTGTTTTAGCATTATAATATATGTACCTACCTTGTGTTTGGGGATTTGTCTGAAACTCCCACTGGACCAAAACTCCACAGGAGTAGGTACCTTCGGTGTTGTGTTTATGGCTATATCATCTGTGCTCAGCACATAGTAGGTGCTTAAAAATTATTTTTTAAATGAGTGAGTTAATAGGTCATGTCAGTCAAAATATTAAAATCAGCTGGACTGATTTGACTCAGCTACTGAACTCAATATTGTTAATATGAAATTCAAAGTGAGTCCAAACAGAATTGCTAATATTAATCCAGCAAGTGTTCCAGACTTTAATGGACTCCCTGCCCCGCCCCACACTACATCCCATCACCCCAACCGAAGGCTTTCCCTGGGAGCCAGCAGCCATTTCTTTAGCTAAACAAGCCAAGAAGGGACTAAATTGCTCATTAATAGTAGGTGGAGGGGGGGTGCAGAGAGTAATAAACATATCCCTCTGTTTACATTCATGCCTCTTCCTTCTCTTTCTATTGACATATGATAAGGGTTATTACGAAATTATTGACTCACTTTATCCATCCACAGTGGATGGGCAAAGCTTTTCTCTAATTAAGCAAATCCTAGAGATGCAAGTCAGCTGAGGGAGAACTTTCATTTCCAACTATAGATAGCCAGAACTAAGATAAGCCTTTTCCTACCTTTTTTTGGTCTCTGCCTACTGAACATGCCAAGTGCAGTCAACCACTCCATCTGCAGGGTACCCCGCCACATACACATACACCCCAAGTATTAAGCCTTAGGAGCTTAGCAAACAGACATAGAGCAGAAAAAAAGCTTGATGCCAAGCTTGACAAGGTAGAATGATCAAGATGTATTAATACTTTTATTGAACAGGAGACGTGAGTTAAATAGCAATGAAGTTAATAAACTGATTCTTATTTTCTTCACTCAATCAGGTCTCAGACTAATTTTCTTATTGGTAATTTACTAATTATTGATAATTTTGAACAGTGTTTTTGATAAAGCAAAGATGGCAGGGTGGTTTAATAATCGAAACATTATTAGTTCAGGGGCCAGAGAGATCTGGGTTCAAATCTCAACTTAATCCTTTGTAACCTACCTAGCTGTATAGGTAGGTTAGTGATTTTCCATTTTTTCTTCTTGTAAAGAGGGATGAGAAACAACCCCAATCTAAAGTTGAAAGTATTAAAATGAGATGTTACCAAGCATAAAGCACTTTGCCCAATGGGTCACCTTAACAAAATTCACAGAAGGATAGGTTGAGTATAGCTCAGTGGTAGAGCTCGTGCTTAGCATGTGTAAGGTCCTGGGTTCAATCCCCACTACCTCAATATTAAAAAAAAAAAAAGGAAAGTTCACAGCAAATATTACTTCCTTGCCTTTTATCTTCATCTTTATTACTGTTAAGCCCTGAACCAGCCTTTATCAACAATGATGAGTATCCAGTCTAATCACTTTTCCAGCTGGTGATGTTCACTTGCATGTGGTCCAGTTTCCTCACATGGATTTTAACTTGAGTTATTGTTCTCTCTTAAAATATAATGTCTCAACACAGCCCATGAGAGCCTGGAGAGTCTAATCATACCCACATTTGCTTCTGTGATTCTCATTTCAAATCCCCAACACTGCCCTGGGCTCAACACTCCAAACTCAGCATCCTCCTTTGTGTTGCTTGAACATTTCAACGTTGCCCTAGTCTTTGCAGGTCTGGTTCCCTCTCATCCTCCAGGCCTCAGGTCACCAGCTCATAGAAGGACACTTCATGACCGCTCTATAAACATCTCCCATCAATCACTCTCTCCCACGGTCCTGTTTATTTCCAGCAGGACACTTAGGTACAATCCGAAAAAAAAAACCATCCCTTCCATGTCTGTCCGCTTGTTTAATATATGTCTGCTCACCAGGGTCTATGCTCCTCCAGGCAGGGCTATTACCTGGTTCTCAGCTGCCTGCTCTGAACAGGCTCCCAACTAGCGTTTAATAAGCAAGTGAACTGGTTTCCCCCTAAAAGACAGCAAGGCAAGGATTTGGGAGCAAGTGGTTTACTTGGGAGGAAATTTCGGGAAAAACCAGCAAAGAAGTGGGGGAATGGGACAGGGAAGGGACAGAAACTGGGAAAGGGTGGATTTTCATGCTCATTACCACTGAGGGCAACTGGGACTGGGACTTTCTCTGGGGAACGCGGGGAGCCGAGCAGAATAGCCACGTGGCTGTCTGCACTTCCCACGTCCATCCTGGGAGAGGTGTTTTCTTTCCACCAATTCACATGGGTTTCTGATCGAGGACTAATAATTCCAAACATTTCTAGCTTGCTTCAAAACAAAGTGGGATCCAGGGGCCGGAGAAAGCACTCAAAAACTCATAGGGGCTGGCAGTTGGAAATCAGGCAGGATATGCCTCAAAATGCTAAGTTCCAAGGACACATGTGATAATGACCTTAACTGCTGCAGTGAAACTTAGGGCAAAAGCACCAGCATGAAAAATCAAGGCTACCCCCTCAAATCTATGAACCATGCCCCAAACACACACACCACATTCATATGATATATGGGACGGGGTATGTACACCATACACCCACAGCAGCTAACCTTCTGCTCTCTTCCCAAATGACATTTTGAACAGAAAACGACCACAGAGAATTACTCCTCGAATATCTGTGCCAATGTATTGGGACATCCCAACCGTGGACTGGGGAATGGCTCTGGCTTGGGATCCAACACGATTCTGAAATAACCAATAACACATTAACAAGGTTTATGCTGCAAATTACTCTGTACAAAGTGCTATTAAAAGTCAGTGATGAGTGAAAATAGCCTTCACAATTTCACATCAACATTCAAACCCTAGATTGAGTTTCTCCTCTCCACTTTCATTCAAATAATTATCTCCCCTGGATTAAATGATATTTTTAAATTCAATCGCGTCTCATAGCCATATGTTTATTTTACTTGGATGAGGGAGAAAGGTATCTTAATTTCTCATAATAAGAGCTTTCGTGAATGCTGGAACTTCAGTGACATGGCAGTAATCAAAACTGAATTCTATACAAGAGGTAAATTATATTGCCTTCCAAATTAATTTGCAAACAGTCACAATACTAATAAAATGCAGGCGAGATTCTGATTTCCCTTTTGCAAAAACCCAGCTCCTCAATAATCAGAAGCAGCAAACTCACCGAGGAGCATAGTATCAGGTGTAGATAATGTGCCAGAAAGTCTGAGTTTAGCCCCAGATGTGCAGGGCAAGTGGTGGAGACCAAGAACAACAAATTAGGAGGCAAGCTGCCTCTGATTCTTGTCTTCAGTTTCGTTATGCTCCGTGGCTGATCCTGGAAGGTGCCAGCATCCAGCCCCAGACAATGAAATGGACAAAGGACCTGATTGAGGACAAGGCTCTGCAGTACTGCAAGTCCTCTAACCCCCTTCTTAGGAAGGCCTCAAGTCTGATCCCACCTCCAGTGAGTTGTTTATTTTTAAGACCTGCAGCACAGATTTTCCTTTGAAATCTACCTCTGTTGATAGCTGGGTCTCTTATCACTTGGAGCTGCGTGAAGGCAAGGACTTGGCGGGTGTGTCTTAGCTTCCTATGACTGCTCTAACGAATGAGCACAAACTTAGTATCTTAAAGCAACAAACGTATTCTCTTGCAGTTCTGGACATCAGAGGAGAACACGTTTCCTTGTCTTTTTCAGCTTCTAGAGGTCCCCTGCATTCCTCAGCTCGTGGCCCGACATCACTCTAACCTTTGCTTCCATCCTCCTGGTTCTTTGTTTTTCCTTGACCTTCTTGCCTCCCTCTTATAAGTACCCTTGTCCTTAAACCCATCTGGATAATCCAGAACCATATCCCCATTTCAAGATTCCTAATAAGATCTGTAGAGACCCTTTTGCTATGGAAAGTAACATCCACAATTCTGGAAATTAGGATGAGGACATCCTGGGCAGGGATCACTCTGCCCACCACAGTGGTAATTACTACTGTATCTCAAGCACCTAGCCTAGAAAAGCTGTGTCCAGACAACATGGAATTATAGTGAAATGGCAATGAGATGAGGGAATTCAGAATACGTGCTTTGAGTGTGAAATCAGGCCGTGAATCCTGGCTCTGCTGTGTTAGCCTATCTTCTTGAACCTTTCTGAACCTCAGTTTCTTCACCTTCATAACACTTCATAGGATCCACTTTAAGTAGTTAAGATAAATTAGAAAATGCCTGTTGAGAGTTTTGCCAGTGAAACCAAGGGTCAGCAAATGTTTTCTGTAAAGGACCCAGAAGTAAATATTTTCAGCTTTGAAGGCCATGTGGTCTCTGTTGACACTCAGCAGTCACAGCATAAAAGCAGCTGTAGACAATACATAAATGAGTGAGTGAGGCTATGTTTAAATAGAACTTTATTTATGGACATTCAAATTTTAATTTCATGTAGTTTTCATGTCATGAAATATTATTTTTCTTTTTCCCCAACCACTGAAAAGTGCAAAAATAAAAAATAAAAAATAAATTCTTGGCCTGTGAGCTACTCAAAAACAGGTGGCAGGCTGGATTTGGCTCACGGATTGCTGAACCCTGAACCAGATGATCTTCAAACTTCCTCCTAGCTAAGTCTAGGATTCTCTCAGCCAGAAGGCCATGTTCAGGGAAGAGGGGAGACAGTCAAACCCATGGTCAAATTCCGATTTCACTTCTTTGGTAGCTGAGTTACCTACAGTAGCTGACTTAACCTCTCTGAGTATCTGTTTTCTCACTAGCCAAATGAGAAAGACATATCTCATCTGGAAATTACAAAGGTTAAAGTAAGCCAATGACACAATACAGTGTCCAGCTTGGCCTCTGTCCCATAGTAGGTGCTCAGTAAATGTTAGCTCTCATCCATCTTCACTCACTTGGAGAAAGGACATTTCTTCATGGGAAGAATCTGGCTCTCAATTGGTCTTTTAAAGAGGCAACTTCCAATAACAAGACTGAAATACTGAAGAAGGTATTCTCTACTCTTAACAGCCTGTCAGACCCAGTGGTTCACCCAAAGTCATAATGAATAAGAAACAGCAGTGACTCTAAATGGTTCTGCACGCCACACGCACTTAGCCAAGACCGAGTCTGACAGAGGGACAGGGTGCCTGCTGCCAAGTCCTTCGGAATGTGTCCCTTCCTACGGGAGGTCCAGGCTTGGAGAGCCTTGGGTTGAGTCCAGGGCTGACTGTGGCTGAATTGAACGTTAGGAATTTTTCAACTCACTGAGAGTAATAGAAGGCAAGTTTGTTGTACTTTGTGCATCCTATTCAATCTCCCCATCCCCACACCCCAAGCCCCCACCCACCCCGAACAAGCAAACCCTCTCCCTGCCCATCTGCTACAGCTAGCGGAAGCACACAGTGATAAAACACCAGCTAAGCGCTTACATCATTTTACAATCAAACATCTCCAAATCTGTTTATCTGATCAGCCCCAAACTCTGTCAGAGCGTTGACATGTGCATTTCTAAATAATTTCAGGATGTCAACCTGAATAGACCCGCAGAATCGGAAAGTTAATTATCTTTGACAACTTTGCCAGCTAATTTCCTATTTATATGTACCAAACTGGGGGCCTCTTTCATCCCCTCTTGTCACAAAGGATTTATCAATCAAATCAAGGCCTAAAATTGTCTGCCAAGGCATTCCAGCTTCCCAAAGGGGCGTTTATCTGTTTGAAATCTCGCCGACTATCCAATGACAGCGAAGTTAACATAAAACAGAAGAGGAGCTGCATCCCTTCTGGGTGAGGCCCTGGCAGCAGAGGGCCCTGCTGGCCACTTCCCCCAGCACAGCACCCTGACCCTCTCTCCGTCCTCTTGTCTTTATCTGGCTGCACTTGTCATGCCCCCAATTTCCAAAGCGGCACCAGCTTCACCTCTAGATTTCAGCTGACTGGTCCAGCCAAACGCCAGGGCCCCACCTGCCAGAGTCGATCTGCTGACCCTCACTCAGGAAGGTGGGCCCCGTCGGGGAAAGCCACCGGGCTGGCGCTGGCAGGCGGTTTGATGCTGGCCATCGGGATACTGTTGTTGCTACCTCCCTCTGACAGGCAGTCACATTGAACCGTAATGGCTACTTCCACTGTGAGTTCCCGGGACGGGACCGCAGCTCTGCAAGACTGCAGAGGCTGTCAGGGAGCCGGCACGTGGGCCGGGGAGGCCTGCCTGTGATTCTGCCTGTAATTCTGTTATTGGGTCCTTGTGTGCAACTCGGCTGGCCGGCCAAGGAGGCAGCTGCAGTACAAGGGGTGGTATGGCTGGTTCCTGCCCACCCACCAGAGGCACCAGCCGGGAAGAAGTCTCGGGAGGAAGCTGTTCCTGTCATTCATTCATCAATTCAACACACAGTTGTGTTGATTGAGGTGGACACAGGGCCCTGGCTTTCAGAAACTTCCAGTTTAATGGGTGATATTTGCTCTTTGCTCTTGTTTAACATATCTAAGTCAAGTACCTCTACGTGCAGGACACTGTTCTAAACATGAAGCAGATAGCAGTAATAAATAAAGAAGAAGAAAAAGAGACCTGTTCTCATGGAACTTACATTTTATTGCAGCAAACCATGGTTGGTAGGCAAAATCCAGCCCTTGACCTGTTTTTGTAAATAAAGTTTTATTGGCACAAGCCACACCCACTTATTTGCATATTATCTCCAGCTGCTTTTGTGCTGCAACAGCAGAGCTGAGTAGTTTTAACAGAGACCATAGGTCCCACAAAGTTTCTGAAGTATTTACTGTCTCATCCTTCACAGAAAACATTTGCTGACAAATAGAGGTAATTTCAACACAAGATAAGTGGAAATACAGATATGCAGAGTCCAGAGGGAGCCTATATGACAGCTGGCTTCAAGGGGTGGTTTTCTTCACTGCTGTTGCTACAATGTCTGGCACAGGGCTTGGCAGAGAGTAGTAGGTGCTCACTAGAAAGTTCTCATCAGCTGGGTGTCACTAGAAAGTTCTCATCAGCTGGGTGAAGGAGACAACGGAAGTTCTGATGGGGAGGGAACTGGGCAGGTGGGAATTTTCTAGAAGGTTTGATGAAGGAGGTAATAAGTAAGCTGGATTCTGAAGAACAAAAAGTACTCATCAGAAGAAGAGGGAGAAAGATTTTCTTGGAGATGGGAATTCACTTGTCATATCTGCTGTACAGAAGCATGGGATAGGAAATTGGGTTGAAGGAACAAAGAGTTGGTGCAACACATGAACCCAAATATGAGGGTAAAGGGAAGTGCATCGGGAAATTAGGGAGACATGATACCAGGTGAAGACTTTTTATAATCTTGCTGTAGACAGGCAGTGTGCCCTCCAGGCCCAGGCTAGTGGGGCCTCCATCCCAGCCCCACCCTTCAGTGACCCCATGCTTTGAAGTCCCTCCCGTGAAACAGACCTCAGTCTTCATTTCTCCCTTTTGGAGCACTCTTGAGCCCTTTACCCTGTATATGGAGTCAATGTCCCCAAAAGTTCCAGGATTCATACCTATGGGGTCATCCCCATGGCCAGGCAGGTCACGCTCAATGAGCAATGCTCTTTGCACAAATGGACTGCTCTCATTTCTCCACCCCGGGCCCCTTGCCTGGCTTTCCCTATGCATCCAGCTCTCTGGACGGCAGGGTGCCATCAACATTGAAAGATCACATGCTAGGTACGCAGTGATTACGTCCTCAAGAGTTCGAAAGACGACACCATTGAAGGATGTATTGTTCTACATTCTGTGTCGTTACAAAATAAAATTCCAAACACTAGATTTAATATGCCCAGAAAATAAATCATCATTCCCATTTTCTTGCACACTCTTGGTAAGACTGCACTTGCAGTGAAACACAACCTTCGAATCAGTGGAAGCCAGTATTCACAGGTAGCATGAAGGGTGATGCTGTGTTATGAGGAATGGTGGAACCAGAGCTAAATCAACAGTACTGGGAGCTGCAGAGGCTACAATATATCTGTGTTGGTTCAATATAAACCAGTTATGAAAAGTGACAGCATTATGAGTAAAAACAGGGTTGCTACTTGCTGCTCATGACAGAAGATGTGAAATCAGTCAGGAATGGCTTACTGACAATAAGAAGCACAAAGAAGTGGTCCTGGACCCGAAGCAATGAGGCCTGGACTCTTCACATGAGCAGACTGGACAATAAACAAGTTCATGTCCTTTCCTCGTTGCTCCACAGCTTCACCAGTAAATCACCATACCTCATACAGTGAATAAATTTTATAATCAAACTGTTTACATAGACAAGGGCCCCACAAAAAAATTTCCCAGAGTCCCATACATCCCCCAAGGGGTCCTGAAGGCACAATACTTGCATTTCCATATCAGAGAAGTATCATGTTAAAAAAAAAAAGAAGCCAACAATTAATTTCTCATTTTTTCACTTAATGGAGGGATCGTGGATTGAACCCATGACCTCATGCATGCTAAGCACACAACTTACCACTGAGCTATTTGCTCCTCCCAAGAAGCCAACAATTAAAAAGCCAATAAATGACTTGAATGAATCTTCCCCTTTACGGTTGCCCATAGAGAACGTCTTGCACAGACCAGAAACTTACCTTGAACCCGCTTTTCTCCTAGTTCTCACCTCCCAGATTCTCCAGGGTTTGTCACGCAGTAAATCTGCTCCCTCCCCAGCCTCCCCACTTCTTACTTTCTCTCCTCTGAGCCACTGACTGTGCCTCTTAGTAGAGGTTTGACCTTCTCACTATGTTCATCACAGCCCAGTCTCCTCTCTCCTCTCTCTCACTACCTGATTCTGCATCGCAAAATTCTAGAAACACCCTTGGCAGAGACCCACTCTTACTGCTTCCAACTACTTCCTCTCTGATGGACTTTGAAGGAGGGGGTGCCTCTGAACACATGTCACTAATGCCATATCTGTCATATCACGCTTGTTAGACGAAGATCCTGGATTTTCCCCAAAAGGCAGAAGGATGGACTAAGAATCAAAATAACAGGTTGTGGTGCCAGCCAGACACTGCCTTCCAGGTAAAGTAAAGTTTTGAGTAGCTGGATGAAAATTATATGAAAGGCTGACACAGTGTCAATGAGATCTTGAAATTATTTAAGAGATGGAGTTTCCACCACTAAAGGGTATGTGTGGCAGAAATGATGATACAAGATTTGGGGCATTAATTCTGTAATTTGTTATCAGTTTCATCTTGATCCTTTCCTACCTGAGCTTCCGCATATAAAACTTAACCTATGGAGTTAATATGGGTAAAAATTATTGCCCTGGGGGCTCCAAATGGTGTAAGGAGTGAAGAAGGCAAAGCCATTCCTCAGGTCCCCTCTCTACAGCCAACTTTAAATAAACTACTTAACTGTGTGTGTGTGTGTGTGTGTGTGTGTGTGTGTGTGTGTGTGTGGTCTTGAGAGTAATCCTGCAAAGCAGGTGTGAGTCTCCAAAAAATAATGAAATGAGATTTTTTTGTGTGTTTAGATTTTTAAATTCATAGACTTTTATTTTTTAGAGCACTTTTAGGTTTGTCAAAAAATTAGACAGAAAGTCCACTGAGCTCCCATACACTCTCTCTCCTCCCTTCCTTCTCACCCCCGGCCAGTTTGCCCTATTATCAATATCTCGCACAAGCATGGTATGTCTGTTACAAATGATGATCAAATATTAATGCACTGTTATCTACTCATGTCCTCAGTTCATATGCGGGTTCATGCTTTGTATTGTAAAGTTCCATAGGTTGTGAGATGTTTTGTTTTAGATTGCTTTTTTCCTACAGCCTTTAGCACCTGAGGACAACTTAAAATTTTTAAATTTTAAAGCAACCACATTTAATAAACAATGACTGAACTCCTTTTTTAAGTATCTAAGGATATAGCCAATCAATTCACTCCAACAACATGCATGTTATAAGGCACTACAGTACATCAGGTACTGAGTGCACGCTGAGGACAGAGTAGTGAAGAAGAGAAACAGTCGTTTCCCTCATAAAACTAAGAGTTTAACAGACGAGATGAATATTCGGTAACTACAAGTAGGAGCCCCTTCCAAAGAGCACATACAGAAGCAGCAAGGATCTGCCCAAAGCGGGCAGAATGATGGCCCAGACGTCCTGGACGTCACAGAAGCAAAGAGCCTGGATGGTCTAGCTCATTTCCGGGCCATCTCTCAGGTCAGAGTCTGATCTCAGAGGGCTTCGTCTAAGCTGGAGGCTGGCTCAGGTCCCCACTTGCACTTTCCTGGGTCCCAGGTATCCCCAGATTCCCCATACCATGAGGCCCCATGCAGATCCCACAGGACTCAGTCCCAGGGCTCCAAGAGCCACCTCCTGTCACATCCCCCTCTCTGTGGGAGAGAGGAATTCGCTGCCTCGCCACGCTGACACCCTTTGTCTGGCAATGCTGAGCTGGCCAGTTCGTGCCTAGGGTTTACTTCCATCACAAATTTTCTGAGCAGCAAAGGACCGGCACACTCGGAGACCGTTGGTCTTGCATGCGGGTTTCCGGGTGCTTAAAACAACAGAACTGTATTCTCTGAAACTGGACACTGGAAGTCGGACATCAAGGTGTCAGCAGGGTCGTACTCCTGGCAGAGCCTCTAGGAGAGAATCTGCCCCAGGCTTCTCTCCCAGGTTCTGGGGGGTGCAAGCCATCCTTGACATTCCTTGGCCTGTAGACACATTGCTTCATCCTCCTCCTATATCTTCACGGGGTCTTCCCTCTGGATGACTTCACATCTTTATGTCCCACAGTCCTCTTCTCATAAAGACACTAGTCACTGGATTTAGGGCCCAATGAACCCAGTATGGCCTCAACTTGCTGACATCTATGAAGACCCTATTTCCAAATAAGGCAGCAGTCACAGATTGTGAGCTGAGGACTTGTACTTAGCTTTGGGAGGGACAGCAGCGAACCCACAGCACCTTGAATTCCCAAAGCTGGCTCACAACCAGTTTCCCCCAGAGTGAAACCAAGTGGAAGCAAAGCTGAGGCCAAAAGAAAAAACAGACCCTGTTTCCTGGCAGCTCGGCTGTCTTGACGTAGCACCGATTGGGCGGAAGAGCACAGACGATGTAAGTGTGACGGGCACGTGTAGGTGATTTAAAGAAGGAAAAGGCAGGAGGGGGGCATTCTGGGAGCTGAAAAATCCAAGTACAACTTCCCGTCGCCCTAGAAACATCACTTTCCTCATCTCAGGTGAGACCCAGATGTGAGGTTAGGCCTCCTGCCTTCGGAGATTTAATTAAACATCACCCATCACGCGTTCATTCCAAAACACAGCAACTAAGAGCCTACAGCGCACGCACTGTTCTGGGCACTGCGGACAGAGCAGCGAGGGAAAGCACCCTAACACTGGCGCTCACGTTCTAGTAAAAGGAGACCAGCGAGAAGTAAGCAAATAGGGGGAAAGGAGAGAGAGGCGTCATGCAGCGGGTGTGGAGGGAAGGGGACAAGGAGGGAGGCCACTCTGGGAAGTTCAGCTCCAGATCAGGAAGCCAGAGGCAGCGAGTGCAGGAGGTGGGAAGCAAAGTAAGAAAAGGTCTCTGGCTTGTTTCTCGTTTGTTTCTTTGGGGGATGGAACTGACTCACAGACAGCGAGGTTCAGACATGAAGATTCGGTGAGCAGGGTTCAGGATGTAGGGAAGAGCAGGCACTACTGATGGCTGAAGGTCTGGTGGGGGGGATAGCTAGTGGTGAGAACGACCACAAGTGGAGGCAGAGTCACAGTGGGAGCCACACCCACACGCAGGAACTGAACGTTTAGACCTGCTCCTGCCCGGGGACCTGAGTTCTCGCTTGGCTCTGCTGCCTTTCTCTCCCACTCTGCCTCCTTGCTGAAAAACACCCTGGGAGTGGACCCAATCACAAACACCCTGAAGTGTCCAAGTGGGCTGCCAAGCGAGAGCCTCTGTAGCAATTCCCAATAGTCAGGCTACATTGGGGTTTCCCACCTCGGCCCAATTACATTCGGACTGTAATTCCTCCTGGTGGAGGCTGCCCCAGGCGTTGCAGAATGTTCAGGAGCAACCCTGGCCTCCACCCACTGGATGCCAGTGGTCCCTCATCTCCAGTCCAGCCCATTCATGTGGCCTTTAAACCACCCTGCCCCCTCCTCCCCATCCCCATCACTGCCTTCCAGAGTTGACCTGACTGGCTTCAAACAAAAAATAAACAAGCCTGAAGGGTGCTCTGAAAAATAACTCATAATTTGCTTTTCTTTACTAAAGCATCATTCCTGTCTGCAGTATGCACAAAGAACGTCTTTTCTCCTTCTGAGTCAACAAAAACAAGTCAAAGTACAGAATATTTCGGAATATTTTCTCTGAATGATTTAAGTCATTATTCTACTTTCAAACATTCCCTAGTGAAAAAAAAATTATTTTTAAGTCAGGGGTGTGGAGGATGGGGAAAGTAGGCCAAACAATATTAAACTCTAATGTATTATAAGTTTTACTGATTGTAATTGCCATTACCATCATCACCATTTTTATTTTTCTGACCTAATCATGAAAAAGTCACAATTCTCAAAAGCACAACTGCATCTAATGAGATCTAACCAGGATACGAATGTCTTCCTAGTACTTCATTTTTTGCCGTCAATCCAGTTCAAATTCCAAGATACCACTGAATGAAGGATTCTCAAAACTCCACACTAAAGAGCAAATCAAGATTTCCATTAAAAAAGAAAAACCGCATGTTCCCAGGTTTTTATCCATTTGTATACCTATAAGAAGCAGCTGCAACTTTGCATACAAGTGATTTCTTTTTACATAAATAAAATGTTTTCTGCCATTTTTAGTCACTGAAGCATTAAAAAAAAAAAGTGGAAGCAGTTGAAAGGACAGGCTTTAAGAAATAACTCTGTTGAATTCCTGAATGATTAGTTCTTGGTTTTTTGAAAAGTTTGTCGTGCATCCTATTCCCAATTCAATTTACACTTACCCCCACAGACCTCTGTGCCTTTTAATTGCTACTCTGATTTTTTAAAATCAGTTTTATGGAGAAATACTGCTATTCTGATTTCTGATGCAAAGAGTTTTTTGTCCCAAAGATGTACCACTGCCTGAGATAAATGATTTGGGGGGGGGTTTGAAAGTACGTTTAAACATGGCATTAAGAAATCGAAACATGAAGACTATGCACGTCAAAGGTAAACGTGTCAGCAGGAGCCTGCCTTGGAGAGAACTTGTCAGTCTTTGTATGAGCTGGATGTTGTAAAACCTGAGAAGCAACACTGTCCTATGACTCACTCCCAAGCTGGGCTCAGTACTCCACAGGGACTGTTGAGGTGGTTTAAGAATGTGCACCAAAGAAACCCTGCAGCTGGGTGTTGGAATTCTCCCCAGGCTAGCATCATGTCCTCCCCTATCCACTTCACTTCACCCTCTCCTCTTTAGCCAGAAGAGGAGCTGGTCAGGACTCCACTTACCAAGTTAAAAGGCCATTTTTGGATAAGCTTAGAACCTTTGTTATTTAACTACTGACATAAATCAATCTATACACTCAGGAAAACTTTACCCATCACAGTTGCTTCAAGTGTTCACTTTTTTAACCAGCAAGAAGCTGCAAGGAACAAGAATCTCAAACTCAGTAGATTCAAGCAACCTGTACCACACATTTTTTGTTGCTCATTGTTCTGTACGTTGACTGGTGGTCTTCTGATCTGGGCCAGCTTGCATGGGCTGGATGATCCAGAATGGCCTCACTCCCCTGTCCGGCAGCTGGCTCAGTGTCAGATGCAGAGACAGCAAGGGGACAGCTTGGCCAAGTGTCTTGTCACCCAGTTGACTAACCTGGACTCTCTCGCCTGGTGGTGGCAGTGCCTGGTGCTTCCAAGAGAGCCAGCCACCATGCACAAGCATTTCCTAGAGCCTCTGCTTGCTGTATACCTGCTAGTATCTGACTGACCATGTCAAGGCCAGCCAAGAGTCAATACAGGGGGTCATGACCGAGTCAATATAGGGGATCATTACCAAGGGGATGTGCTAGAAGGAGGGGAATCATTTCTGGTCATTTTTAATTTATCACATTTTTTCATTAAACAAATACAATCGGATCCTCATTATTCATAGGATTCCACATTTGTGAATTCACTTCATAATCACTAAATTTATTTATAACACCGAAAACACAGCATTTTTGTGGTCATTCACAGACATGAAAAAATTGAGTCTCCTGACCCACACGCTCCCTGCTGAGGCTGACTCTGGGAAACTAGACTCTGCCTTCTTGTTTTAGAATGAGTGTTCCTCTTGCAGTCAGCTTAGTGCCACTTTTTCACATGTTTGTGATTTTTTGTGTGTCGGTGATTCCTCTGTCTAAAATAGCCCCAAAGTGTAGCACTGTCTAGTTTCCTGAGCACAAGAAGGCTGCCATGTGCCTCATGGAGAAAACACTTGTGGTAAACAAGCTTCATTCAGACAAAAAAGTCAGTGCTGTTGGCCATGAGTTCAATGTTAATGAATCAACAATAAAAATTAACTGCATTTAATTCTTCAAATAGAAGCACACATAAAACAAGGCTACATAACAGTCAGTTGATGGACATGTTATGCCCAGAGGCTCGTAGGAAGGTAACCATATATTTACACGAGGAGCAGTGGCTCAGTGTTGGCTAATCCAGTGTCCCCATAATCTTCTAGAACAGGAGTACCGTGAGTACTGAGAATCAACTGTGTCGAATGAGCACCTGCTTTGTGCCGAGCACTGTGACAACAGCTGGAGATTTGGTGAGCTCTCGCTTCCAAGGAGCTCAAAGTCCAGTTGTGCATTAATGAATGACACTTTGAAGACACAGTTTGGGGCGAATCAGGGAAGACATGGTGAGGACATGAAGTGTGGGCCAAGACCTGAAAGGTGAACAGGACGGTGACAGCTCAGGTCCCCAGGAAAGAAATTTTGACAAGTATATCTGAGTGCTGGGATCTCTGGGGGTCGGGCTCAGGAAAACACCTGTAAGGTGAGTAAGGGAGTGAGGGAAGCAGCATGGGGCAGAGGGGAAAGTAGCAACAAAGGACTCAGCCAAGCCCACAGAGAGCTCTGTCCCCAGTTGTGGTAAGAGGCTAGGACTTTGTACCTCGACATTAACCAGTCATAACTCTGGGCAAGGCCGCTCCCTTCAGTTGAGGACAAACCTGGGGAAAGACTCAGCTGTCAGCTGATGACTATCCAGGAAGTTGAGGAAATGAATGCTTAAGTGGAAACTGTGAGCAGTGCCCCTTGACCTCAGCATTCCTAAAAGGAGCTAGGGATGAAGGAGAAAGGGAATGATACCAAATGCTGGGAACAGCATGTGCAAAGGCCCTGTGGTAGGAGAGGGCATGGAATGTGTGAAGAGAAGGCCCACATAGGCCTGGGGCATGGATGGCATGTATGAGTGTGAAATGAGACGAAGCTGGAGAGCAGGCCAGGATGAGATCACATGGGGCCTTGTGGGCCATGGTAAGAGTTTTGGTCCTCATAAAGGAAGCAATCTGCTTCAGTGAAGAGAACAGAATTGAGCAGAATTGGGAGAAGCAAGATTGAGTCAATGTGAGAAGGCCAGATTGTGTGTACAAAGATAGCGGCTCAGGAGATGGTGAGAACTGAACGGAGGTAGAGTCGACAAGACCTGACACTGGCATAGATGGTGAGGGCACCTGGTCTGCCTGAATGAATGAACAGAGGTGCCTGGATGGGGGTGGAGGACTCCAAAGGAATTAAAACAGAACTCACTGTACTCAACACAGTCAACAGGGTACTTAGCTGATGCTCCCATCTCCACGTCTGGCACTCTGGTTGGAGATGAAGACGGTATAGAGGTGGTAACAGAAGCCTCTGTGGGAATGAGATTGTCCAGGAGCAGAAAAGAGGAGAAGCCCTAAGGCTAAGTCCCAGGAACATCCTACAGTTAAAGGCCAGGTGGGACAAGACGGAGGGAATAAAAGGACCTGAAAAAGCTGGATAAGTGGAAGGAAATAGAGGGAAAAAGGTCACAGACGCCAAAGGAAGACATTATTTGATGGAGAGAGTGGTCCAGGGTCAAGTGCTGCTGAGGGTACAGTAGGATGAAGACTGAAAATTTTCCACTGGATTAATGACAGATAACAGAGCTGAGGTCTCCAATGTGAGAAACAAATAACTAAGCAGAAGTTTTTGGGGGTTTTTTCCATTTGGGGAAAGATAACTCCAGGTTATCACATTGCTAAGTAACTCCTTTCCCCTCTTTTGTGTTTGGCTCTTGGAAGGAGAAGCTACAGGAATTCTTAGCACTTAAAAGAAGTGATGTGTATGCTTTAAAGCCAAGGAAACACTGCCTTTGATTAGCTTAGAACAGCCAGGTCTCTCTTGCTAGAAAGAAGATCAAAAGCTTGGAGAGAAATCAAATATATGAAAATTAAACAAAATTGACATGCTCTCTCAGACCTAAAGTTTACACATGGTCATATCAAATCCTAGTGAGTTTTCAGTGAGCCCTATATTCATTCATTCATTCATTCTAGACTGGCACAGCCATGTTAGAGAGCATGATAACATGTAGGAAGATTCATGAAAACAGTCCTTAAGGTAACTTCTGCCTGTACGAATTTTACCCAAGGATACAATTCAACAGAAACAGAAGAAAATGCACGTGGATATTGAATGCAGATTTTCTCTTAAAGTTAATCCTCGAACACAGCATAAATGTTCAATATTTGGGAATAATTTTAATAAATATTTGTTAAGCAAAAGGATGGAATACTAAAGAATCATTAAAATGACTGCAGCATCACAGAGAAAAATGTTGAAGTGCAAATAAACATAAAACAGTAGGCTTAGTATTATCTGTATAAATTACACAAAGAAAAATGAAATCATGATGAATTAGATAGTGGGGTCATAATTTTCCAACTGTTAAACTCATTAATATTTTTGTGTTACCTGCTTGTGTAAAATACGCAGGAGTAATGTTTGGGAAGAAGCACCAAAAGAAGAAAAACACCTCTGAAAGGGGCTCTGATGTCAAACTAACCAGAAACAGACCATGAGCGCAGAATAAGATTATCTCAGTTCCATAATGAAGTATTCGAGATGAGTTCAAAGGAGATCTTATGTCAATGGTAACTTCCCCACTCACTAACAGAAGGTAGAATGAACTCTCCAATTTGCCTAAGTGCTTGAAACATCTTTGAAATGTCATTCCATCTTTCACACATCACCAGTGCAAAAGGAACCATCCAAGTTTATTAGAGACTCCTCCATAATTAAGCAGACAGAGCCTCCTTCTCAGGTAATTATACCTGGGAGGATCTGGAGGTCCAGCTCAGGAGACCAATAAGGAAGGTTACAACTTGAGTGTTGAGACCAAACACTAGATCTGGAAGAATTTAACAGCATCCTGAGCACTTGGCCAAGAGATACGAGGGCCCAGACCAGTTACCCAAGGGGTTCCTTTGCCCTCTGCCTCCCTGGTCCCTGCTGAAGAAGCAAGAGCTGGTTCTCAGATCCACTGGAACTGGGGACAAGTGCTGGCATTCGCTGGAGTGGAGACTGAGTGCTTGGATTCCCAGAAGCCACATGGCATTCGTCCACTAAAATTAAACCGTCTGTTTCTGTTCTTACCTCACTGAATCACAGGGCTCCTTTGAGCTGCTGCAGTTGTCTTCTTGAGAAACAGGTGATCATTAAGTCCTGGCGTGGACAATCATCTTAGCTCTGGGTGTCTCGAAAAGGATAGCGCTTCTTCCACTTCAGAGAAACTCAGGGAATGAGAGGTTTGCTGTTGGTCAAGAAACAGGAGAAGAAAAGACACACCATGAAGTTATTATAATGGGAACACATCTTCTGATTGCTGCTCAGTGCTCCCAGGCACAGCAAATATTCATTATATTTAAGATGGTGTTCACAACGAACAACACCCACAGAGGGAGAGAAAGAAAAGCTGCACCAGACACTACACCAATTTCATTAATAGTCCCTGCCTCCTGCAAAGAGATGATCTGGAGCTGTTTGTGTGGATGCAAAAGCCTTTGCATCTACACCGAAAATGACCAGCTGCCCTCAGAGAATTATGACTTTTGAGGACCAAGCATATAGTTCAAGAATTCAGCGTCTTTTTTTTTTTTGGTGGGGGGACCAGAGAATTTAAAGCAATGATCATGTTCAGAGCATCTTTAAATTATCTTCTTCCCAAGCCTTTTAAGTCACACCCCTTCCCCAACCAAGAACTTATTTCCCAACAGTGGGCAGCAATGTCAGCATCTTAAATCACAGCCACAGACCAGCCAAGAGAAGGGGAATCCGTTTGCCAAAGTGTAGGTCTTGTTAAATAAATTCTTCCTTGACAGCAGAGAAAGGCCTGGCTCAGAAAATGGCTTCTCAAACATTTTAATTTAATTCATCAAGGATTTATTGAGCACCTGCTATCAGTAGCCAAGCTCTGGGAGCTGCAACTTTGAGAGAGAGACTGAGAGACAGAGTGAGAGAGTGAGAGAGTGAGAGAGTGAGAGAGTGAGAGAGTGAGAGACAGAGAGACAGAGAGACTGAGAATTGTATTCTCCTGCATTTGGCAGGGGAAGGGGTGGCCTATTCTGAACCCTCCAAAAGCGTTCAGTATCTTCCAGGCATATCTCTTGATAGCCTGCCTCTCTGTCCTGTCCTGAAACGCATCCCTTTTCTCTTCTGGGCACCGATATCTTTCTTCCATCAACTGTGCCTCTTTCAGATGAATTTGTCCTTCTTTATCATGTCTCCAGCCCACTCCTTCTTCCCAGCACCGCCTCATTCACTTTAAAGTTCGGCCTTTTCCCCCTAAAGTCTTCTGATTCTCTAACACTCCACTCCTTTCCCATTTTGACTATGTGCCCAACCCCAGACAGTTCCCATCAGCCCTGTCTCTCGACACCCACAGGATGAGGCACACTACGGGCGGTGCTGGGCTGCGAGCCTGTGGAGGCTGCTCTGGGCAGGAAAGGTCTGAGCCACGCACTCCAGGAGCTTACAGTCATTCCAGACAGAAACACCACAAATGATATCGTAAGGCAGGAAGGGTTAAGTGAAGGCCAAGCACAGCGATGGTCAAGGGAGTGAGTTTGCTTGGGTTTCATTGTTCACTGTGTGTGGGACCTTGAGTACCACACTCCTCCCTCAGACCTTCAGGTGCCTCACTGTGAAACAGGACATTGATCGTAAGCCTGTCAGAGGATTTTCATAAAGATGCAACGAGAGAATCTATCTAAAGGTGTCTGTCATCTAGTCGTCCCACAAGAATAGTGTTAGCTACTTTGGCAATGCCCTTGCCCAAGCCACCTTCAAATATTCACACACTATCAGAAAATCCACCGTATTTAGTGCAATTCTCCCTTCTACAACGCACTCTGCAATCTGATGTACAAAATCCCTTGGTATTATGCCTTCTTCCAGCCCATGACAGGAGATGCTAATAATACAGAATTCACTCGAACTGAGTCTGTTCGAGGGTCTGCTTCCAGCAGGAACTCCTCTACAAGAGGCTCTTCCTGTAGATAAGAGAAAACTCTGGACAAAATATTTGCGACTTCAGGCAGACTTTGGAGAGGGGGCCGTGCAGAGAGACTGTTGGGGGGCATCTGCACCTGGAAGGAGGCGCTGTGCAGAGTCTGCACCACAAGACACAGGCTGAAGGGAAACGGCACCAGAGGTTCATGAAGAAATGGTGATGCACGTGGACTGCCTGCACTTTCGGTTCACTGTTTTCTGGTTGCTCTTCTAGTTCTCCGTTTTCTTTTTTGTCTCTTCCCTTGTGGTTTGATGATTTTCTTTAGTGCTGAGTTCCTTTCACTTTGTTTTCTGTGTGTCTAATGCAGGGCTTTGGTTTGTGATTACCATGAGGCTTATATATATCCACCTATAGATATAGCAGATTGTTACAAGCTTAAGTTCAAATGCATTCTAAAAGCGCTACGTTTTTCCTACCCTCGCCGTGCTTTATGTTTATGATGTTATAGTTCACATCTTTTTACTTTATGCAGCCCTTAATTACTCCTTTTAGTTGTAGCTGATGTTACAACTTTTGTCTTTTAACTCTCAGACTAGTTTTTTTGTTTTGTTTTTTTGTTTGTTTGTTTTTTTTTAGAATCATACTAGCTTTTCAAGTATCTGACCCCACTGCCTTTATGGTATACTTGCCTTTACCATTGAAAGTTTTTCTTTCAAATATTTTATTTCTCATCATGGCCTTTTCTTCTTTTTTTTAACATTTTTTATTGATTTATAATCATTTTACAATGTTGTGTCAAATTCCAGTGTTCAGCACAATTTTTCAGTCATTCATGGACATATACACACTCATTGTCACATTTTTTTCTCTGTGAGTTATCATAACATTTTGTGTATATTTCCCTGTGCTATACAGTGTAATCCTGTTTATCTATTCTACAATTTTAAAATCCCAGTCTATGCCTTCCCACCCTCCACCCCCCTGGTAACCACAAGTCTGTATTCTCTGTCCATGAGTCTATTTCTGTTCTGTATTTATGCTTTGTTTTTGTTTGTTTGTTTGTTTTTGTTTTTGTTTTTTAGATTCCACATATGAGCGATCTCATATGGTATTTTTCTGTCTCTTTCTGGCTTACTTCACTTAGAATGACATTCTCCAGGAGCATCCATGTTGCTGCAAATGGCATTATGTTGTCGGTTTTTATGGCTGAATAGTATTCCATTGTATAAATATACCACCTCTTCTTTATCCAGTCACCTGTTGATGGACATTTAGGCTGTTTCCATGTTTTGGCTATTGTAAATAGTGTTGCTATGAACATTGGGGTGCAGGTGTCATCCTGAAGTAGATTTCCTTCTGGATACAAGCCCAGGAGTGGGATTCCTGGGTCATATGGTAAGTCTATTCCTAGTGTTTTGAGGAATCTCTACACTGTTTTCCATAGTGGCTGCACCAAACTGCATTCCCACCAGCAGTGTAGGAGGGTTCCCCTTTCTCCACAGCTTCTCCAGCATTTGTCATTTGTGGATTTTTGAATGACGGCCATTCTGACTGGTGTGAGGTGATACCTCATTGTAGTTTTGATTTGCATTTCTCTGATAATTAGTGATATTGAGCATTTTTTCATGTGCTTATTGATCATTTGTATGTCTTCCTTGGAGAATTGCTTGTTTAGGTCTTCTGCCCATTTTTGGATTGGGTTGTTTATTTTTTTCTTATTGAGTTGTATGAGCTGCTTATATATTCTGGAGATCAAGCCTTTGTCAGTTTCACTTGCAATCTACAGATTTAATGCAATCCCTATCCAATTACCCAGGACATATTTCACAGAACTAGAACAAATCATAATAAAATTTATATGGAACCATCAAAGACCTAGAATTGCCAAAGCATTACTGAAGAGAAAGAAAGAGGCTGGAGGAATAACTCTCCCAGACTTCAGACAATACTATAGAGCTACAGTCATCAAGACAGCATGGTATTGGTACCAAAACAGACATATAGACCAATGGAACAGAATAGAGAGCCCAGAAATGAACCCACAAACTTTTGGTCAACTTATCTTCGACAAAGGAGGCAAGAATATACAATGGAATAAAGACAGTCTCTTCAGCAAATGGTGTTGGGAAAACTGGACAGCAGCATGTAAAACAATGAAGCTAGAACGCTCCCTTACACCATATACAAAAATCAACTCAAAATGGATTAAAGACTTAAACATAAGACAAGACACAATAAACCTCCTAGAGGAAAACATAGGCAAAACATTATCTGACATACATTTCAAAAATTTTCTCCTAGAAGAAATAAAAGCAAGAATAAACAAATGGGACCTAATGAAACTTACAAGCTTCTGCACAGCAAAGGAAACCAGAAGTAAAACAAGAAGAAAACCTATGGAATGGGAGAAAATTTTTGCAAGTGAAACCGACATGGCCTTTTCTTTTGAGCTTAAAGAAAACCGTTTAACATTTCTTTTACAGCCACTTTAGTGGTGATCAACTCTTTCAGTTTTTGCTCGTCTTGGAAACTCTTTCTCTCTCCTTCATTCTGAATGATAACCTTGCCCAGTACAGCATTCTTGATTCCAAGTTTTTTCCTTTCAGCACTTTAAGTTTATCATGCCACTCTCTTCTGGCCTGCAAAGTTCTTGCTCAAAAATCAGCTGATAAACTTATAGGGGTTCTCTCATAAGCGACTAGTTGCTTTTCTCTTGCCGCCTTTAAAATTCTCTCTTTAACTCTTGCCATTTTAATCATGATTTGTCTTGGTGTGGCTATCTCTGAAATCATCTTGTTTGGGACTCTCTATGCTTCCTGGATCTGGATATCTGTTTTCTCCCCAGGTTAGGAAAGTTTTCAGCTCCTATTTCTTTAAATACATTTTCTGCCCCTTACTTTCTTACACCATATGCAAAAATAAGCTCAAAATGGGTTAAAGACTTGAATGTTAAGACCTGAAACCATAAAATGCCTAGAATAAAACACAGGCAGTATGCTCTTTGACACTGGTCCTAACAATATTTTTTTTATCTGTTTCCTCAGGCAAGGGCAAGAAATCCAAAAATAAATGGGACTAAATCAAACCAAAAAGCTTTTGCACAGTGAAGGAAACCATCAATCAAACAAAAAGGCAACCCACTCAATGGGGAAAGATATTTGCAAACAACACATCTGTTAAGGGGTTACTATCCAAAACATAAAATGAACTAGTACATCTCAATATCCAAAAAAAAAAAAAGATTGAAAAATGGGCAAAGGACTCAATAGATATTTTTCCAAAGAAGACATACAGATGGCCAACAGGCACATGAAAACAATGCTCAATGTAACTGATCATTAGGGAAATGAAAATCAAAACCACAATAAGACATCACCTCACATCTGTCAGAATGGCTACTATCAAAAAGGCAAGAAATAACAAGTGTTGGTGAAGGTGTGAGGAAAGGGGACCCTCATGCACTGCTGGTGGGAGTGTAAATTGATACAGCCACTATGGAAAACAACATAGATTTCTCAAAAAATTAAATAGAGAACTACCATACAATATAGCAATTCCACTTCTGGGTATATATCTGAAGAAAACAAAAACACTAATTCAAAAAGATGTAAGCACCTCTACTGTCACTGCAGAATTATTTACAATAGCCAAGATACAGCAGCAACCTAAGTGTCCATCAACAGATGAATGGATAAAGATATGGTACATATGTATATGATGGAACACTACTCAGCCATAAAAAACAATGAAATCTTGCCATTTGCAACAATATGTATGAACCTAGAGGGTATTATAGTAAGTGAAACAAGTCAGAGAAAGACAAATACCATATGATTTCACTTACAGAAAAAAAATGAAACAAATGAACAAACAAACAAACAAACAAACAAAACAGAAACAGACCCACAGATACAAAGAACAAACTGGTGGTCACAAGGGGAGAGGTAGGGGAGGGGTAGCCGAAATGAGTGAGGGGGGACTATGCAGTGGAAACTTCCAGTTCATCACAGGGATGTAAAGCACAGCACAGGGAATATAGTTAATAATACTGTGGACAGATGGTACTAGACTTACCATGGTGATCAACTCATATATGAATGTTGGATCACCACACTGCACATCTGAAACAAATATCACATATTGAACTATGTTTCAATTAAGAAAAAGAAGAGCTTCATCTGTGGTAAGTATCTGGGAATCTGTGAAAGGCATTTCCCCCTTCGTTTCTCTATAATACACATGGCTGGTTAAAGTAGGGGTCAGCAGACTTTTTCTGTAAAGGGCCAGAAGATAGGACATATTTCAGGCTTTGCAGGCATATGGTCTCTGTCACAACTACTAGCATCCACAGACAGTATATAAATGGCTGTGTTTCAATAAAACTCTACTTACAAAAGCAGGTGATAGGTCAATTTTTGACCTGCTGCCCAGAGTGTGCTGACCCCTTGTTTAAAGCAAATATTATAAAACTGTATTTTGAGGTTTATAACATATGTAGTTATAATACTTATGTTCAATTGTAACATAGGGGATCAGGTGAGTGTAAATGGACCCCCAACAGTAGGAAGTTTTCCACATTCCACTGATCCTAAGTAGACTGTGCAAAGTTCAGGATATATATTCAAGTACCTATAAAAACTAACAGGTCCATCTAAAAAGCTGAAAGATAAATGAATATGGCATTTTAATATGCATTCAAATTTAATATATACTCAAACACCAAAAAGAAAGTAAGAAAGGCAGGAACAGAGAAACAAAGATGAAATAAATGAGACAAAAAGGAAACAAACAGTGAACCAGACCTAAATCCAATCACATCAATAATGACATCTAATACTAACAGAATAAACATTCAACTCAAAAGGCAGAGACGGAGAGGCCAAGATGGCAGAGTAGTAGGATGCATGTAGCTCACCCTCTCCCACAGATACACCAAGACTCACATCTACAGACTCACTCAGCCAACCAGAGCACCTTCAGAACTCCAACAGAATACTGTCCCCTCTTCAAAAGATAAAGACGCCAAAAGTCTGTTTTATTCCTACATTGGCATTAGATAGATAAATAAATAAGCTCCTTTAAGGACCACAGTAGATAACTGATAGTCCATAAGCCACAGTACCAGAGACATATGAACAAGATGAAGAAGCAGAGAAACCATTCCCAATTAAAAGACAAGAGAAATCCCCTGAAAGAACGATCAATGAAATAGACATCAATAGCCTACTAGATCAAGATTTCAAAAAAAGAGTGATCAAAGTATTGAAGGAACTAAAAGAAATAGTGTTTAGAGATATAAAACATGTCAAAAATGAAATCAAAGCTATAAAGAAGAGCCAAGTAGAATTGGTAAACTCATTGGCTGAGATGAGACCAGATCTAAAGGCTGTGCAAAGCAGACTAGATAATGCAGAGGAACAAATTAGTGACCTAGAAGACAGGACAACAGAAAGCACCCAATCAGAACAACTGCAAGATAAACAAATAAAAACAAATGAAAGCAACATAAGGGACCTATGGGATAACATAAAGCATGCCAATCTTCACATAATAGGGGTCCCAGAGGGGAAGAAAGATCAAAGGGTATTGAAAAGGTTTTTGAAGAAATCATGACTGAAAACTTCCCAAACTTAAAGAAGGAATCAGATATCCAAATACAGGAAGCTCAAAGGGTCCCAAACAGGAGGAACCCAAACAGACCCACACCAAGACATATCATAATCAAGATAGCCAGAGTCAAGGATAAAGAAATGATCCTAAGGGCAGCAAGAGAAAAGCAAAGAGTGAGTTACAAGGGAACCCCCAAAAGGCTCTCAGCTGATTTCTCTACACAAACACTACAGGCCAGAAGGGAGTGGCAAGATATATCCAAAGTCCTGAATGAAAAAAAGATGCAGCCTAGGATACTTTATAAAGCAAGGCTATCCATTAGGATAGAAGGAGAGATAAAGAATTTCACAGACAAGCAAAAACTAAAAGAGTTTAGCAACACTAAACCCATGCTAAAAGAAATATTGAAAGGTCTACTCTAAATAGAAAAGAAGCTGGATGCTACAGAAATGAGAAAATCATAACTGGAAAGGTGATAACTCATGAATTACAAATAAAATAAACATGAAATTGTAAAAGAACTCATTAACAGTGAGAGAGGGAAGCAAGAAAATATAGAGTATTTTTTTCTTTATTAATTTTTTTAAATTTTTTGCTTTCAATAGGATGGGTTCGAGATATAGTAATGGGCTAATAGACTTACAGAAAAGGGTAACCACAAGCCAAAAACTTACAAGGGAGCCACAAAAACTAAATAAAATCCATGATAATACAAAGGAAGATTACCAAACCACAAAAGGAAGAAGAAAGGAACAAAGAGGAAATACCAAATCAACTGCAAAGATAAGTTCAAAATGGCAATAAACACACATCTATCATTAATTACTGTAAATGTTAATGGACTAACTCCTCCAGCCAAGAGACATAGAGTGGCAGACTGGATAATAAAGCAAGAACCTTCAGTATGCTGCATACAAGAGACCCACTTTAGGGAGAAGGACACATATAGATTGAGAGTGAAAGGATGGAAAAGGATATTCCATGCAAATGGAAAAGCCAAAAAAGCAGGTGTTGCAGTACTGATTTCAGACAAAATAGACTTTAAAACAAAGGCCATAAAGAAAGATAAACAAGGACATTTTATAATGATTAAAGGAGTGATACAAGATGAGGATATTACACTCGTTAATATATATGCATCCAATATAGGAGCACCTAAGTACATAAAACAATTACTAACAGAGATAAAGGGGGATATTGATGGGAATAAAATCATAGTTGGAGATTTTAACACTGCATTAACATCACTAGATAGATCTTCCAGACAGAAAATAAATAAGGCAAGAGAGAAATTAAATAATACAATAGAAAAATTAGATTTGGTGGATATTTTCAGAGCATTACACCCCCCAAAAATAGGATATATATTCTTTTCAAGTGCACATGGAACATTTTCCAGGATCAATCATGTACTTGGGCACAAAAGAAACCTCAGCAATTTTAAGAAGATAGAAATTATCTCAAGCATCTTTACTGACCACAATGCCATGAAACTAGAAATCAACAACAGAGAAACAAAGGAGAAAAAAAGGAAAGCATGGAGATTAAACAATATGTTATTAAAAAACCAATGGGTCAATGAGGAAATCAAAGCTGAAATTAAAAAATACCTTGAGACAAACGAAAATGAAAGCACAACCAGACAAAATTTATGGGACACAGCAAAGGCAGTGCCAAGAGGGAAGTTTATAGCGATACAGGCCTTCCTCAAAAAAGAAGAACAATCTCAAATAAACAATTTAACCCACCACCTGAATGAACTAGAAAAAGAAGAACAAAAGAACCCAAAAGGCAGCAGAAGGAAGGAAATGATAAAGATTAGTAAGGAAATAAATAAAACACAGATTAAAAAGACCATAGGGAAAAAAATCAATCAAATCAAAAGCTGGTTTTTTGAAAAAGTAAATAAAATCAATAAGCCTCTGGCCAAACTCACAAAGAAGAAAAAAGAGAGAGCACAAATTAGCAAAATAAGAAAGGATAATGGATAAATTATAACAAATAAAATAGAAATACAGAATATCATACGAGAATATTATGAAAAACTATATGGAACCAAACTGGATAACCTAGAGGAGATGGACAAGTTTCTGGAAACATACTGTCCACCAAGACTGAATCAAGAAGAAACTGACCACTTGAACAAACCGATCACTAGAAATGAAATCGAAATAGCAATAAAAAAACCTCCCTACAAATAAAAGTCCAGGACGGGACGGCTTCACGGGGAATTCTACCAAACATACAAAGAAGAACTCATACCAGTCCTTCTCAAACTCTTCCAGAAGATTGAAAAGGAGGGAATACTCCCAAACTCATTCTATGAAGCCACCATCACCCTGATACCAAAACCAGGCAAAGACACTACCAAAAAAGAGAATTATAGGCCAATATCACTGATGAACATAGACACCAAAATCCTCACCAAAATATTAGCAAATAGAATCCAACAGCACATGAAAAAGATTATACATCATGATCAAGTGGGGTTCATCCCAGGGACACAAGGGTGGTTCAACATATGCAAACCAATCAATGTAATACATCACATCAACAAGAGAAAGGACAAAAACCACATGATCATCTCAATCGATGCAGAAAAAGCATTTGATAAAATTCAACACCCATTTATGATCAAAAACTCTCACCAAAGTGGGTATAGAGGGGACATATCTCAACATAATAAAAGTTATATAAGACAAACCTACAGCCAGCATAGTACTCAACAGTGAAAAACTCAAAAGCTTCCCACTAAAATCTGGGGCCAGACAAGGATGCCCACTATCACCACTCCTATTCAACATAGTCCTGGAAGTCCTAGCCACAGCAATCAGGCAAGAGAGAGAAATAAAAGGGATCCAAATTGGAAAAGAAGAGGTGAAAGTGTCACTATATGCTGACGACACGTTACTATATACAGAAAACCCTAGAAAGTCCACACAAAAACTACTAGAGCTGATTGAAGAATTCAGCAAGGTAGCAGGTTACAAGATTAACGTTCAAAAATCAGTTGCATTCCTTTACACTAATGATGAATCAACTGAAAAAGAAAGTAAAGAAACAATCCCCTTTAAAATAGCACCCAAATTAATAAAATACGTAGGAATAAATTAACCAAGGAGGTGAAAGAATTATACACAGAAAGCTATAAACCATTGATGAAGGAAATTAAAGAAGACTTTAAAAAATGGAAAGATATCCCATGCTCTTGGATTGGAAGAATCAATATTGTTAAAATGGTCACACTACCCAAGGCAATCTACAGATTTAATGCAATCCCTATCAAATTACCCAGGACATATTTCACAAAACTAGAACAAATCATAATAAAATTTATATGGAACCATCAAAGACCTAGAATTGCCAAAGCATTACTGAAGAGAAAGAAAGAGGCTGGAGGAATAACTCTCCCAGACTTCACACAATACTATAGAGCTACTGTCATCAAGACAGCATGGTATTGGTGCAAAAAAAGACATATAGACCAATGGAACAGAATAGAGAGCCCAGAAATGAACCCACAAACTTTTGGTCAACTCATCTTCGACAAAGGAGGCAAGAATATACAATGGAATAAAGACAGTCTCTTCAGCAAATGGTGTTGGGAAAACTGGACAGCAGCATGTAACACATGAAGCTAGAACGCTCCCTTACACCATATACAAAAATAAACTCAAAATGGATCAAAGACTTAAACATAAGACAAGATACAATAAACCTCCTAGAGGAAAATATAGGCAAAACATTATCTGACATACATCTCAAAAATTTTCTCCTAGAAGAAATAAAAGCAAGACTAAACAAATGGGACCTAATGAAACTTAACAAGCTTCTGCACAGCAAAGGAAACCTTAAGTAAAACAAAAAGATGACCTACGGAATGGGAGAAAATCTTTGCAAATGAAACCAACAAAGGCTTGATCTCCAAAATATATAAGCAGCTCATACGACTTAATAAGAAACAACCAAACAGCCCAATCCAAAGATGGGCAAAAGACCTAAACAAGCAATTCTCCAAGGAAGACATACAAATGATCAATAAGCACATGAAAAAATGCTCAATATCACTAATTATCAGAGAAATGCAAATCAAAACTACAATGAGGTATCACCTCACACCAGTCAGAATGGCCATCATTCAAAAATCCACAAATGACAAATGCTGGAGAAGCTGTGGAGAAAGGGGAACCCTCCTACACTGTTGGTGGGAATACAGTTTGGTGCAGCCACTATGGAAAACAGTATGGAGATTCCTCCAAAGACTAGGAATAGACTTACCGTATGACCCAGGAATCCTGCTCCTGGGCATATATTCAGAAGGAACACTACTTCAGGATGACACCTGCACCCCAATGTTCATAGCAGCACTACTTACAATAGCCAAGACATGGAAACAGCCTAAATGTCCAACAACAGCTGGCTGGATATAGAAGATGTGGTATATATTTATACAATGGAATACTATTCAGCCATAAAAACCAACAACATAACGCCATTTGCAGCAACATGGATGCTCCTGGACAATGTCAATTTAAGTGAAGTAAGCCAGAAAGAGAAAGAAAAATACCATATGAGATTGCTTGTATGTGGAATCTAAAAAACAAAAATAAAAAAAACAAAGCATAAATACAAAACAGAAACAGATTCACAGACATAGAATACAAACTTGTGGTTGCCAAAGGGGCGGAGGGTGGGAAGGGATAGACGGGATTTCAAAATTGTAGAATAGATTAATAAGATTATACTGTATAAGGACAGAAATAGACTCATGGACAGAGAATACAGACTTGTGGTTACCAGGGGGATAGAGGGTGGGAAGGGATAGACTAGGATTTCAAAATTGTAGAATAGATAAACAAGATTACACTGTATAGCACAGGGAAATATACACAAAATGTTATGATAAATCACAGAGAAAAAAATGTGACAATGAGTGTGTATATGTCCATGAATGACTGAAAAATTGGGCTGAACACTGGAATTTGACACAACATTGTAAAATGATTATAAAGCAATAAAAAATGTTAAAAAAAGATTATACTGTATAGCACAGGATCTTATGGTAGCTCACAGAGAAAAAAATGTGACAATGAATATATATATGTTCATTGTATAACTGAAAAATTGTGCTCTACACTGGAATTTGACACAACATTGTAAAATGATTATAAAGCAATAAAATAACATTTTTAAATTATACAGACAAACAAAGAAACAAACAAAAAAAGGCAGAAATTGTCAGAATAGGTTAAAAAAAAAATCAAGACCCAACTACATGTTGTCTACAAGAGATGCATCTTAAGTAAGAAGACACAGAAAGGCTGAAAATAAACAGATGCAAAAAAAGTGCCCCAGGCCATCAGGAAGCTCCTGCAGCTACAGTAACTCAAAGCAGACTTGGAGACAAAGAGCATCTCAGAGATAGATGAGAAGACAGCCGGTCCCCCCTCCACCCCCAGGTGGGAGGAGACTCACTGCTGCATTGAAACACCTGGCATGTACTTGCCACAAGAAGCAGTTCTTTGCTTCCTAGTGTCAGCTTCTTCAGGTGGAAAAGAGAGGAATAATGAAGGACGACTTGGGAGTCATGGACTTGTGAAGGCTCCTAAAGGCATAGGTTCTAGGCAGCCTGAGGGACGGCCGGTGAGGTGAGGGCCTGGCGTCTGGGGAGAGGCTGCTAAGGGTGAGTGGGCGGGGCCAGACCTGGTGTCACAGGACGGATCGCGGCAGATGGGGATGACACCCAAGCAGAATCCCAGGCTGCAGCTGCAGCAAAGCGGTGAGGGCAGCACTTTCAGCGACGTCCTCATGCATTCGGCCTCCTCCACATAGCCTGGCAGCATCACAGCCGACGAGGCCACAGGACGGGACGGAAGAGCAGCCAGGAAAGATGGGGAAGCAAACTAACTAATTGCCCAGAAGACTTTGCTGCTTACTTGGGATCTGCTTGTTTCCTGCCACGCGGCAGCATTCAGGAGAACCATCACCTGGTCTGGGGGTGGGAAGGGGGTGAGGGCAGAGATAGGGAGTAATCAGGATACAGGAGGGGAAAGGGGGTCACACTCAGGGAACGGGCAATCCATTTTCCCAGGGACCCGCAGGGTACAGAAGCAGCCTTCATGCTTTGTGGTTGGAGGATGCAGTGGATGACCCTGTGAAAGGATGCAACGGAAGAAGTTGGAAGCTCTTGGATAAGCAAGCACCCTCCATGAGCAAGCACTCAACTGTGCCCCGGACTTCAATTCACCACTCACTTGATTCAGTCTCAGACAGCATCCCCATGAGACAGTGAGATACAGGGGCGCCTGGTCCCCCATACTCCTATGGGGGAGGGGAGGAGAGGGCTCAAGGGGAAGGGAGAAGAAAGGGGAGACGAGTGCATCACAGAGCAAAATGCCTGGAAGAATAGAAGCCCAGAGCCGTGACTCTGTGAGCTCATGCATTCACTCGGGCGGTAAACACACACTCTGGGAGCGCTCTGTGCCGAGCACTGCATGAGGAACACGACGATCATCCTGGTATGGTATGTCCTTTGAATGCTTTGAAACTTGAACCCTTGCCTTATGGAACATGAAGCAACCGTTGACTAAGATGTTGGATTATCCAGGCTGCACCTCCCCCTGATATTTTAGAGCAGAGGAGACACTACATGAAGCAACAGACCTGCAGGTCCTAAAAGGAGCCCTTCCCCAAGAAAGAGCATGGGGTCTCCCCAGCCATCCCGCTCCACCCCCTTTCCAGCACTGTAGCCCCTCTCCTCTGTCCTGTCACCCAGCATCCTCGGCACTTCTCCTCTGTGCTCTCAAAAAGAAGACAACAGGAACAATGATGACAACATCACGGTCTATGATACTGTTACGTTGCATCATACAACATGCTAAACCCTACGTGTTCCCTCATGAATTTAACCCTCGCTGCATCCAGATGAGATGGGCACCCGGTGGTCAGCCCTGACAGATGAAGGAACCACTGCTCAGAGAGAGTAAAAGCTGGCTGGGTGGTAAAACCTGGGGATAAATTCAGTTCTGAATGCACAGATACGCCACTCTGTGCATATGAAAAGACCAATTAATCAGGAGTAACCACGGCATGGAATAGCTTCCAGAAGGGTCTGAACACATCCCTACCCTATCACCAAGATTTTTATCTTAAGAGGGACAAAAGTCTGCCATGGCAAAATTCCGAACCTCAGTGAGTACCGTGTAGACTATTTCAAGAAAAGGGACTCCCCGATATACCAGGAAATGGAAATTTTTGCCTCATAAATACAAATTACACTTTGCCTCTCCATTCCTCACCTTGCTTATCTGTAGAGTGGGGATAATCAAAATCCTCACCTCATAGGATGGTGAGGAGATTCAATGAGATGACCCTGTGAAAGTCCACTGTTCACACGCGGCACCCTTGGCATTTTTCTTTATTGAGACCCACGGCAAGAGGAGTGAGAGGAATCACTCGCTACACAGCACTATTCACTGCGCAGCATATGTTGTGACCAGATGAACAGGGTAGTGTCCCAGTGGTCTGCCTACCGTGGAGAGTGCCCCTGAGCCCGTCTCCTTCTGTCCTGAGGTTGTGCTGGATGTGGTGAAAAGGCAGCAAGAGCAGGCGTGGTGAGGGGAGGGTCCCAGCCACAGAAATCACTAGCTGTCCTCCTGGAGCAGTGGCCTGCCAGCCAGGAGACCAGGGAAATAAACATGTCAGGTAACGTGGCCCCGCCACTTTTCTCACCGGGTGCCTCTGCTGATGAGTGCAGTTGATGGGGTGATGTGGGGAAGGGTGCCCCCTGCAGTGGTACCTCTAAAGCTTTCTGAGGGCTGCCTGAGCACCCACAAAGATCTTGATCTTCGTTGTCACTGCCACACAAGTGTCAGCTGCTTACAGTGGTCAGGCACCATGCTAAATAAATACCCTACATGTACAATCCTATTTGTGCCTCACTTCAGCCCTACAAGGTCCAAACTTCTAATGGGGAAACGGAGTCAGAGAGCTTGGATAGCCTGTCCAAGGTCACAGACTTCAAGTGGCAAAGCCTGGATTGGCAAGAACATTGGTCGGGCTCTAGAGCCCAGGATCTGAATATCACTACGTATTCTCTCCCCTTCTGTGGGGGCTGGGTTTCAGAGGCTTGGTCAGCTCATCCTGCACCCTCTCGCCCTGCATGGCTGGGAGTCTCCACTTTCAGGAAGGGCTGGAGGGAAACCCAGGTACCACTGGAAAGGACTGCCCCTTTATCAGCCAGCATCAAGTTCCTCCTCCCCATCACAGTGTTTGTAATTTGTGTGTGCGTGATTTTAAAGTCTGAACAAAGGGAAATAAGAGAAAGTTGGAATTCACAAAAACACCCTTCAGAAGCAGGTCACCTCAAGGTGGCAGCCAGACCAGCTACTCTGCAAAGCACTGTCATCACCTTTCCAAGAGCAGTAACAGAGCTGCACATGCTCCTCCAATCTGTTCCTATCTCTGTGTTTTTAAATAAACTCTCTAAGTCAGGCCTTTTATGCCCTTCCCTCCCCCAGACACTTCCTGCTCATAGGCTCACAGGTGTTGGCGACCTGGACTCATTTCCATTTCTCTTGCCTCTGCTGGTGGCAGTGCTAGAAGTTACCACCACACCAGTTCGCATTAGGACTGTGGACCAGACACCGAGCGGTTGGCTTTACACGGACCGCCTCATTTATTCTTCCCTCCGCTCCGTAAGTTAAGTGTAACTCCTCTCATTTTACAGGTTAGGAAACTGTAGCTCAGAGAAGCTAAATAACTTGCCCAAAATCATAGAGCTGAAGTTGGCCAACTTCAAACTTCGAACATTTATTTGTCCAAATTCAAAGCCCACATCCCCAACACTCTGCAGACACAGGAAGACCGAAGAGTACATGACTGTTCTTTCTCCTTGGGTGACACCATGACCTCAAAGGACCAGACTTCACCTACCTCCTCAGCACAGGAATCCAACTAGTTAAACAACTCCAATTTTTCTCTGGAAAGAGAGACTCCTGATACCAAGGCTCTTCAATTACTCTGTGCAATTAAGTCCTGAGTGCTTGTTTGAACAATTAACCGAAATAATTATAAATGTATCTCTGTTACTACAATTGCATACTAACAAAGGCTCAGGGCCAATTAATCATTACTCCATCAATATCTCATTTGCATAAACCTATTCTCTTTAAAGACTCCACGTTTAGGGTGACAGGGCTCCCTCATCGATTATGGAAATATCCCCATCAAACTTCCCTGAGGCCGTCAAAAGGAATAAAAGGGGTTGTCTGGTTGGGCTGCTCAGCATCCCTGCTCAGCCCTCCCAGGGACAGGCAAGGATGGAGAACAAAAGGGAAGAGACACAGTGGTCACATGGTCCTCCACTGGGAGAGGGGCTGACAGGGTCAGGTTCCAGGGCTGATGGGCAGAGAGAGGCGTCTGGCAGGAGCCAGGGGGAAACTAGCATCTGAGGTTCCTCTGGAGTCACCCAAATTCATTCATTCATCCATCCATGCTTTCAATAAGGAACGTCAACCAGCATTCACTCTCCGCCGTGCGATAGGTATTAGGGATCCAACAGTGACTGAGACTCCCCCCTGCCCTCACTGAGGCAGGCAGACAGTCAATTACACATCATACAGTGGGTTTTCTAGAAACAGGAAGATGGAGTTCCATGTATGAGATGTGTATTAGGGTTTGACATCTGTAAAGGTGCAGGATTGGGCAGAGGGAGAAACTGAGCTGTGATGCAAGCTCCGCAAGGCCTCCGCTACCTGGCGTGTCACCTGGGGGCAGGAATCACCTGTCAGAGTTGCCCTGCACCAGGGAGAAGGGGCAGGGTCTTTACATCCCAACCTGCTCGGGCACTGGACGGGGATGGCCCCTGCCGACATGGCTCTCTGCAGCTGAGGGCAGACCTGAAGAAGCTCGCCACGTGCCGCCTACGTTTCCTGCCCCTGGGCATCAAGTCGTTCCTCGAAGGAGAATGGACAGTGCACCTCCATGTCCACCACCCTAGAAAACTGCTATGGAGGATAACAGAACACTGAGGAGGGGAAGAAAGAGTGCCACAGTAACACAGAGGAGGGCCCCTAATGCTATTCTGAGGGAGCACGGAAGTCAGGGTCGGCTGCTCGGAGGAGGTGACGTGGAAGCTACCATCTGAAGCATTACCCAGACCAAGAGGATAGGGAAGTTGTGTTTCAGGCAGCAGGAACTGCTGAAGCTTAGGGGGCACAGTGTTGTTCAAGGAAAAGAAAAAGAGAGAGAGAGAGAGAAACAACACTGGGCTGCAGACACAGATGTAGGTGATTATTCAGCATGGCTCTGGGGACCATTTCCAGAACCTCTCTTCCACTGTGATTAGGTTTCTGCTCAGATGGGCTCCTTCATTTCTCTGGAGGAAGGCAAGGTGAGGTGGCAGCACCATGGAGTCATGCAGGTGGCAGGGCCCTGACCTGTTCAGCAACCTCTTTTCTGGACACAAGAGCAAGTCACGCTGCTTGGAGTGTTTACATCTAAGCATAAATGGGCAACATATTAAAAATCCCATTAAATATATATAGTCACATTATGCCCTATATATTTATATACATGTTTATATAAGAATAAAAAGAAAGCTATGGAATGCCACACATCAAAATAATAATCAGTTCCCTAATGCATATAGACTGGAGAAAGGTGGGGAGCAATAACTGATATTTGAATATTTTTTTGCTTGTTAAAACAAGCATTTTTGCAAATGTCTTTCTAAACTTAGAACTTGAATTTTGCCCATTTTCAAAAATAAACCATTGGAATTTTCTTTCTGGTTGTTTTCATCTGCTGTGCATCAGTGGCCGTGTTTCAGAAATTTGGGCCAAACATTTCATTCAACAAGTCATCCTTGGTTCTCCTGGGAGCCCTGGGTGCTACAAAGAGAAGGATGAGACCAACACCCGATCTCAAAGAGTTCAGAAGTCTTACTGCAGGGACAGAGTATTACAGGATAAAAAGCACAGTATCAATACTAGTCAGAAAATAATTAGACTTAAAAAGGAGCTGTGGATAAAAGAAGTGGCCCATGCAGAAAAGCAGGTGAGTTAGGAAATGTACAAATTGACATTTTCCCCCCTTATCAGCTTGACAAATAAATGGCAGCGTGTGGCTGTGTTGTTAGGTGTGTGGAGTGAGGTGGGGGGAGGAACCGGAAAGGAAGTCACCCAGTATGTCCAAGTGAATGCTACCAGGCAGCCGCATGGGAACAGCAGCCTCCGTCCCTCAGAGAAGAGCTGCTCCCAGAAAGACCTCATCTTAAATAGTCTCGACACCTCAAACAGGAGGATAAAAATAGAAGCCCCAGAAGGATTTCGTGAAAATAAAATGAAAGGTGAGAGCCCCAGAGGCAGCCCTGAATTTGCTGGAGAGGCAAAGTGAAGGGCAGTCTCACGGACCCCAAGGTCAAGGACAGGAAGATTCACTGGAGGCGAAAACTCAGGAAGGGGGCAGCTTGACCCGGCCCCAGGCTGGACAGGAGGATATGAGAACCAGATGACAGTAATGATTACAGCAAAGATCAGGCTTCACTCAGCACTCACAGATGCTCCAAGAAACTCCTGGTCTTGCAAAACAACAAACCTGCTTGAGTCAGGAAAGGGCAAGGGAGAAGGAATGTTTGCACAAAATGCTCGTTCAGATCTCTCACCCCAACTAAGACCCTCAAATGATTCCTTATACTCGTGGTCCTGCTGCAGGAGCCCAAGGACAAGCCTGGCTCCACACGAACACTTCTGGGTGAGCATCAAGGCAGGCCTGCTGTATACCCAGCGTGAGTACTATTCCACTCCATTATAACACTACTCCATTCCAGGCACTGGGCAGAAAGACACGTAAGAATTCCTGTCATTGAAAACGTAGTGGGCAAAGCCCATGGCCGAAAGTAGTGATTCTTGAACTTGTTTGCTCACGTGGAATAGCCCTGGACCGGTCCAGGACCCCACCCCCAGGTCCCCGGACCTAGTGAATCCGAATCTCTGCGGGGAGGGGCCTGTGAATCACTTGAAAGGGAAAGTTCTCCAGGCGGTGCTATTGATGAGCTGGGATTAGGGAAAACTGTGTTTGTGTTTTTTCCTCAGAGATAACATCTCCCTGGTTAACACGTTTTCCAGCAGCAGAACACCTTTGTTTTTTAATACTCAAACGTCATAGAAGGCAACTATTTCTCACTATCACATCACTCTGCCAATGTTTATCAAGAAAAACATGTGTTTACAACCCCAATACTCAGTGCAATATATACATTAAAACAATGTGCAAATAAAGAATTGAGTGGCCTTGCAAATAAAATCAGTAGAATGTCAGAATGACACGGGAGATACTTTAAAGAGCTAGTGGGGGGTCAGCGAAAGGGGCACATGTCTCAGATGAAGCCAGTGCTAGGAAACGCATTGCAGACTCCGTGCAGACGAGGCAGCTGATTGGTAACATAACGTCCACATTACTTGGTGGTTGACATTAAGAACCAAAGTTTTAAACATTTCACATTCTGACTGATAGCTTGCTACACATCTAGGTGTTTTATCAAGTCTTAGTTATGACTGAAGAAACTTAAAGGTTTGGGGTTGACGTGCAATGCCATATAATCTTTCTTTTTTGAAATAATAGAATGCAGGCCCTCGGTTAACATTTTCGAGTAGAGTGTCCAAAGTCTGGGTATGGGTTACTGATGTTACATGGGATATGATCATTCAAATCCAGCATGAAGCTTGCAGCCATTAGGAGCTCTCCTTGGGACAGGAAGTGGGCACAGGGGAAGCTACCACACAGCCGGGGACAATGGCACTAGGCCTCAGCAGACAGGGAGGTGTTTGGGAGGCTGCGGAAGAGGAAAGAAGATGAAATTTCAGGAGTGGTTACAGTAAAGCAGGTGGGCTAAGAGACAAATGCACCCATCACCCCCAAGCTGACTGAGAGTTTAGAAGAAGGCAGAGCTGCTCAAAGCCTAGCTTTTGGCCAACAGCATCATACCACACCTGGGAGCCTTAGAAACGCAAATCCCCAGGCCCACCTACAACCGCTGACTCAGAACTGACAGAAGCGGCCCTGGGAGCTGCGTCTTGATCAGATCTCTAGGTGACTCTTAAACACTGTCAAGTTTGAGAAGCGCTGGGTCAGGGGACTAGTGACAGAGGAGTGAGGAGGCTGCATCAGTTTATATTCTGAGAAAGTGTATGAATGGACTAATACAGAACAGTGATCAGATGCCGTGCACACGAGGAAAGATACCTTTGATGTGTCTTTTGATTGTCATCTTTCTTATGCTTTTTTTGAGTAAGTTAAAAAATCCAAAGGCCAGCTAAAGAGCATAATATCCCACTAAAAATATACGGACATGTATGTCTATATTTTATGTATTTGTGTGTTTGCATAAGAACATAAAAAGCTATTGAACACCACACATCGAATGTGAACACCAGTTTCCTAGGGAGGAGACACTGGAGAAGAGCTGGAAGTCATTATCAACATTTTCTTTCTTTTTTTTTTTAACTTGTTAAAACAAGCATTTTTATAAATGCCTTTGTAACTTAGAAGATAAAGTTTACAATTACGTAAGTGTATAAAAATGCCCCTTCCAGGATGCCAGTGCAACTTGTACAGCATCAGTGTGCACAGTGGGGTGGGGAACCCCACAAACACCGCCCTGGCCCAGGAACTAGGAGATCCGCGTTTGAAACCTGAGTTCTGTCCCTGACAACCAGCTGCTCCCCTCCTGGGAGACGAGGCAGCCGCACTGAACCTGCACCTCCAAACTCCCGTATCACCATCCAGCACTTCATTCTTCAGTTGTTTTTTGCCTTTATTATTTCTGGGCTTGGAGTGACAGTCACCAAACTAAACTAAACAGGGCCCCTGTTCTCATTAAAAGTAGAACTTTCATTAGATCTCTTAGGACATCAAAATCGACCCTGAGGCCCCAGGTCCACAGAACCAGAGGATATCTGGGGTCCTTTACAACTGACCATGCACCCATTGTTGAGGCTGAGATTTTTCTTACAACTTTCCATGAGGAGTGTGAACACTGCCAGGCTCCACACTCTGTGCACACTGGGGCATGACCAATATGACAGAGGACCACGGAGGCGTTGAGCTGTCCCTGAAGCATCAATGTCAGGGGGCGGGGCGGGGAGGGGTTGGAAACGCTTTGAGTGCAAGCAGCATTCTCGGCTCAAAAGAGCCAACTATGCTGATTCAAAAAAAATTTTTTTTTCAAAAACGCCTGTGGGTAAATTTGAGCTGCCCACAGCTCCCCAGGGGCATCTCGAACTTGCTGTCGAGCCATTTCTGTGGATTTCAGTCAAATTCTAATTTTAGTGTTCATTAAACACGGGTAATTCCCCAGCCGGTCCCGGCCTCACCTCGTACAGAGTGTGTCGGCAATATAGGTCACCGAGGCTTCGAAAACACTCCCACATCAAAGAGAAACCTTGGCATTATGAGTATTAACTTTATAAATAATGATGAACTTGAAAAGTTCCAAAGCCGAGGGGCGGGTGTGAAGAGAACGGGTGTCCTCCTTGTGAACGTTTGCATGAGCGTGTCTTGTGGGGGGGACTGTTCACAAGGTTTTGTGTTAGGGGAAGTGGTGTGGGATGGAGATGTGTCTGCATCTATCACTCCATTTAGACATTTATAAAGACTCATAAAGCAGGGACACAACTGGAGTGTGCCACTGGGAAAACACACACCCACATGGGTATGACATGTCTAAAGAAAATAGACTGCTTAAAACATGTTATGTCCTCCCACTGTCATAAGGTAAAGGCCAAATTCCTTATCATAGCTGTATCAGTTATTATCTCTTAAGCTGAAAGGAACAAAAAAAATGAGTGGCTTAGATCCTAAGGGTATTTAATACTTTGCAGAACATCCCAAAGGAGTTGGCTCTAATCCTCAGGCTCATAGGCTCATGATCACAAGGTGGCTGCTGCAGTGCCAAACATCACTTTCTCATGCAAGAGCATCTACGTGATTGACATGTCTTAATCCTACGATCAACTGTCACATTGGGCAGCTCTCAAATGTTTTGTCCCTGTTCATACGTTTGCATATGCTGTTCCCCATGCCTGCCTGAACAGTCTCTCCCTTCTTCCTCTGCGCAGGTAAACCTCCTCCATCCCAGGACCCAGTGCAGGAGTCAGTTCCTAGGAGGCCATCCTGGAGCAGGCTACCTGTCTCTCCCACTTCATTTGCTTACTATCAAAGCATTTCTCCATCCTCTATGCAATTGCTCATTTATCAGTTTTCCCCCAGGTGATTGTGACCTTAAAGAGGCAGGAACTGCGTCTGGTTTGTTTCTGATTTCTGTGCTTGTCTATATCTATTGCTTAAATGAACGAACAAGCAGAAGAAGGGAACTGCTCAAGTGCCATCCTGAACTCAGAAATATCTAACTGCTCTCTGTGCAGGAGACAGAGTTGATGCAAGAGTTGTGTCTTTACCAAGAAAGGCTGATCCTGCAGACCTCATTCCAGTTACTTGTCTGGACTGCTAGAGAATGACCCCAAGGTATCAGGACAGTCCTTAAGCCCTGCAGAAAAATGATGGCACTTCAGAGGAGCTGTTGAAAGATCACGGGCATTTTTGCCCCAAACTCTGGGAGTGCAGTGGGGATGGGTGGCAATCAGGGTGGATACAGCACAAAGTTTAAGCTTTTTCTCTGTTGGCATCCCCTTGTCAGCTTCCAAGAAAGGGCCTGGCTGTGCTTCTGGGAAAAGACACTTCTATGGGTGGCGGCAGGCCCAGGGTGTTGGAGATCTTCCCTCGGGGTGGCTGGCTCAGGGCCTGGTGGCTCTTGGCAAGTGAGGAGGTGGGGGGCACTTCCCGCTTGTGACTCCTGGCCTCATGATGTGGCCAAGGCCAGGCAGGCAGACAGAACTCAATTCTGTGAAAGGGATGGGGCTGGTATAGGAGCGGCCAGAAGACAGTGGGGTATGAGAAATGTGGCTTCTGACTCGAGCACAGGTGGGCAAGCAGGAAGACACCAGAGAATGACCAAATCTCTCATTCCCAAGGAGACAGCATTAGAACTAAGCACAATTGTCCAGTTTTGAATCCTAGCTCTGCCACTTAAGAGCCACAGGACCTTGGGAAACTCATAACTTCTCTGGGTCCCGGTGTCTTCATCACTCAAACTGAGATGACAGTAGTCCCTGCCATGAAGGAGTATTATGAAGATCAAATGCATTAATATCTTTAAGTGCTTAAAAGAATGCCTGGCACATAGTACCTGCTGTATAAATAAAATATAAATAATGAAGTGAGGTAACACTGTGGAGGAGGGGGATTAAACACAGATCATGCAGTTCATCCAGCCTTAGGTGTTAAGCTCTGGCCATAAAGCACAAGGTTGAGGGGAAAGCTGGAAGACACTACCAGTTAACTGGGTTACTTAAACCAGGCCAAGGATGCTAAAAGAAACACCAAGCATGCCTAGGTAGTATCTAATCTTTGTTATCTTTTCACAATATTGAAAGCAGTCTGTTCCATAACACAGTTCAAAACAAACTACTCCAGGTTTTTTATACAAGCTGGATACCCGAGTGTCTTCTACCTTGAATTTTATGGCCATGGGCAGGGTAGAAGGGAACCTGAATTCTGATTGTTAAGGAGTCACAGGATAGTGTATGAGCTTAACCAAACCTGAAACCCGCTGGGGAGGCTCCAGCAACGGCACGCAGAGTTCACCTGGGAAACCTGCAGACGCTCAGGGCTGAACTCCAGAGAGAAGACGGGTCTCCAGGATGAGATGTGTCGAAAAGGGGAAAGAATGTGGTCTTCCCTTCAATACAGAAAATCAAACCAGGGCCGCCCTGATCTTTTGATCATTCTCTCTCTCACACTCATTCTTTCCCTCCCTCTCTGACTCAATGCTCCACACCTGCCTCCCTCATCGTATCTCTGACTCTCCCTCCCCCTTAGGACAACTCAGGATTCCACTGGACCCATGCAGATAATCCAGGATAATCCCCTCATATAAGATACTTTTTCACATCTGCAAAGTCCCTTTTGCCATATAAAGTAACATTCACACGTTAGGGGATTAGGACGTGGACATCTTGGAGGACCATTATCTGTCCACCACACAGAGGGAGCATGAGGCTATGGAAAAGCCTTGGAACACAAGTCAGAGGGACCCGGGGCTCCGGTTCTATTACTTCTCCTATGTAACCTTGGGTAAACTGTGAATAACCTCTAAGAGCGTAATTCTCCATCCACGGAACCTCACAGGACTACGCTGGGACAGACAAGGATTTACATTTAAGAAGAAAGCGCTTTAAACATCAAAACACAAAGTAAGGGCAAAGTCTGCATGTTTCAGTTTTTTGTTTGTTTGTAGGTTTGGGATCTGGCAACTGGGCAGTTCTTTAAAATGGCCTGAAGTAAGATGAGGAGTGTACACACACACACACACAACATGCATTATTTAGAACATCACAAAAAGTACCACATCCCCAAACTAAGAGATATGGTCAAAGCTGCATTCGAAGGTAAAGTCCCAGCTGAATTTTTTTAAAAAATAAAAATGTGTATGTTTAATCACTCACTAGAGACCAGGCACTACCATATTCGACCCTCAAAGCTACCCTGTAATAATACCTAACTTACACAAGGAGAAACGGAGGGCTCTGAGACGTCAGACACAGCCAAGAAGGAGCCGAAGTGAAGTGAACTGAAAGCCAGGCTTCAGGGTGCAGAGCTGCGGTACTTACTCTCACATTCTGGTCATTGTGGCTTGTTCAGGGAAGCATCTAGGTTTGTTGATTTTCCTTTCCTCTGACGTAGCCAAAAGTAACACTCTTCCCCCAGGCCCTCAAACCGTCTTATGACTTCAGTGCACACTGGCCTCGTTTACAAGTGCCAACACCTGCACCTTTTTTTGGAGTGATGACCTCAGATTGCAAGAACCCAGTTTGCCCGCAGGCGTGGCGAGCCGAGGTCCCTGGGAAATTGGCATGCCCCTGCAGACAGCCCCTGAGCACTGACTGACAGGTGTAGGGCATAAATATCCCAGATTCCTCACACTCTGGATGGGATACTTGGGAGCATGTGTGTCGTGCCGTTTCCCAGAGCTTCCATTTGGGATTTAGTTTAGTTGCCCACTGTGTCAGCTGTTTGCTGTCTCATTGCTCCCTAGCTGTGTTCCCTGAACTGCAGTCATTGGATCATCTTCTTCCCAGGTGGGGAACTCAAATAAGGCATGTGGATGAGACATCCAGGGAGATACTGGTTCCTGACATCGGTAAGGAAAAATAAAACAAGCCCACAACTGAATTAAAAAGAAAATAGCATTAAGAACCATGAAGACTAAAATTTACATTGGAAAAAAAAAAGTGGAGAATGAGCTTGGTGTGCTTTTCACAGAAGAGCAAGTAAAAGAACAAATAAAAGTTAAGTTGAATGCGAAGGTAATAGGTAAGGGGCGGGGAGGGGAAACGAATGGCGAAGCTCCAACTCCCAACAGATGGATAATCGACGTTGCAGGAAACCAAAGCAAAGGAAGCAAAAGTAAAACGCGCAGCTACAGTGACGCTGAGTATCTTACTCTGTAAGTGAAAAGGCAGGTAAAATCAACACAAAGAAACCAACACCTAGACAAAACCCATTTCACTGTTGTTTGTTTTGTTCTTTTACATTTGAGGATAGAAGACTATTAAGAGGACTTAGGGAGAAAACTCTGGTTACCTATAAAGGAAGAAAAGTCATGTGGCTTTCTAACAGGAAATGTCAGAAGAAACCTGAATAATGGCCATCCTAAGAGCGTCTTTGAAGGAGGAAGAAAGGGGTAACCTGAAAATTATACACCCAGCCAAACCCAGAGGCATCTGCAGATAACGAAATGATATTCTTAGAAATGTAGTGACACCGAAATTTTAAGACTTATTGATGATTTTAGGAGAGAAAATTACTAAAATATTAGGAAAATGTAAAACTACAAATGCCACATTTTTCATTCAGCCTTGATTAAAATCAGATTTGAAACAAGTGACAGATAACCTTGAGAGATTATGAAATATTTTATTATTGATACAAAGCTGTGAGAATATGATGCACTGTGCAAAACATTATACCCTAAAATTTAGGTAGAGGTAAAAGTTGGAGAAAATCAGATGCCTTAAATACCCCGAGAATATAAATCTTAGCCAATGTGGGGTAAAAGTCCTTTTTTATTAGAAGTATGTTTTCATCATAAAAAAAATGTAATTCTGGCTAGTTTTGTTGTAGGGAACTGAATTTTAGTTTACTTATCAAACATAAGAATCATGACTGTACTGAAGCCATTATAATTATCTTAACCAATATAAAGACAGTCTATATCATCATGGAGTTATGGGGGGAAAAAACAACAGAAAATACCTTTTTCCTACCTTGTACAAATTATGGTACAAGTAAAAATAAATGGTGACTATAACAGATACATTTTAAGACAGCACTGCATCTTGACTCATCAGTATGCAGAATAACAGAACAAGAGATAAATCAATTTGAAGAAAAACGTTAGCATCTTGTATGAAATGACTGGTGGTGAATATTGAAAAACCTCCATATTGTTCTAAGGTACAAATAAAATTAAAATAACCACTGAAAAACGTAATACATATAAAATAACAATCATCTGCGGAATAAAAGAAATTCCAGATCCTGCACCACCCAACTTTCTTAAAAAGAAAGATTATCTGTTACCGTATAACAAACGACCCTAACATATACTGGTTGAAAATAACCACTGTGAACTATTACTAACAGCTCCAGGGGATGGCTGGATGCTTCTGATCTTGGCCTGACTTGCTCATGCATCTGTGATTAGCTGGCAGGGTCTGGTGGTCCAGGACAACCTCATTTACCAGTCTGGCAGTTGGCTTGTTGTCTGCTAAGGCAACAGGGTGATAAGACCACATGTCTCTCATCATCCAGCAGGCTAGCCCAGGCGTGTTCACACGACACGGGCAGGACGCCAGGGAAGAGAGCAGAGGCATGCAATACCTCATGGCATGTTGTCACTTCTACCCCATTCTGTTGGCCAAACAATTCTTAGAGGCAGCACAGGCTGAAGACTCCATCTCTGGGGGAGTTGCAAAGTCCCACTGCAAAGGGCACAGACACCAGAAAGGGTGGAGAACTGGAGACTCTGAGTGATTTGTGTAACAGTTAGGAAGAGAATAACGGTAGGAGGTAAAGAGGTACCATATTTGTGATGTTAATATAAAAATTATACTATTGATAAGGAATTACAGTAACTACATAGTCTAAATTAAGAAAGGTACACTACAAAATACTGCAGTCTCATATTGTAAAGTGAAAACATAAAAAGACCATAAGTAAATAAGAAAAAGATCAATACTCATTTTAAAACTGGGCAAGTGACATGATGAGGCTATTCACAAAAGACCTGTAATTGCTTAAACTGAAAAATGTCTAACCCTATTAGTAACTAAATAATTGCAAATTAAAAAAAGTTATATGCACATAAAAACATAGATAAGTATATATATGTGTGTGTGTGCACGTATACATGTATTTACACACTTTACTTTCTACAAAAATATAGACATTTATGAATGTATTCTAAAAACATTGAAAGGATACAATTTTGCCTCCCAAATTTGCAGAGATTTTATAAAAATGATAACTGCTTCTGTTCTAGGAGAAGAGTTTCCCTTACATACCACCAGTGGGAATGTAAATTGGAATAAATTTTCTAGAGGCCAATTTGTCAACAGGTATCAGAAGCTTCAGAAACTGATGTGGTCTCTGACAAAGCCAACTAGGAAATAAATAAGAGATCCATGACAATTTAGCTAGTTTTGTTCTTCAGAGTGTTATACGTAAGAGTAAAACATTGCAAAGACCAACCAAAGGAAGTGAATTAAATAAATTTCAGTATATCCATATAAGATACTTTTCAATCATTAAAATTATGTTGAGGATGAAGTGACTGTGAGAGAAGTTCATGACACAGTCATTGAAAATATATACGCCACACAATCTTTTTGGCTAAATATGTGTGTACACTTACACCAACCAGGAAGAGTATAAATACTATAAGGTATAAATGAAACCACGTTTATTTTCTCATTTTTCTAAAATGCTTTTGTATTGCTATTATAAAAAGGTATTTAATTAATAGCCAAACAGCATATTGGTGAAATATTTACAGCAAATATGATAAGTGAACGCTCAATATCCTCTGTGTATAAAGACTCCATAAGAGGTATTTGGCAAATATCATGAACTCATAAAACAAGATAAACAACTAATTAAGAAACAATCAACTTTAATGGTGAAAGAATACACATACATTTTAACACAAGCTAAGATGTGGTTTAAAAAAACTCTGATAATTTGCTGGTGGAATTATAAATGTGTATAACCCTTCCAGAAAGCAATTTCACGTGAATCAAGAGCCTTTAAACGTAAGTCACAGAGCTATAAAAATATTAGAGGAAAATATAAGGGAATGTGTTAATGATCTCAGGATGGAGGAAGTCTCCCTGCCAAAAGCCAAAAAACACAGATGCCAAAACAGAAACACGACTACGTGCGTCTACACAAACACTGAAATCATTATATAAACCCCACAGCTCACTTAACAGACAATTAAGATACTGGGAAGCAGGGCGAGCCTTCCAGCTACGGTTGAAGGAGGAGACTGGCAAATCAGTTCCGCAAAAGCAACTCTAGAGCTGCAAAAAAAAAAAAAATGGCCAAAACTACCATTTCAGTACACTGGAAATTGCCAAAGTCAAATAGCAATCTGAAAAGTGTTCATGCTTGTAAAACTGCTGGACTTTGAATAAAAATAGTGGGATCCACTCTGCAACATTCTGGCCTGGAACTGGATCATCACTCACCTCACTCACCACCATCACCACCACCACCATCTCCATCACCACCAGCATCACCACCATAACCACCACCTCCACCACCATCGCCACTATCATCATGGGGTTATCGCCCCTCTGCAAGCTAGGTTGGCAGAGGCTGTGCCAAGGTGGAAAACTGTAAGGAGTGGCAGCTTCACACACCTACCAGGGCAACATGAAAGCCCAGTGGTGTTATTGGTGGAGATGATGATCTCAGAGGCAGAGAGGGCCAACAGCTCTACTTGCCTGAGGCTGTGGTCTTGGCGGAAAGCACCATATTGCTGGCTGAAGCTGTACACACCACACACACACACACACACACAGAGCAAAGGCTGGAGAGAACATCCTCCCCATGGAATACTGCCCAACAATAAAAAAGAAATGAGTCCTGACACAAGCTACAGCGTAGATGAACATAGCAATCGTGATGCCAAGTGAAGTAAGCCAGATGGGAACGGATACATATTGTATGGTTCCATTGCTATGAAACGTCTACAAAGGGCAAACTTTTTGAGACAGAAAGCAGGTTGGTGGTTGCCTAAGGCTGGGGGATGGGAGCATGGATTAGCTGAAAATGAGCACAGGGAAATTTCTGGTTTGGTGGAAAATGTCTAAAAGTAGACTGTGGTAATGGCTGCACAACTCTATAAATTGACCGAAAAAAAAAAAAATCCTTGAATGGTACCCTTACAATGACTGGACTTTTAGTATATAAATTATACCTCAACACAGCTGTTTAAAAAAAAAAAAAAAGAAATCGGGAGACAATATTTGCAAACATATCTGACAAAAAGGTTAACATTTAAACATCTAGGTGAACAACTCGAAAGAAGATGGAACCTAGCAAGGGGACAGGCAGCTCACAAAAGAACCTCTGACAGCCATACAGGGAAAGGTGTTCAGTTCACCTAGAAGTCAGGGAAATGCAAGTCAAGACAATGGGATCGCATGACCTCTTTCCATCTTTCCAAAAACCCCGCAAGGGAGCATGACTGCCCCCATTTTATAGATAGTAACAGAAGCTCGGAGAGTTTCAATAACTTGTCCAAATTCATCCCTTCAGTGAAAGATTAAAGACAAACGATCATTAACTTTTGCAGTCCTGCCTCCCTCATCTTAGCTATTGTTATTTCCAGTCTAACATACATACGTATAACCACCTCCCTCATCTTAGTCGTTGTCATTCTCAAGCCAACACACGTGGTGTATAGTTAAATATTGAGACGTTTTGATTGTGTCAGGTGAGGCGAGGCTCACTCAGTTCAGTAACGTACTCTGTTGGGCATTTGTATTATTCCTATTAACACCTAATGGTCCATCAGGGCCCCTTATGGATTTTTTGCTTTTCCCTTCGTGGGCAGATATTGAGATTTCATTACTGCCAATTTATCACCAGAGCCCTAAGTCTAGCTAGTGTCGCCACGGCTTGTGGTAGAAGCTGAAGTTTGGGAATACCTTGTTAGGAGCAGTTTTTGGAGATATCCCCCCATCCGCACCTTCAGCCCCAGACAGCAAGGACCACTGGCTGTCACGGCAGCTGGTGTGGAGGAACCAGCAAGTCTATTCCAGCACCACATGGGAGCCACGAGTCCCGGGTTACTGCCCCGGCTACCTAATTCATTCCCCTGCAGCCGCTGAGCAGGTCACTTATCTCTCTTGTACCTCAGTCCCTTCTTTTATAAAATCCACCCCTCCAACCTTGCTGAACTTGGGAGGATCGGAAGAGAGGCTGGGTGTGAATGGGCTTAGGACAATGTAACATAGAACACGGTTCATTAGAGACAAGGCCAACCTTAACCTAAACCCACACAGAACAAAAAGCTAGCCTTGGCCTTCATGGGTTTAGTAAACCACATTAATCTGGGTTTCAAAAAGCAGACCCAACCCAAAAGCCACCTCGAGCAAAAAGACAGTATTCAAAACAAAAGGCAGAGCCTTCCTTATCTTAACAAAGCCTCCCTTCCTGCGGCCGTCCTCCCAGGGTGTTAGGTACCCCCAGATCTTCCCACAGAGGACTGATTGGCATGGCAGGGAAGGGGGGCTGGAGTATTCAGGGCTCAGGACAGCCATGCCCCCCTCCGCCTTCCCAGGCCACAGGCATGCTGCATGTGGGAATGAGCCCGAGACGTGACCTGAGTCAGGATAACCTGGGCACCAGCGTGCTCGGCATTTAAAAGCTCCCCCACCTAACTGTGATGGGTCCTAAAGTGTGAGGACCACTGTCTTGGTCCAGAGGAACTCAAATGTAAGTGTGTATCAGAATCACCTGCAAAGCTACTAAGGCACAGCGGCCAAGGTCCTTGAGGTAGGACAGCACCAGGGTCTCCAGGTGATTTAGATATGACCAAAGGTTGAGTGCCAATGAATCAGGAGACCGGCAACGTCTGGTGGGTCGGCATCCAACCAAGGTGCCCCTGTGAGCCAAGTGGTGGCACGTATGTTACCTGCACAGCGCCTGGTGCGCGGGAGTGCTGAGTAAATGACAGCTGCATCTTATTTACGTGGCACAAGATGCAAGAGGAGAGGGTTCTGGGCACTTTCGGACTTCAGGGAAGGCCCATAGAGACTCCTTCTATGTGTCAGGTTTGATAAACTAAGGTTAGTTCCCCATATCTTGCCCAGCTGCTTGCAACAACTGTAAATATCAACAGTGGATATCCAACAGTTTAACAATGTGCCTTACGAGACCAGTGATGTTGGGGTCGGGGAGGAGAAAGACAGAGGCTACTTACTAGGAAATTCTCCCTGTGGAACTTTCTATCCAGTGCCTGTCTCAAGGAATTTGTAATAAAATCTTCAAAAGCCGGGGATAAGCCAAAACAGGGTTTAGGTTAGCAGGGAGTAAAGCTTCCTATCGCTTTAAGGGTTTCCCCAACACACTATGTACTAGTTGTTTAAGAATAAAATGGGACGGGGTGACACAGAAATCATTCACTCATTCATTGCTTCATTCATTCATGTACTGAGGGCATGATGATCGATGATCGAGGGTCCGGATTCTAAGATCAGGCTGCCTGGTTCTGCCACTTCCAGCTACATGTTTGCATTGCTTAGTCTCTTTGTGTCTGTTTGCCCTTTCGTAAAGTAGGGATAATGGCAGTATCTACCTCCTGGGGAATTTGTGAGGATGTAGTGAGCTCTGTAAGTATCAGGAAGCTGCTGGGCCCACAGTGAGCACCCACCTACGTGCTGGTTACGATTATAACTCATTTAGTCTCTCATGAGGAATGGCCCTGTGCTGCACGCTGGGGACAGAATCGTGAAAACCCCCGCCCTGCCCCCAAGGGGCTCCCAGACAGAGAAAGGTGAATGGATTACTGGGGCCCAGGGTGGTTGGGCTCCAGAACAATGACGGTAAAAAATGAGGGAGAGAAGGCAGAGGCTGGCACGTAAGCCAGATTGTTCCAGGAAAGTTATCTGGTGGGGGAAGCGGGAGGAATCATTCCCAGAAGCTTTCCTGGATGGTTAAACCTGGGTCCCAAAACTGAGCTAGCCAAAGAATTTTGCCAGTACGTTTTCAAAATGCAGATTCCCTGGGCCCACCCCTGGAGAGTGAGAGTCCCTACGTTTGTGAAGGGTCCTGGGGCTGTACATTTGCGACCTCCCTCAGAGATCAGAGTCCTCAGCCAGGCTGGACAACCACCAGCCTAGGAGTGAACAGCTGAGTAAATTATGGAAGTAACTCTCTTCCGGGGGGCAGAAAGGAGAGGGCAGAGGCTGGGGGTCACACCGTGGCCTGGTCAGACCTCCAGTTTGCACCCTAGACGCCGTCACCCTGAGTCTGAGTCAGACCCCTCGTCCTTGCTGTTAGTCTCTGCTGCTTCTCTCTGTGCTTTCCCTTCACATACCTTCCCCCAGGTTGTAACTGGATCATTACCGGGCTAATACACCACCCCATCCGCTAGATGTCAAACTCCATGAACACAGAGGTCTTATCTGTCTCTTCATCCCTGGTGGCCAGAACTTAGCACAGTGTGTGGCACGTCGTAGGAGCTCAACGAATTTTGTTTCCTAATGAATGAATTGGGTCACTGCACACAGTTGGGTGTGGATGGTTCGGATACTGAACTGGTTTAACTGGAGCTGCAGACTTCGGCCTCAAATCTTTGTCAAGCTCAGGCCTTGAATTTTTTGCCTCCCTAAAGATTTCTTCCACCATTTGTCATTTCTGTGGTGCTGGTGTTCCATCAGAATAAATTCTCTGTGTGTCTGGACATGCCTCACGTGCTTGATCTGAGACAAGCACATTGTGGAACCCCACCTTCCAATATGGCACTTGGGGTATGGTTCAAATCTAAACCTGATTGGTGAATTCTTGAGGTAAGCCCCCAAGAAAAGCACACATCCCTCTTGTCAACAAATTTCATTCTCCAGATCATGAAAAATGAGGACTGTACATGAAAAAAACTCAGAAAAAAAGTGAAAAATATAAATTGATAAAGGGCCTCAAAATATGCATTTCAAAACCCAGTGAGATCCATATTTCATCTCCACTGTAAACAATCTCAAGAGTGTGTTGAATATTCCATGAACTCAGAGCCTTGACAGATAATGGAGAAATCAGAGTGTGGAATTTTAAAAGAATTCTGAACAAGGAACTGTGGGCCCAGATGTTAGTGTCACTTGCCTTAAATAGAAAGTGCAGATAAAAATAGTAACAATGCAAACAGAGCAGTGTTATTAAACTCTAACTAAATAATATCACTTGCCAATGTCAAAAATCAGTTCTTTCATTTGTCCATTCAACAAAAATTTTAATGAGCATCTTCTGTGTGCCAGGCACCATTCTAAGTCCTGGGTATATGGCAGTGAACCAAACTGACAAAAATTCCTGCAAATATGAAGCTTACCTTCTCATGAGGGAGACAAACAGTAAACAAATAAGCAACCCTGCAGTACAACAGGTGATGAAAAGGGCTATGCAAATAAAATAAAGCAGAGCAGGAAGAGAGAGATGCGAGAGATGGGAGGCAATTGGAAACGGGGTGGGCAGAGCAGCCTCAGGAAAAGGCGGCATTTGATTAAAGATCAGAGGAGGTGAGGGACTGAATCCCATGGATTAATGGGGGAAGAAACCCCAGAACAAAGGGAACACAGTGTGCTAAGTTTACAGGGAATGTATTTGGTGTGTTAACACAGCAAAGAGGCCCACCTCACGGTGGTGCAGAGTGAGTGAGGCAGTGATGAGCCAGGGGTGATGGGGGGAGGTGAGGAGGCAGAGGCTGGCAGAACTTAGGGAGTCTTCGAGGCTTAGGGAAAGATTGGCTGATGATCTCTGGGAAACAGAAAAGTTTATAAGATTTTGAGAAGCTAGAGACAAAGACCAACTGAAACTTTTATCTCATATAATCAATCAGAATGTACGTTTGAAGATGGTCAATGAACAAGTAGGGTACCAAATGCCTTTGGAAATAATTTAATGCCACTCAAAGTTATTTGGCGGATCAGCAAGGGTTAGTCCCCCACAGTGGGCTTGACTTTGGAAATATAGCACAGTCCCACGCCTGCTTCCCACTTTTCCTCTGAATTCAAAAACGGGTACTGGTCCACTTGAGAATAGACTTCTTTCACCAGAAATGAGAGAAATTGACATTTCCAGGTATTAAATGGGTTCCCTGTTATTTTTAGGGCTTGGCCAGCTGAAGCCACTGAACTCAAAAATGCTCCCTTGATCAAAGAGTCCTAAAAGGATTCCTCAGCCCTGAGAGCTGTGTCTCTAATAGGATTATGCCTGAATTAAAAGACGGAACCATTTATAACTTAGGGCGTTCTCTGACTTTGAAGTTTGCCTCAACAAATGATCCATTTTTATATAAACCAGAGCTGGAGAATGACAAGGAAACCTGCAACCATTCCCAAATGGAGAGCTTTTGTACAAGATAATCGGGGCAGCAGAAACATCTGAATGAACACTCGGGATCTGCCTCTGAGCAAATGATGGCATAAAAGAGAAAATGTTTTTTCTCTCCTGAAGCATTTGACAAGATGGAGGTCATTTTTTTCTTCATAAGTAAAGACAGCCCAACGTCTTCGAACTGCGTGTGCGCGTGTGTATGTGTGTGGGTGTGCATGAGCACACACATTTACACGAGCTCAGTACAAACTGCCTTATGGTTTTTAAGTCAACATGTATCAGGAAACTACAAGGTGCCAGGTGGAGGGAGGTTAATAAAATATGATTTTTTTCTCCTCAAATTGCTCAGAGAGCGAAGAAGCAGAAGAGGAAGAGCAGGAGGAGAAGGGAGTGGGGAGTGGGGGAAGGAATGGGGGGGCCGGAGAGAGGGGAGAGGAGGAAGAGGGGAAGGAGGGAGGAGGAAGGAGGAGAGAGGTGGAGGAGGGGGAGATGAGGGAGGAGGAAGGAGCATAATTCCCTACCCCCTGACTTTGCCCTTGGCCATGGAACCTGCTTTGGTCAATGAAATGGTAGCCAGCATAACAAAAGGCTTGACCAGAGCTTGAGTGACTGTGCTCATGCTCCCAGCCCCACCATCACCTTAGGAAGAGCATGCTTCAGCTAGCCAGCTGTTCCAAGAAGGACGAGGGACATGTGGAGCAGGGTCACCCAACCAAGTGCAGACGAGTTGGTCTGACACACAGATGCTTGAGAAAAAAAAAAAAAAAAGGTTGCTGTTGGTAGGTTTGTATACAGCTGTGGTTAAACAGTGCAAGCATCATCTCCATTTCACAGATGTGGAAGCAAAGGCTTGAAGAGGTCATTTGTTCAAGGTCATAGAGCTGTTAAGTGGTAGGATTAGCAACCAAATCTGTCTGGACTTTAAACCCATTCTCCTAACTATTATGGAACGCTGTTAGTTGCTGAATCAATTCTCAAATGTTAAGTCACTCTCCACACAGCTTCAGTGACTTCCCCTGTACTAGAGAACATCATTCTAGTGACAAACTGCAATACTGCAGAAAAAGTCAATGGGACCTTTTTGACCAAGAAGATAAAAATAAAAATACAAGACAGTGACACATGGCTCAAGCTCCTTCTGACACAGTCCAATGGGTGTGACAGAGCAAACACAGGAAAAGTTTAAATTTGAATTTAAATGCAAGGGTTTCTTTGGCTGAGGAACAGCTCATCTGTCTTTAATTTATCAGAAGCGCCAGCAATAAAGTAAGAGTGAAAATCTTCCAAAGTGTAAATCGCGCAGACTCAGAAGATTTCCAAATTGCGTAGTAGTTTGCATTGAATTTCTCCTTCTGATTAGATTGCCTTTCAGCTGCGCTGGAGCTGGGTGTGTGAGGGCAGGACCACCACACAGCTCCGTGAAGAAATCCATCAGTCCAAAGGGAAAGCCGTCCACTCCCTCCCTCCAGAGCTTCCCGATCTCTCTGTGAAGAGATACTGGGACCGAGCTCCAGTAACGAAGTAAAGCAGATGTTTCTACAAAGTGGCTGAGGTTAAACTTCCTCAAGGAGGTTAGAAAAGAGAGAAACCCAGCTGAGTGGGACACCTGCTCTACGTTACGTGTGTTCAAGTGCTTGAATTAGCTTATTTAATTCTCGTAATTCCATGAGATATATGCATTGTCCCGTTTTTACAAATTAGAAAACACAGGCTTGGCATACTTTAAGAAAACTTAAGCAGAAGTCACTCAACTAGGAAGTAGAGAATCTTTATTTGAGAATTTGGGATACCTTATATCTCATGTGGCATTTCATTAACACATTAATTTCTTAATGGGGAAAAATACAATTTTTATAAGTCAAAAAAATTTTCTATTGATGTTTTGGGATTGGTGAAAAGGAGATCGTAGCATATGGGGCACCCTTATTGATGGGTAGAAAAATTGATTAAAAGTGGCTTAAATGATGAGATATGTTTATCTCACCCAACAGAGAGCCCAAAGGTTTGGGTCTGGGGTTGTTTTTTTCAGGGACAGGGACTGAACACAGCAGAGGTACCACCACTCTTGCACCCTGGACAGTCCTCACGCCCATCAACCACAATACTCTGTATGTGGTACCAGCTCATCCTCAGAATCTTTCTTAACTTGGGGCTCCAAGAAGCTATTAGCAATCAACTGGAGTTGGCAAGTCATATGGAAAATGAAACCTATTCCTTTCTAATTCCACCTCTTTCTTGCCCAGTGAATAAATAATTGTGAAGCACCTGACAGGTCCCTAGCTCTTCTGACATCCCAAGGAGTGGGAATTATCAGAGAAACAGAGCAAAATGGTCCTTAACCTCAAGAGCCTGAAATCTCGCTAGAGAGGCAAAATATAGATACATGAAACAATGGAAGAAGTTATTTTAAAGCTGCGTTAGTGCAGATAATAAAGAACAGAGTGTCTCCATCAATGGAAAGAGGACAAACTGTAAAGAGATAATTTGGAGGGTTCCTTGGTTTTTTATTTTTGACCCGGGTCTTGCAACATTTTTATTAGGTCCACTTCCAATCAGAATATGTTTTATTTATGAAATACCTTCCCAAAGCTAGAGAACTTCTGACAGATATAGAATTTTTTTTTAGTAGAAAAGATAGGATTTGTGGAATAAATACCATTTTTGTTCAATCATTAATAAAATGAGATTGATCCTTATTATTCAGGAATTTTCCTCTGGTCATGATTTTAAAGCCACTTTTAAATGTATGTTTGTTGTTATTGTTTATATTCAGCCCCAAAGATAACTTTTTAAATATTTAATTTTAGTTAATTTGTTTGAAAAAATTCCTGCTCCCTCCTTCCAGCCGCTTGATAACTTAGCTAAAACATAGATTCACAATATTGATTTCAGATTTCAGGTTTTGCATTTTGCATCAAATTTCATTAAAGAAATAACTTCTTGCATTGGAATTCAAAACACCACCGGCTGAAGTTCCCACTGTGCTGCCGTATTTTAAAATGAAGTTTGCATGCAATGACGTTTAACAAGAAAAAGACCTCATTTAAGGAGACACAGGAATGACAATCATTTCCCTGGGTATCTGTGCACAGCCACTTCTCAGCTAGGGGGCCAAGCAAAAGCTCAATATTTAGGGACAGAACAAAAGATTACCAGGAAAAGGCGTAACGCAATCTGAAATTATGCACAAATTCAAGAAAAGTCTAAATTAAAGACAGAATGAAAATTTCAGCCATGTCACAAATGTCCAGGCTTGTTTGCCCCTGAATCACTTACGTGGCCACAGCAGACCCTTATATGACATCTATGCCCACCGTTACTGTAAAAAAAACATAATTTGCTACCCAACTCCTCACCTGTATCTCTGTCTCAAATTAGCGTGGCCCCCCTCCCCCACACCCCACTGCCAGCCAAGTCTACTCTCTCCGAAGCTGCCCAGTTGATATTTGGTTTCCATTTATAATATAATCCATAAAATATGCAAGCCATTTATTTTTCAACTTTTATAACTTAATCTTTCAAATTCTTTGGAGATGTTATTTTCTAAATTAAATTTTTTTTTCTAATAGTATTATGTCTTAATTTGGCCAATAAGTGCAAGTAATGTAAAAAGCTTTAGAAAATCCTGATAAGATACAATTTGTGTGTGAGTGCTTTAATTTTTCATTGAAGTATAGTTGATTTACAATGTTTCAGGTGTACAGCAAAGTGTTTCACTTATACATATATATATGTATTATTTTTCAGATTCTTTTTCATTATAGGTTATTGTAGGATATTGAAAATAGTTCCCTGTGCTAGACAGTAGGTCCTTGTTGTTTATCTATTTTATATATAGTAGTGTGTATCTGCTAATCCCAAATTCCAAATTCATAGTCATCCCTCCCCCTCCTTTCCCCTTTGGCAACTATAAGTTTGTTTCCATGTTTGTGAGTCTGTTTCTGTTTTGTTAAGAAGTTTACATTGTATCTTTTTTTAGATTCCACATATAAGTGATATCATATGATATTTCTCTTACTTCCTTTAATATCATTTTATTATAGTAAATAAAATAGAGCAGGTTTCAATAAATGTTTAAAAACAGACTATTTTTCTTATTATAAAATCAGAGCATGCTTGTCTCAATAAATTCAGACACCACTCAAAAGGATCAGGAGGAATTTCAAAGTCATCTTCAACCTCCCAGAATAAGCACTGTAACATGTGAGGAGGAGGGTATCAATAAAGACCATCACACTCACATACCCACACTTGTGCACATTTTCCATAAAACAGGATCAAGTATATTTGGCTACCTGCTTTTTTCTACTCAGTAATATACTATGGGCATTTTTCCCACGTCAATAAGCATAGATTTTAATAATCATATTAAATGCTGCATAGTATTCTACCTTACTGAAATACCCACATGCATTTTGCTAATCCTATGTTGTTATCACGCAGGGCAACTTCAGTATTTCAGTATTGTAAACCGCCTGGCTATGAGCACACACTGACATCCTTACCCAGACTGACCTAGCTGATCTCTGTAAAACAGACTAATGGTCCTGCTATTATGCTTCAGAAACCTTTTATGGTCACCATCCCTCTTGGATGTTATTTGGGTTAGGATCTGATGCAGACCGAGTGCCGGTGAATGCAGAGCCAGTGACTAAGGGGGTGATACTTCCAGGTACCATCTCTAAGAGCCGGGGGACAGGGGCCCCTAAGAACCTCCTCAACAGTTTACACAGACACTCTCTGGGGCTCTGGAAATAGCTGCGAGACTTGAAGGCAGAGAGCTGAAAATCTTAGCAGTGTGGTTAGGGACAGCTCAGAGACACTATGAATGTTCCTGCGGATGTGACTGGTTTCTATCTGCCAGGAATGAAATTCCCATTGTAAAAAGAACAAATGAATGATCATGTTTTGGATGTACTACCAACAAAGGGGCCAGCTTCTCTTACATTCTCCCAGGAAACAAAACATGTGAAAAATAAGTCTCAAATCATCACTCTCAGAAGCCAGCCCAGAGACCACAAGGGAGACCCTTCACTGCCCAGCCACGGCTCTGGGACCGCTGTTCAGAAGCCACCGGGCCAGGAAAGGCCACAGCCCAACAGCAGCTTCATCCATTATCCGATGCTGCCTCCTTCAGCTGGCCCCTTGCAGGTGTACCTTTTTGTTTCCCAAGGAACGCAGTGGCTAACTTTGCAGCCAGGGCTTTGAGAGCATGGTTGCCAGAGAAGCAAAACAAAAGGACGACCTCCGGAATGGGAGAAAATATTTGCAAAAGATGAGACTGACAAAGACTTAATTTGCAGAATATATAAACAGCTCATACAACTTAATAATAAAAAAAACAAACAATCCAATCCAAAAATGGGCAGAAGACCTAAACAAGCAATTCTCCAAGGAAGACATGCAAATGGCCAACAGGCACGTGAAAAAATACACAATATCACTAATTATCAGACAAAATGCAGATCAAAACTACAATGAGGTATCACTCAGTCAGAATGACCATCATTCAAACGTCCATAAACAATAAATGCTGGAGAGGGTGTGGAGAAAAGGTAGCCCTCCCTCCTGCACTGTTGGTGGGTATGTAGTCTGGTGCAGCTGTTATGGAAAACAGTACGGAGATTCCTCAAAAAGCTAAAAATAGACTTACCATATGATCCAGCAATCCCACTCCTGGGCATATATCCAGAGAGAACCTTAATCAAAAAGATACATGCACCCCAGTGTTCATAGCAGCAATATATACAATAGCCAAGACATGGAAACAACCTAAATGTCTATGGATAGATGATTGGATAAAGAAATTGTGGTATATTTATACAATGGAATACTACTCAGCCATAAAAATAATAAAATAATGCCATTTGCAGCAACATGGATGGATCTGAAGACTGTCATTTTAAGTCAAGTAAGCCAGATAAAGAAAGAAAAGTACCATATGATATCACTAATATGTGGAATCTAAAAAAAAAAAAAAAGACAAATGAACTTATTTACAAAACAGAAACAGACTCATACATAGAAAACAAACTTATGGTTACCAGAGGGGGGAAGGAGGTAGGAAGGATAAATTGGGAGTTCGAGATTTGCAGATAAACAATATGAAACAATATAAAATAGAAAAACAATAAGTTCATACTGTATAGCACAGGAAACTATATTCAATATCTTATAGTAACTTATGGTGAAGAAGAATATGAAAACAAATATTTGTTACGTTCAGGTATGACTGAATCGTTATGCTGTACACCAGAAATTGACACAGCATTGTAAACTGACTATACTTCAATAATAAATATATATATATATACAAAAAAACAAAAAGAGAGAACATTTTGAAAATAAAAAAAAAAAAAAAGAGTGTGATTGCCAGAAGCTTAGCAGCGTGTGACCACTCCCATCAGGACACAACTCAAAGTCAAGTTGCAGACTCTTTCCTTCATGACCAATACACAACATGGCAGTGGGTTTGGTTATGCCTTTGTCATCATAAAAGGATCATGATTGAGGCAATCTCTCTGAAATCAGTTGTGTCTACAATTAATGGCTGATTTCACAGGGCATTAACCAGCCCCAACAACAGTTCATTAACTGCTGGCAAGGGGGAATATGCCACTGTTGGAGGGTACTTCTGCTGCCCCCAGGGAAATGACAAGGAAGATGGCCTTTCTGGGCACCTGGAACCCCAGGGCAGGGAGGTAGATCTTGGCAAGATGGTTTTGTTATCTGAAGCTGGGGCTAGGCAGCCAAAGATGCAAGAAAACCGAGCTGGGGCTGAGCTGGGAACTAACCCCGATCCACACAGGGAGAACCACTGCAGACCAGTGCGAATGGTCTAGAGTCTGGCTACTTCCAAGCCCCTGTGATAAGGGGATGTGCTGGTGGGCAGTCCATGGAGGGTGGCAGCAGGAAGTCTGGACAATGGGCAAAGGGGAAAATGATGTCTGATCGTGGAGGGTCCAAGCTTCCCCCACCCTCACACCGGACTTGAAGTGTCTCCGGAGCAGGGAGCAGGCCTTTTTTCACTCAGCACTGCAGCCCGGGGCCTGGCACATAACACATGCTCACTAAATACTTGTTGAGTGAATGAACAAACTCGTGGGGGTTGGGGGTAGTTCAGGGCTAGAGTAAGACTTGCTGAGTTCATAATAGAGACCTAGATCTGCGGGGAAATGGAGGCAAAACCTTTATGCATGAAGTCAGCCAAAAGAAGGCCCAGAATAAGCATGGCAGGTACATTCTCCAGGCTTCAGGGCCCAGGCTCACGTTGGGCTGGCTGGCCGAGGAGTTACAGGGCACCTGCCTTTGAGGTTCCTTCTAATGGCCAGGGTTCTGTCAAGATCAGTGTAGGGCTGGGCAGACCTGGGGAGCCCACAGGGAAGGCCACACTAATGCATCTCTAGGACAGTGGGACCAAAGAGGTGAATCTTTCTTCCCCAGATTGTGGACACCCTCGCACGGCCAACAAGACCTCCATTTTGGCCCCTCCTCCTCCTTCAGGCTCACCCCAGACTCTTTTCTTTCCTCTGCTTTCCACCACCCTGGCTTCCACTTGGTTCCTCCTGCACATCATGTTTTCTCCCCACTTTGGGGCCCCTGCACACACCATTCTCTCTGCAGCTAATGTGTTCCTCTTCCTTTTGGTTCAACAGATCCCTGGACATCTGAGTTGAACTCGGGATCTCTCTGCTGGGAGAAATCTCCGTTGGACACCCTTCCAGGACTAGGTGCCCCTTTGCACCACAAAACTGCAATTTGTAAGGTCATGTCCCTGTTTAGCTAATGTCATCCCCACTCAACTGCAAACTCCAGATAAACCACGTGCATTGAGATCAGCAGCGTCTCCCCAGTGCCTAGCACCATACCTGGAACACAATGGTTTTCATTATTATATTTGTTAAAGATAAATGCGTATGAACGGGGTCCTTCCTTTTCCAGCAGGTGAGCAGATCTGAATCAACGAGCTGGAGGAATCTGCCAAGTCCTGAAGCAATGGCAGTCTTCACAATGCACACCTTTGACCATCTTAAGGAGAGTGAAGATTTTACTGGGAGTACCAGTCAGAGACAAAGCAAATGATGGGCAGAAATGGCCTGTTTTCATCCTGTGTGTTGTCCTTTGCCTACTCAGGCTAAAACCACACATTTCCTGGGAGGCTGGGTATCTTTACAGATGAATTCACCGCTTTCAAGCATTTGACAAAGGTTGACTTGTTCCCATCTAAGTTGACACCCGATGCTGGGTCTCATGGGTCTCTGGCCTGAAAAACAGACTGAAAACACCTCAAACCTCAGCTAAGTGGGACTGGAATCCACTGACCTCATCATCTCTGTGGTGGGCACTGCAAATCATTTTTAAGATTAGTGTGTTTGGGGGTTTGTTTTTATTTTTGTTTGTGCCTCTTAAAAATGGAAACAAGAAGAAATATGCCCCAGGGTGGCTCACGGCTGGCTGGGGCTGGTGGGGCTTTGTCATCTGAAGCCCCATTCGGGGCTGAAGGGGCCGGGATTAGGGGGAAAACCAGCAAATGAGCTCAGAGAGGCAGGAACAAAAGCTGAAAGAGATGACCTCACCTCACAGAGCCAAAGGGACAAAGCTCTCCGCAGCCCTCGGCCACGCTGCTTCAGTTTGGTCCCGGTCTTTGTGACCACAGCTTAACAATTTACGTGGGTGACGTGCAGAGCACTTTCACGTTCATTAACTCATTTGATCCTCACAACTCAGGGGAAGAGAGCAGGGCAGGACTTGGCCGCCTCCTTTTGCCAAAGGAGAAAAACAGGAGCTGGGCTTGCAAATGACAGTGACCCCACCAGGATCTGACACTCCCCCTTTCGACCCCCTCAGCCAGTTTCCATTGCCCTCTGCAAATCTTCCTCCCAGCTTCAAAATAAAATAATAATCACAGCTAATACTTCTCGAGAGTGTACTATGTAACACCAGGACTGTGTCAAATGTTTTATGTGCATCATCTTATTTAATCCCCTCAATAACAACATGAAGGTGTGTATTAGTTTCATGCAGCTGCTGTAACAAATCACCACAAATTTCTTCAAACAACAGGAATGTATTCTCTGATAGCTCTGGAAACCACAAGTCCAAAATTAGTCTCATTGACTAAAATCAAGGTGTCAGGAGGGCTGGCTCCTTCTGGAGGCTCCAGGGAAGAACCTGTTCTTTGTCTCTTTAAGCTTCTGGTGGCTACTGACATTCCTCGGCTATGGCTGCATCACTCCAGTTTTCAAGACCAATATATTCCAATCTCTCTCTAGTCCATTTCTATCTTCAGATTCCCTTCTCCTCTGTGTGCCTGTGAAATTTCCCTCTGCCTCGCTCTTATAAGGACTCTTGTAATGGCATTAAGGGCCCACCCAGATTATCCAGGATAATTTCCCCATCTCAGAATCCTGCACTTAATCACATCTGCAAAGTCTCTTTTTCCAAATAAGCTAACATTTACAGGTTCCAGGGAGTAGGAAGTGGATATCTTTGGGGGCCATCTTTCAGCCTATCACAAGTACGTAAAGTTGTTACTCCCACTTTGCAGAAAGAGGAAACTGAGGATGAGAGATGAGATCACATGTCCAAGGTCATGCAACCAGTACAGGTGAAACTGGGATTTAAACCCAGTCACTCTCAGGCCAGACCTCACTGAGCTATACTATCTTCCTAACTTGCCCAAGACTTGGGCAAATCTTTTTCAAAGAAAGAAACAAGCAAAAAAAAAAAAAAAAAAGACAACTCTAAAGGCAGTCTGCTCATTTCCCCCCAGCACTAAGTGTGGGGTTAGCAGGCACCACGGCCCAGAGAAGCATGGTGTCTAGAAAACGGGCCTCACTCCTGGCATACGAGTCCCACCCACCCACTGGAGCAGAAACACTCACTTTACTCTGTGATAGTCGGTCACTTTTGAGGGGCTTTCAGCTCAGGAAGCACGTCCCGTTTTTCACAGAAGCATTCTAAAGGCACGGACGACTCAGCCCACTGTGCCCTCCCACCCTACACCCAGGTGCCTTTCTACCCAGCAGAGGGTCAGGGGACAATTTCCACTCTGGTGGAACCCACCCAAGAGAGGCTGGGGATTCGTGATTCCTGTGTAAAGAGAAATCATTTTCCTTCGGAGTTACTTTCCTACTGAGTGGATGAAGGTCTCCTCACTTTCTACTAAAACCGTTAACACTTAAGTCCAAACTGGGAATGGGAATCCGTGGGTGACCCGACTTTGCAATAGCTTCCAAAAGTCTGTATCACACTTGCAACTATATGTGTGTGGATAGAGGTGAGAGAAGGCAGAGAGAGAGAGACTTGGGATTGCCCCAAAGACTGGAAACCTTGATGCTATCTCAGAAAGGAGGCATGCCCAGGTCCCCCTGCTCCTCCCCCTCTATGGACACAGGGACAAAAGGCACAGAAGTGACAAGCCTATGGAAAATGGAATGAACAAACATATGACTCATCCCTGCGTGTCACAAATCCCACAGAAGTGATTGCAACTGACTCGTCTTCTTGGGTTTCCAAGTGCAGCTAAGCCACTCCCAGCCCGGAACGTGCAGTAGCCGCAGCGTTTCAGAATGGTCAACAGGGGGCAGTGCGAAAAAAAATAAAGCAATATATAGGGAAGCCTCAAAAACAAGTCATGGGCAAATGTGATTAAGAAAAGAACTGGTTCACAGCACTTCTCCCTGCATGAGCAGAGGAAGGAACTGCTGTCGCCCGGGAATCAAAAAAGCCAACTTCCAAAGTCTTAAGGAGCCTCTTTCAGGCCATACTGAGTCACTACAGGTAACTTCAAAGACAAAATCACAGCAACAAACTTGACTCTGCCATTCAATCACTTCCGAAGGGCAGGGTCCCCAGCTGGTTACTTCTGAGAGTTCGAGCGTGTGTGGGTCCCTCACTGCCACTGGGACCATTGTTGAGCCGGGCACTGACGCCCCCAAAGCCGTGCTGTCTGTCGCTGACTGCAGGACAGAAGACAGTGGGCTGTCTTATTGCAGGACAATCACAGAGCCGGCTCAGAGCTCCTGGGCCCCAAGTTACACACTTGCCTCAACACACAAACATGTCCCCTGAAGCCACAGCCCCTCAGCAGCAGAATGAGACCCTTTTGGCCCCCAAACCTTCAGGCAAAGCACCTAATCACTCTTTGCATTAGGATGTAGGATCAGGGAACCACAAGAGTGAGAACAGACAGAATCAGTCCCGAGCCACCGTGAATGCCGGGACCTCTCCAGCTTTGAGTCTTCTCACCCACGTCATGGGCTTAAGAACCTCGGCCCCGATCGTCGGGAAGTTCTTGGAAAGAGGAGATATATGAGAATGCCTTATAAACTATAATGTACTCAGACTGAGTAAAGAATTATAGATTTTTCACCAAGGGAAGAGCTGCAAAACAAAATTTATTTTCAAAAGCAACTTCACATGTCATTCGTAAAAACGTGTTTAATGTTATTTAACTAAAGTTTTGCTGTTGATTAAAAGGCTTTTTTAAAATTATGGCTTGAGGTTGTCCCCCCATTAGGAGGACAGTTCTGTTCATGAACGTGAGCCCCTCACGGCAGCTAGAAACTGACCTCTGGGCTGGGGTTTACACTCTGACTATAACATTTGCCCCTAACCAATATTATCCAACAACAAGACATCTGCAATAAACTAACTTGCCACTGTATCCATTTTTGCTGACCCAGAGCAGGACCTATGCACCCTCATTCCTAGGCTTCACTCCTGCAGGGTGCAGACATCACCCTCTCTGCCAGAAGAATCCTTGCATTGCCTATCTAGACAGTCTTCTCCTAAGCAAAGGAGACAGGAGGCAATTCCTTCTCTCTCCCCCAGCAAGGAGTTCTGCCTTCTCGGTTAGGGTTCGAGCAGACCTTAACAGTTTCATGAGACAGTGAATGATATACAGTGTATTTGCGAGAATGAGAAAAAGGGATTTTCTCTGGGTGGAACAATTTCTAGAAACATACCTCTCTCTCTGAGTGGCCCAGCTCTGGACCAGAGTCTCCAGCTTGGATAAGATCCAGTGTTTTCTTGGTTTACAAGGTTCTTGCCCGTGAGGTACCCACATACCTGGGAAACTCCCACCTGGTTTCTGCCCATTCTTTAATTATGTCTGCCACTTGCACACCTTTGCCCTTGACTTCTCTTTGCCAGGAATGTCTTCTCCCCAATCCCTATCCACTATTTTACCTGGAAAACTCCTATTCATCCTTCAAGGTCCAACAAAGCTAGCTCCTTAGGTGAAGCCTTATGATCTCGTAAGTTTTCTGCACCCCACTCTCATCCCTGCTTCATCCTTGACTCTTTGAAGGTTAGCCTACTGCCCAGCACATAGTAGGTGCTTATAACTGTTGGCTGAATTAATTAATCTTTTAAGCCCCACAGCACTTTGTGTGACTCTTGATAAGCCTCCCAATGCCCAATGTTGGAACATGGTATCACCATGTACTGTAAATGTGAACTCTTGGAGGGAAGGGTTTGCACTTTTGAAGTCCTGCATCCCCCAAACCCAGCACAGAGCCTGGCAGTGCTTGGCTGAGGGCTCCTAAACGTGCTTGTTGCACTGAACGTATCCAGAGCAAGCTGCTTCAGGAGCTTTCTTTACAGCAAGCTGTTCCACATTCGACACCCAGCAGAGTGAGAATCATAAAATGAAAGGCCTGTGTGCCACTCACAGGGGCTGATGGCTTTCCGGACGATAAGAACCTGCTCCTTCTGAGTCACGTGCCTTGACCTTACTCTGAAGGACAGAAGAGGCAGGCCCTGGGACACAGAGGCACTGCAGACAAGATCGGGTTTCCTCACTTCCCTGTCTTTAAACTTTGTTGACTGTAGCTTTAAATATTTATAACCAGTGCAGGAAGTTTGGCTGGAATGGAGAAGAGCGGGGGAGGGAGGAGGATCTGTTTCCCTTTGACTCGATGATGATGCCGGCAGAGTGCATTTTCAGCACTGTTCTTCTTCCAAAGACCAGCACTCCCAAACATCAGCTCCATCCGCGGCGGGCGGGGGCGACTGTGTGGGGATTTTAAATGATGGTTTTGTTTTCACCCATAAGCTATTTTTCCTATCCTAAGGGATGTACTATTGACCCAGTCATGGAACACAGACACAATGCAGAAAATTGTCACTCAACCCATCCCTCCGCAGAGGGGCCCAGCCGTTATGTAAAGAGGCACAAAAGATTTGATTGGGGCCAAAAATTCCAAGTCAGTGCTGAGTGGGCTGGGAAGTTAGAAGTGGGATGCCTGAGAGAGAAGATGAGTTTTCTGCCCTCTTTTTTAAGGGGAGAGGCAGAAGTTTCCAGATATGGCCTGCCCAATAGTTCTCAGCAGAAAGACTGCGAGGAAGATAAGTCCCAACAATTACCACTGTTTATGCAGAATCTCTGGCAAACGGCTTCCAACTCAGCGAGTTTTCAAATACGCATCATCCCACCGCAATATTCTCTCCCCACACTATTTGCAGCTAGTGGATTTTGTTTAGAATCATTTTCATGATTTGCACGCGTTTTGTAAGCAATATGAGGACCAACTCCGAAAGAAAAGCTAATCAGGGCTCTTCCCAGAGACCCTGCAATTGAAATCAGATGTGCTGGAGGAAAAATTAATGGAAACAGAGAGGGTAGGGCTTGCTGCTGATTTCAGAGCGGAGCGGGGGAATCTTCACTGAGCAGAGGGTCTGGGGGATTCCAGCTGTGCAATCGCCCGTTGTCTTTATCACGCAAGAGGCAACATCTGTACAAAGCAGTGAACATTCCTGGGCCCCAAACCTTACGGAAAAGAAAGGGTGTTTGTGTAAGGGGGTAAAACAGCAACACGGTTTGTGCCGCCTACAAATCGTGGTGAATAACCACTCAGACGGGGTAAAAGGAGACACTGACATCCAGCTTTGTGTCTTTCAAGCAGTTCTGTCAAGCGTAGCAGGTTTAAGGGGAGCTAGCTACGTCACGTGGTGGTTAAAAACAAAACTTCACAGGCAAAACGGGGACGTGGGACAAAAGCCTGGAAGAGGTCACCTTTACCCCTGGCTCAGGTCGTGAGGTACCATGTAGGTGAAAGTGTGACTCAGAATATAAATGAACGAGCACCGCCTGAGTTATGAAATCATGGAAGAAACAGGATCTTCCGCGGCCGCTGAGATGTGTGCCAACAGCACAAGTGGGAAGAGACAAAATGTTTTTAAACTCACAGATGGTACCTTACTGGTCTGCTTCTTCATTCTAAGTGTTAGAGAGAAGCTTTTTAATCCTAAAAAAAAAAAAGAAGAAGAAACTCACTCAGCCTGCCAGAAATTCTGTGACTGTAGCTCATCAGGGGTGTCAAGTTAAAACACTCTTTTATTAAAGATAGAAATGCCTTCAAAAGGCAGCAGAACCTACGCCACCCTCTGATAAAACATGGCACTGGTGTGAGTGATCTTTTCCCTTATTTTTCAGCAATCTCTCTCTCTCCATTTCAGGACTGGTTAAAACGGAACAATTAGTGATGAAAAAGCCTCACGAGGTTAGGGCACCCTTCTCCGGCCTTCCTCTGGCTTTTTCTTTCCTCTCTTTTCGTGTATTTCTACAGGGACTCTCTTGATGTGTAAAGACACACAAAAGTGTGTGGACACATGGCTCACGTACAGACACTGACAGCGGCTATATTATTCACCCAAATCAGATGGGAGAGAACGCGCTCATTTGGCAGTTTTCGTTCGAAGGAATGAAGTGCCTCACAAAAGAGGCCTAATAAAGGATTCATGTAAAAAGCGTCTCCAAAAGTAGGTGCGTAGTGTCACCAGCTATAGGTCACATGCTTTGTTCCACCTATCTGCCTCCTGCCTTTAAAAATATAAAATAGAAGGCTGTTCAATTTTATAAATTCAATTTGGAAATTGCTCTGCTATGCCCTGTAACCGCCATTAATAAATGATAATTGACTTCACCATTCCGTAACCACCTCTGTTTCACTCGGGATACGCAGTCGATTATCTAGAGATAATGACGGTTGCGTGCTTGGTTACTGCTTAATTTCACAGGCCTGGGGACGTGTCCAGATAAAGAGAGAACGCGGGTAAAAAACGGCAAGTTTCTCCCTTTACTGAACAAAGCTCAGTTTCGAACTTGCCACCAGAGAGGGTGGGAGGCGATCAGAGGAAGGAGCCGTCTCCCTGCAGGTGGGTGCGGTCAGCCCTGAACTACACTCGCCCAGAGCAGAGAACATCTTTAGTGATAGTGCAGCAGTCCTTATCCCGCGCCGGTAAACTGGCCTCCCGACCTCCAACAACAAGGGAAATCAGACGCTGGCGCTGCGGAGGGAGAACTCTCGCGACTCTGTTTTATGTAGAATTCCAATCCCACCCCCAGGATCTGCTTTTTCATTTCACTGCTGCCGTTTTCTCGTCACCCCGACCTGCCTCTGCATTCCCCAGCCGATCAGCTTTTATCTTCACGTACAGAGGGCAGAGCCTGCCTCTTCCAGGTCTGCTCTGGAGGAGGATTTCTCCTGAAGGCTCTTATGAAATGGGATGGCTGCTGCCTCACTGAGAGGTGGCTCTGCAGCACATATTAAAATGCTCCCGCCTGCATCCGACGCAGGATGTCATGCAAACCTGAGAGATTCCAGAGGTCCCTGATTTCTTGGTTTTTGCCTCCCAATTTGAGTTGTCATCAACCACTTCAGGACGAGCTATGGACTGAGCTGTGTCTCCCCAAAATTCGTTTGTTGAAGCCCCAATGTGATGGTATTTAGAAAAGAGGTTTTTGGGAGGTGAGTAGGTAGGTGATTGGGTTTAGAGGAGGTTGTGAGGATGGGGTCCCCATAATAGGATTAGTGCCCTCATAAGTAAAGACTCGAGAGAATTTGCTCTCTCTCCCCACCACCACCATGCGAGCACTCAGGGGGAAGGCAGCTGCCAGCAGCCAGGAAGTGAGCCAGCTCTCACCAGAGCCCAGCCATGCTGGCACCCGGCCTCCAACTTCCAGCCTCCAGAACTGTGAGAAGTTAATGTCTGATGTTTAAGCCACCCAGTCTACAGTAATTTGTTAGAGCAGCCTGAGCAGACTAAGACAGAAGGGTTAAAAAAGGCAGAAAAATAACAAAAGCAACAACAACAAAACCAGAGATAAAAATTTAGTTAGGAGTGACAGACATCTGTGCATTCTGCTCAAGTCCGAACGCCTGCTCCACCCTCTGCTCACTCTGTCACTTCAGCAAGCATCTCCACTTCTCTAGACCTCAGTTTCCTCATCTGTTAAATGTGCATGGGACCCCCACCCCAGACAGTTGTGATCGAAAATCAGAAATCACTGGAACATGATTCATAAACATTCAGCAAAGTCTTAAGCATTGAGTAAATTCTCAATAAATACAATCGAAATTCCCAAGGAGCTTGAAAATACATCTGTCCTGAGAGAAAATACAATAAGCAGCAGCACCTGAAGAAAAATAATACATAAATCAAGAAAATGCCCCCTGAACCATCAGGGTACCAACCATGTGGGAACAGCAAGGTCACTGCCCGTCTCCTGCGATTCACCTCTCCTCCCAAAGGGCAGCATCTGCTCACCCCACCGTGGCCTGAGACAAACAGCAAAACCCAGACCTGCTGATGGAGTTGATGGTTCTGCTCCATGACGTCCAAGTATGAGCTCATCCCCCTTCTTCACCCCACACCCTCGAACCCCGCTATCTACCAGTGACTCTGTTTTCATTTTAGTATCAACATCTGGTGCCTCTAATTCTATCAACACCCAAACATATGGAAGGAACAACAAGACCCAGCGAAGTAAACCATTATTTTTTTAAAAACAAACCAGGTCCTAAATACCAATTGATTGCTAAAAGGGCACTTACTGAGGTTTATTAAGTACATAGAACATAAATCTGTTTGGCATGTAATTAATTCAAAATTACAGGAACACTAAATGTGTAATTAAATCTACACGGAATGTTTAGGCCTTTAGCTGGCATTTACAAAGGAAGCTACGGGAAATTTATTAGCTAGCAATTTATTGCTCAAAATACTGGCCGATCATGAGTATGTTGATTGAAATCTAGCTTGCTGTCAGTCTGCTGTTACGGGCCAATTAAAGGTTCAAAGTCTTGCAAACCAGTGGCCGAACAAGAGTGTATTGCTCAGAATGGAATTTGGCAGTTAGAGCTAAGTTTGCCCTTTGCATTCAATATCAACAAGTGTTTTTATTCCCCTGGATGACAAGCACACAGCACAGCATTCCATCAATGGACTTAAAGACTTAATTGTCGCATTAAAACATGATGCATAGGAGATCTGGTTAAGTTCAAAACAACGTTGTATTTGAAATTCTCACTGACAAACTTCACTGAGTTTAGCCAGAATAAAGTACTCCCTCTGGCCTCCTTTAAATCAAAAGTGTAATATAAGAAAAGGAAGGACTCCAAAGTCATTCCAGAGTTTCTTCAATCATTTCTATGTCTCCAGCAGGTCAGGACTAGAGTGGACCATTCAATGGCCAGAGCTGGCCTGGCTCTCAGTTGATGGTGTGTTTCGCAGGTCCCATTGGTCAGCATGAGTCTAGGTGCCATGGCGCATCACAGCTCCAAGGATGTCATCCCTGAAAGCTCCTGGAAGGCTCTGAGAGGGGAACAACCAGGTGGTCAGACTCGGCGAGGGCTGTGGACTAGTGCCTCCAGTAAGCCCAGTCTCCAATCCTTCAACTGACAGTCTGGTCAGAAATGTTACCTTCAGCTGCTGTGTTTCCAGTGGCTAGAGGCGCTAAGTGCTAAGCTTTGAAGAAGAATCCTCCTTAACTTGATAAGGAGGAACTGGCGATTCTACTCATTCCATCTGTGTGAGTTAGAACTGCATTTGGCTGTAAGTGATATAAAACCGAACCATCCTATCTTCAAGAACAGGGATCAACTTTTTCCTCACCAATAAGAAACCTGGAGAATTGTGGTCCAGGGCTGGTGCAGAGACTCCACAATGGTATGGCCTACTTTCTCTATCATCTGCTTTGTCATTTCAGTATGTTCGTTCATCACCTCTTGGCCACAAAATGGCTGCCATGACCCCATCCATCATACCTGTACTCCAGTAGGAATGAAGAAGGGTGACAACTTATCATCTCACATAAAAGATCGTTGTGACAACACCAGTACTGGGAAAGCAAAAGAGCCCGCAGAAACTCCATAGCAGCCTTACACCTACATCTCCAGATGGCCATTGTGTCATGTTGTCACCTCTGGCTGAAAGGTGACACTCGAGAGGTTTTGTAAACAGAGATTGAGCCAATCAATTAACACTGATGGCCACACTATCCCTTTTCCATTCAGTCCCAAGAACCAGTGTTTGACATAGAGTAGGAATTCAATATATGTCAAGTAAGTCTCTGAGACCCTTCAGAAACCACTTTGCCAATTTATTTATTCGACCAGACACTATGACAGACCCAGGCATACAGAGGTGAACAGGTCAAATATTTGCTGCTTTAGACCAGAAAATTTTGCTTTTTGGATGAAGAGGACAGGACCCCAGATTTGAAAGAGCTAACACTCTAGAGTAATGCTGTCCAGTAGAACTTTCTATGATGATGGTAAATTCTCTACCCACATTGTCCAATATAGTAGCCACCAGCCATGTATGGCTAGCAAGTCCTTGAAAGTGGCTCATGGGATTGAGGAACTGAATTTATTATTTTATTTAATTTTAACTAATTTAAATTTGTATTTAAATAGCCACATGTGGCTACCATCTCGGACACCTCAGGTGTGGACATCATGCACAAACACATTAAAAAGTCAGAGGCTCTCACTTTAATAGAGGGGTCTCTGAATGCCATGGGAGCCTACAGGTAGAAGCTAATTTCTGGGGAGAGCAAAGGGAAAAATAAAAGAGGGTGGGTTGTTTAATCAGGGTTTTGTAGGAAGGCTAGGAGTCCAACTCTTGATAAAGGAAGAGCATGGATCAGTACTGCAAGAAGAGAGAAAATTGTGTGCACATAAGAAGGGAGAAAAACAAGGGTCAAGAGAGATCCTGAGCTAGAATCACCTAGTTAAGTCACTCCCAAATTCCTGACCCACAGAAACTAAGGTAATCAATGTTATTTCAAGTCACTACATTCTGGGGTCATTTGTTATAAGGCAATAGGTAATGAAGAAAGGATAAAACACCACTTTGTGTGTGCTGCTAACTTCATCCTGTAAATAATGATAGAGATGGAGAAAATACAGAGGTGTTGCTGTGGCCCAGAAGACAAGAGAGACAGGCCTGTGAAAAATGCACACATGCGGAGCGGAACACTCCACCACACCCAAGGGAGCCAGAGGCTCTAGACACAGCTCTTGGAGCCCTCCCAGCACTGACAAGCCCCAGGAAACCCATTGAATTTCAAAAGCAACATTTCAAACAACACTAGGTTAACCTCCCTCATCGTGATCCCTGCAAACAATCACCTTTTCTGCCATACAATAAGCCAACACGAATTTCTTGGGCAAGACGCCTATTTTTAACTTCCATATGCAAAGCTGGGGGGAAGAAAAGGCTTTATGCAAATACAGCAAAAAAATATATATCCCCAAAAGTCATCATCATTAGGCTTATTTCAAAATCAGATCTAATATTAATTTCCAGGCAATAACACCCTTGGGAATGAAAAGACTTGATTGCTCTATAGGAATTCTAGTGAATGGCGCCTGCCACTCCCCCACCCCACTCACCCCAAATCTCCAAGCATTTTAAATAATTTCTTTCTCCTTTCTTTCCTTCTCTGTTTCTTTCTTTCCTTTTTCCTTCCTTCCTTCCTTCCTCCTTCCTTTCTTCCTTTCTTTCTTGCCTTCTTTCTCTTTTTAAGTAACATTATATACAGTTAGGAAACACGAACGTCTTAGGAAACATTTTTGGCTTTAGAACTGAAAGATCCTAACCCTTGGGAGGCCCTGTGAAGGGGCCAGAGAGCATTGTGGGAAAAGTAGAATGAGGTCATGGATCCCAAAGGAGGTGAGAGCTTGTCTGCAGGACTTGAGGCCAGAATCAGATCCTACAGGGGCAGAGGAACTAGGCAGGGCCCCTAGGGCAAGCACCTCCACAAGGGTCATAAACACCAGAGACGGTGGGGGAGGAATTTTAAAAACAGACAGTGAGGAGGCAGAAAACCTAAAGTGGCTGTTTGAACTCAGTGTTATCATTGTTTTTTAAATTTCCCTAATATTTAAGCCAAAAATAGTCTAGGCAGATACGGCCAGCAAGTGTCAATGGCGCCATCTTGGTATCTACAGAGTGGAAGGATTTTCTCCTACATCTTTTGTCTGTTCTTTCATTGTTTCATAAAACAATGGGTTTTCAGAACTGAAGGGTCCCAGCAGTGATGAGGACTAACGGTCCCTTTCACAACTAAGGAAAAGGAGGCTGGAGAGGGCAGGCAACTCACCCCACACAGCTCGCAGGGTGACCTTGCTGGGCCAGAAGCCCGGGGCTCCTGGTTCTAGTTCGGTCTCTTTTCAGCACTTCAGAAGAGTGAATTCCATGTTCCCCGGATCTCAGATCAGAAGGGTGGCAGCACAACAAAGCATTAGTATTCACGCAACCAGACTGTGAACTGCTAATTTCTTCCGATGAGGGAATCTTACCAAGAGATGCTTCTTGGTCCTAGTGAATACAGTCTTTTTAGGAAATCCACTGTCTTCTACCCCAAACGACTTCAGTTCCAGGAACAAGACAGACAGGTACAAATTTCATTCAAATGAAGCTCTGTCAACACTCCCCGTGGGGCAAAATGATACCAGGAAATTAGCAATGACGTGGTTCTACCAGCTACAGAATTTGACAAGTTATAGAATCTCCGAGAAGAGATTTGGAGGGACCCTTTCAGGCTGGAGGACTGTAATGGGATCCCCTATCCCCAAGCCCTGACCTGTAGCCTGCTCTCCCAGGCAGCCTTCTCTCTGCCTTGTTGCAGGGGAAGGTTTCCTTTTTCTGCTCTGCCTCTTCAATTGAACAATTAATGTACACATATGGAAGACAATGAAAACCTAACAATAACACATACAAAGAAATTAAGTCTCCATCAAACTCCCAGACCTAGGCCCTGTCTTCAGGTCCAAGCACCATTCACCGTATTTTATTCCTGGCCTGTGTGTATATCTCCATTTTCTTTCCCCCAAGGGAACATTCCAAAGTCATTATATTGCCTTCGGTATTTTTCACCCAACAAAAGAGCTTTGAGATCCTACCAGTCACCGTATAGAGATCCACTTAGTTGTTTTTTCACAAGTTCATAATATCCCATTGTTTAAATAGACAATCATTTATTTACCATTCTGTTATTAATGAACATCCTGGGTGTTTCCAGTCTTTTGTTTCTCAAATCTATGCTGAACAAACAGTCTCATACACAGGTCTGGAGGATAAATCCCTATTAGTGGATGTGATGGATATTTTATAGTCGGAGACAGGGTTTTCAGGCATATCAGTAATCACAGAGCCTCTGTACAATATCAGGAGAAACTTCCCATCTTGGTTTCCCCTCACCCTGGCTTCTTTTTCCAGCTCCCTCCAGCCCCCGTGATTCTGTCTCCTGTCCCCATGGCATTCATGTCCTGTGTCTCCTCCATGGGTCAAAAGCCCCAAGGAAAACCAAACCCCCACTCCCCTTAGAGTCCCGTGAGATGAACCTTCCACCCTCTGCAGAGAAAAGCGATTCATGAAACATCTGCTAAAAGAATCCACGGCTGCCTGAACGGATGATGGAGTGAACGGCAAGCACTTAATAGGGTCTCATAGTTTTTTCAGTGGATTTCACTCTCAACCCTTTGAACAGGAAGATACAAGGTCTCTCTCTTCTTGAACGTGGAGGAAGATGTCTTCCTTTAGGTCACACTTGTGTTTTTCCAGATGACCCTGAGGGTGCAGAAGGAGCAAAGAGCAGACCTGGCCTCTCCCAGGTCTGTGGGCATGATGTGTCTGTGTGTGCCTGTGTGTTGTGTGTGTCTGTGTGTGTGCACGTTACTGAGCACAAAGCAGGTTGTTCCTTAAGCAACAAAAAACAACAAAAGCAGACTACCCATGACCTTTGGAAGAACCCTACACCCCCATAGCAAAGGCTGTCGGCAGGACTGCTTGGCGCTCTTTTGTTCTGCGCTGACTGGAGCTGTCATGGACACAGTGCATCTCCCAGTGGCAGCTCGCTGTAAGCCAGGCAAGCTCTGTGCAGATGCCCTGCCTGGGAATTCGCTCTGGCAGGAAACTGGGGCTTGATTCCTCCAACAAGGGGAGAGTTTGCAGAAGACAAGGAATCACGAGAGCTGAAAACCACAGCATCTTATACTGACAACTAATTAAGTGCTAGGCACATCTGACCCCTGCCCAGTGGGGTCAGCATTACCATTATCCACATTTACAGAGGAGGAAGCCGAGGCATGGAGGCTGAGTAATGTGTTTAGAGCCATACAGCTAGCATGTGGCACGGGTGGAACAGGAATCTCAGCCCGTACGATTTGTCATTAGGCTGGGGGTGCCAGGGGAGGATTCTGTCTATACTGCAGGCACTGCTCTGAGAAATCCACACATATCTTGGGTGTTCCTCCCAGAAGCCCTGGGAGGCAGGGACCATGAATAACTCCATTTGCCAATAAGGACACAGGAGGTCACCTCAAAGAGCCTGTGGAAGATCCCACTATTAGTAACTGAGGGCTGCGGAACCTGGACCCCTTGAGCTCCAAAGCCCATGCTCAGAACCATTGTTCTGCACTGTCTCTGACCCCACAGGCCCTGCTTGCAACAGCTGTCCTCCTGTTTTACATTTAAAACACAAGTGGCATCTTACATCTGACTTTGGGAACTAAGCAAACAGTTCCCACAAGATAACATTAATAACTATCACTTTATGAGTGTTTATCTCAGGTATTGTGCTAGGTGCTTGACCTTTTAAAAATCTTTTAATCTTCCCAACAAAGTCAGTAGCACTGTCTTCATTTTACAAGGGAGACAAGGCACAGAGAGGTTCAGTAAGTGGCCGAGAGTCACACAGCTTATAACGGCAGGACTAGGATTCAAGACCAGGCAGTCTGGTTCTGGAATACGGCTTCCAGAATTAGCAAATTACAAAAAAAATAAATGACAAGTAACTGTTTTAGCATTAAGAATGTCACATGCACTATCCCTGCTCCACAGCGTGCATGTTCCACACACAGCATGCTTCTTGGCACGTGTGGCCAGCGCAAAGTCACAGACTCACCTCCACGTGGACCCTCAGTGGGGAGAAGCCTACAGCCTGCCCTGTCCTCTCTGATCACCCCATTTCCCATCTGCAGGTACAAGGTATAAACACACATCACTAGTCCTACATAGAGCCCCCTCCCAGCCCCTGTGTTGCTTGTGATGCTAAAGAGAGAGTCTTCATTCACCTCTGGACCCTGGGGCTTGTCTGTACAGCCAGAGGCTTGTTTCTACTCCCCCAGAACTGAGGTTGGGAATAAAGCTGTAGCCCTTTTGTTTTGCATGTCTACAAAGTGCCTGAGGCTGCCACTCCCCTAGAGCTTGGAAATGGGCGAAGAGCGCTGAAGGACCCTCCTGCCCCGCAGCAGGGAGTCCTGAGCATCTGCCCTGGGCTTCAATCCGGAGTGCAGGTGCAAGAAAAGATGAGGCTCCTCCGAAAAGAATGGAGTAGGAAGAGTCTGTGTGGCTGTGCATCCAGTGACAGGGCCAGCGGAGGTATTTTTCAGGGTGGAGCACAGATAAACCCTCAAAACAGTCGAAAACCAAAGTAAAAAGTAAAAGGCAGCTCGGAGACGAGACAGACTCCAGATATTTACAGAGCCTGCTGTAGCATGTGTGCGTGGATCCAGATGTGAACTTCAAGATTGCCATTTGGGGTGCTTCTTGGGGCTAAGAACCATGAAGACACATGTCCCCCCTGCGGTTTTATGGCCGTGTTTAGCGATGAGTGATGCTAAACGGCACGGAGCCATTCTGCAGCGAACGCCCAGGCCTCGCAGCCGCTGCCTCCCTCCTCCCTGGTACGGGGCTGGTCCAGGCACAGACCTCCTTTTTGCCCCTAAAGCTTTCTGTTTCCACAAAAGGGATTCTCAGCAAAACAGCATCCTGGCCACAGGTAATCGCTGGCCTCTTTCTCTTTAAATAGCTTCTTTGTAACCACAAACATGTATGTTTTTCATAAAGCTCTGAAAATTGTACAAGGCCCTGGGGAGGTACCAAGCGGAAACGCGGGTGCTGGGAGATTAGAACTCCACTACTCCAGAGGTACAATGTGCTGTTTGTAACAATTATAATAATACACCTGTACCACCATTGTCAGTGTGGGCCAGCCACACGGGGGCTCATTAGTATTGTATTAGGGCTGCATGGGGAAACAGATAATGGCCCATAATGAAAAATGCCAAATTTTCTATATAATAAAAATGAACTTGATTAATGAAAATCACTTTCAGGGAAAGAGTTACAGCGTTGTTAGAAATAAAAAATGATGTATTAATCCGACATTCTTACAGATGGTCCCAACCTCCTGACAACTGCTATTCATTTGAGATGCTATTAGCATGCATAATTATGCTAATTAAGTTGTAATTAAGCACCAATTCTTCAGAGGGCTTTTTTTGTCTATCATTTAATACAACTCAGTTGCAAAGAGTGCTTAAAGCTTTGTACAGTGTTTCATTCAAAAGGGGTTCCCAAATTTCTTAGCAGAGATCTAGCAGCTGAGCCTTGGATAGGAGCTATAATCCTTGTTTTGGTTAAAGAAAAGTCAGTAAATACCAGCGGGGTCTGCCAGTTGTTGATAAAATAATGAACGCTTTCTGCTAAAATAAGCACAGTTCAAACCAGGGCAATTACAATGAGAACAAAATGTATAATTATCAGTAGTGATAGAGCCATTGTCCTATTACATGGTCGGTTTTATTCTTTTTATTTGAAAAAGGGGGACTTAAGGAGTACATTCAATAAGAAATAATTAGAGAAAATGGCATTCGATATTTTATTAAAAGTAAAATAAATCAGGAAGCTGGAGCTATCCCCTGGGGGAGGGGGTGCGGGCAGAGAAGGAATCAGTGATTTTTGTTTCCAGTTCCAAAGCCTATTGAGATAAACATTTTAAACAGAACATCCAAAAATGATAAAGTGCTCATAAAATGGTTTCTCCAACGCAACTGTGGAGGCGAGAGCAGATTTCTTAGTGAAGTTAGTTACACCGGCAACCTCAAGGATACATGTTTCTCTGTCAGTCCGACTCAATTCTACCCCGTTTGTTCCCCAAATGTGTACTGTGTATGAGTATGCTGGACGCAGATTCACGTTTTGCTTTGTCTTCTCTGCCGTTCGGCATGATGAAGCCAGCCAGAAAGAGCCAGGAGGAGAAGGGGCTGCAGAACAGGGTTGTCAGGAGGGGCACAGGGGTCCACGTACCCGGGGCGCCAGCACTCTGCTCATCTTCCTAAAAAGCGGAGAAACGTTTCCCACTAGCCACTTTGTGATCTTAACTCCACCCTGAGCTGAAGGGGCAGAATCAATCAACAGACCTCAAGAAGCCCTGATTCTCCCTAAACTTGACTCAAAGTCACCAAGAAAACCAAAAGCCGACCCCACCACCACCCCGTGTCCCAGCTGCCCCATGAAAAATGACCAGACGCAGTCAGAAACAGCCCTGGAAGGGAGCCTCTGAAATAGCGTTATGCCAGAACTTAGCAGCCTGTCTCCCTCTTTCTTCTCACTGCAGCGTTTTAAAAAATAAATATCTACTTTCTTAGAAATGAGCTTTTTCACTTACTTTTCTGTTCCAATATCAATTTGGACTTGGTCTTTGCATTTAATTTTACTTTAAGCCTCTGGAAAACGTACTCCTCGGGTAGCATGCTCTGCAGTAACGACCCACTTTGTTTCATCTTCACCTTCTCTGCCTGCAGGTCAGAGCAGGAGGGGAGGAACTCACAGGAAAACACAGCATGGGAAGTCGGGAGCAGCCCGGCCTGCCTCGGTCACAGTGTAACATTCAACAAAGGGTCCAGCAAACTGTCCTCATCTGTGACATGGAACCGCACGAGCTGCTCTGGACGGCTCACAGGTGAGGACAGACAAGGCAGGGAGGGTAAAGGCAAGGTGAACAGAATGGACCATGACGCCGGTGTGTGGGATTTCCACTCAGAGAAAGTGTCACGTGGTAGTGGGCCTCCTCTGATGCACAATGTCCAGGGGTGTCCATGCCATGGACGTGAGTACACTTTTCACTCATTCATTCATTCCACTAACATTTACTATGCATCTTTGATATACTCTGCAGAGTTCTAGGTACCAGGGATACAGCCGTGAATAAGCTGCCACTTTTAAATAAGATACCAGATAGAGGTGCTAGGAAGAAAATAAAACTGAGTGATATAGTAGAGTGAGTCAGGGAGTTAGTTGCTTTTGATAGTACGGTCAGGAGACGACATTTAAACAAAATCGGGAATAGGACAGAATCAGCAATGAGAGTACACTCCGTGAAGAACATCCCAGGCAGAGCTAACCCCCAGTGCAAAGGCCCTAAAGCAGGAAGGAACTTGGCTGGTTTGAGGGATGAGAAGAAGCACAGGATGGAAAGGGGGTTAGAAGTAGGTCAGACCATACAAGGCCCTGCAGATGGATGAGGAGCGGGGTTTCTTTCTAAGTGACAAGAGGAGACACTGGGTTGTTTCCAATCAGGTAGTGATATATTCACATTAGCTTCTGGGGGGGACTGGATTGCAGGTGAGTAAGAGGCGAGCAGCTAGGAAGCTTTCGCAGTAATACAGGCAGGAGACGTTGGTGGCTTGGACAAAGGAGGTGGCAGTGGCCATGGGGATATCTGGTTGGATGGAGGACATATTTTGGATGTAGAACTAACAGGACTAACCATGTTATACACAGGACAGGTGGACTTAGGCACACACTGCAAAATATCCCCGTGGATATTTGCTTTCTCTTTTACCATTTGTATTATTTTCATGCCCCTATATTAAAACTGAAGGCAAAAAATGAGCAATCAGACAATTTCAGGTACATGATCTAAGATTTGGAGGAAAACATTAGCTGATGAAACCATCAGCTCTCCCAGCAATGGCCTCAGGGGAAGACATGCAGGCATCCCTGACACACCTAAGGTGCTTGTAATTTATTTATGAAGCATCGAGGCCTGGCAGCTGGTGGAGGTGGTCCAAGGGAGGTCTGGAAATGGATAGGAAGTAAACACCTTCAGAAAAGGAAAACAGAAACTTGCTTGCTTGCAGAAAAGAACCACAGGCATAGTGGAAGGAGAGATTAATCAGGTGCCCTCGATGAGTAGGAAACATAATGACCAGGAAACAGTTAAAATTCCTCCAGCCATATTGTGGAAAAGGGGCTTAATTCACCTTCAACTAGCAAACAGAAAAGGGCCAACTAAATACAAGGGGCCGTGACATCTTCGAGCACTAATTGACAACATCACCTTGTAAGGGAGGTGAAAGTAGTCTCGATGGAAAATTGGCTTTGCTCAAGTCACACAGCTGATAAGTCACAAAACTGGAGTCCAACCCCAACTTCTGGCATCAGGCCACTGTTCTTTCCACAACTCAGATAATTACAGCAACTTGGACTCTTCAGAGCTCCCTCCAAAATATTCACAAATAGATTTCTTTCTGGACCTGCGGTTCTTGGTCACAAAGAGCCCCTCTCCTGAAGGCAATCATAGCTCCCTGGAAGAATGCGCTTTTCTCTGCCTTTTCTAGAATTCTGCATTTTAAGTACATCCCTTTGCCAATGATTGTTGAGGTCAGACAGGTGGAATGGGGGAATGATGAGGGAAACAATTTGGAGAACAGAAAGCAAAATGATTTTAATACATGGCCAAAAAAAAAACCCACAAAGTAAAAAGCAAATGACAAATGGGGAAAAATATTTGTGACCTATATCACAACAAAGTTAACATCTCAAGTATATTAAAAGTTTCTATAGCAAAAGAAAACCCAACAAGAGATACAGGGGTTCACAGAAAAAGAAACACAATGACTCTTAAACATATGAAAAAGTGCTCACTCTTACTAAGAAAAGTGAAAAGTAAAACTACAGCTAAACAGAATTTAACACCTAGTATGTTCACAGCTAAATAGAATTTCATGTCAATGAAGTCTGACTACTTATATATACACACACACATATGTATATATATGCACACATTCACACATACACACACACATACAAATGTACATACATTCATTGAAGCTCTGTTTGTAATAGCAAAATCTAAAAACAACAAAAATGTCCATCTCTGGGTGGCTAGTTGGATAAACCACCATGCAATTACAAAAAGGAATAAAATATATCATATATAGCTATGGAATCATCATCAGCATTTTAAAATTGCAAGGAGCAGAAAAGCACGTAGAGTATATTACCTTTTATCTAAGAACGAAATATGCATGTAAGTGAATTTGCTTATTATTAAAGGTGCCATGTAGAGACAGGGAAAGAACAGCGTGGAGTAAAATCTAGACTTGTCTGAATATCTCTTGCTTTTCAGACATGTCTCTGAAACTATGTAAATGTTTTACCAAGTTATATTAAAAATTTTAATTGGAATAGGAAAAACTATTTCAAAATTGAGAACTAAATAGAACAACCTAACTGTAAAATACAACATCATCAAGGGACATCATCAAGCAACTTTGAAATGCAGTAATTTGACCAGGAGTCTCAAATGCACATATCCTAAGGTCAAAAACAACCACAAAGAAGTATTTCTTTTGAGCATTTGTATTGTCATTATCGACTCATGCAGTGTTTGTTCATTAAAATATGTTTTTCCTAGAGCTGTCTGCAGAAGAAGCCTGTGCAAAATAACCAAGCCAATACAGAGAGCGCCCCCAGTATTCAGACTCTGGTCGCAAAGTATCTCTTCTCACTGATAGGAAGCATTTGCTCCCTGGAGAAATGGCTGATTGCAGACCTAGCACAGGAAATCTACGAGATGAGCCAGACACCAGAAGGAAACCATGAGTCACCAAGTCTTCTGGGATCACATCAAAAGGACCCAGAAGCCAACTCTAATGAACTTCCATTGCCCAAAGATGGAGCAATTTGAGCATGAAAAGAATACTATCTTCATTGACTGAAACATATCAATCATTTTTAAAGTGAGTATGTTTATAATGATATTCCTCTTTTAAAAATTTGTCATCACTGTGATTTGGATGTCTGTATTCCTCCCAAAATTCATATATCAAAATCCCAATGCTCAACGCTATAGTGAGATTAGAAGGTAGAATCTTCTAGAGGTACTTAAGCGATGAGGACAAGATCTCTCATGAATGGGATTAGAGTTCTCATGAAAGAGACTCCACAGAGCTCCCTAGTCCCTTGCACCATGTAAGGACTCAACAAGCAGTCTGAGACCCAAAAGATGGCCTTCAACTGACCATAGTGGCACCTTGTCTCAGACTTCCAGACTCCAGAACTGTGAGAAATAAATTTATGTTGTTTCTAAGCCTCCCAGTCTGTGGTATTTTGTTACAGCATCCCACAAGGACTAAGACGGTCACCTCTGGAGGATGCTAGGAAATTAACTCACTATTGAAAACTAGAATACAAAGAGGAGAAAAATCAAATATTTGCCCTCCCTTTCTTTTATGAATTCTATCTCAAGGAGATTTAAAAGAATAAAAAGAAGAGAGAGGAGAATGAAAGTTCTTCTTTTCTGAAGAATTCCAAGTAAAAAATGAAGAAGAAAATATAGACTTTGAATACCACTACTCAACAACCTTCAATAAAATGATGACTCTGGGCAATGATTACCCATGGTCAATTAAGCTATTGGGTGGTAGGTTGGTGGGAAATTTTATAAAAGAATGGACTTTATCATACCTGAAGCCACTGATTAATTTTAACATCACAAAAAGAGATACAAGCATCTACTCTAAATAGAAAAGAAGCAGGATACTACAAAAATGAGAAACTCATAACTGGAAAGGAGATAACTGCCATGAATTACAAAAAGAATAAACACAAAAGTGTAAAAGAAGACATCTAAATCATTAAGAGTGGGAGAGGGAAGCAAGGAAAGCCACTGTGTAAAACAGTATGGAGATTCCTTAAAAGACTAGGCATAGATTTATCATATGACACAGGAATCCTGCTCCTGGGCATATATTCAGAAAGAACCCTACTTCAGAATGACATCTGCACCCCAATGTTCACAGCAGCACTATTTACAATAGCCAAGACATGGAAACAGCCTAAATGTCCATCAACAGACGACTGAATAAAGAAGATGTGGTATATTTATATGATGGAATTCTATTCACCCACAAAAACTGACAACATAACGCCATTTGCAGCAACATGGATGTTCCTGGAGAATATTATCCTAAGTGAAATAAACCAGAAAAAGAAAGAAAAATACCATATGAAATCACTCATATGTGGAATCTAAAAAAAAAAAGCATAAATACAAAACAGAAACAGACTCATAGACATAGAATACAAACCTGTGGTTGCCAAGGGGAAGGGACAGACTTGGATTTTAAAATGTATAATAGATAAACAAGATTATACTGTATAGCACAGGAAAATAAACACAAGATCTTGTGGTAGCTCAGAGAGAAAAAAATGTGACAATGAATATATAAATATGTTCATGTATAACTGAAAAATTGTGCTGTACAATAGAATTTGGCACAACATTATAAAATGACTATTACTCAATAAAAAAAGTTTAAAAAAAATTAAAAAACTGTTACGAGAATTATAAAAAAAAAGAGAGAGAGAGATACAAGCAGATGTTATACACCTCCTGTCAGGATTCAACACTGCCTATGAGGTTTAGATATAAAGAGAAATAAGAAAGAATCAGCAAGCCATTGTAGAATGGCACATCAAAGGTTATCTATATTCCAGCTAACCCAGACATTATAAACAGACTCCTAGTCCTCTGATGGCTTTCATGACCCTATACAGCAAAAAAAGATACCATGATCAAGATTTTTATCCTAGAAATGCAAGGATGGTTCAATAAAAGAAAACAATTATTTCAACTGATATAAGTAAAACATTTTATAAAATTTAATACTCATTCATGACAAAATCTTATGAAGCTAAAAACAGGAGGAAAGATTTTTAACCTGATACAAAGTGATTTCTAAAAACCTACCATAAAATTCATACTTAATTGTAAATTATTAGAAACATTGTTTTTAAAGTCAGGAAAAAGGCAAATATGTCCCATATAATCACTTTTATTCCATTGTTCTGGAGGTCTTAGTTCATGAAGTAGGCCAAGAAATGGAAATAAAAGTTAAAGATTAGATATAAAAAGAAAGTAATTGCTTTTATATACAAATTACGTATCATCCTAAGAATTATGTAGGAAAACAAAATTACTGGAACTAAATGGATAATTTAGCAAGATTTCTGGATAAAAAATAAATAAATAATATTGTTATAAACCAGCACGAACCAATTAAAAAATATTATAGAAAAAACTCAAGGCACTTAATTAAGGAATGAAGCTATTAAAATGTACATGACTTACAGGGGAAATATAAGAAAAATCATTGGACAATATAAAAATTATAAATAGAAAAATATACTACATTTATAAATGAGCAAATTAATACCATTAAAAATTTAATTCTTTCCAAATTAATCTATAAATTCAATACAGTTACAATTAAAATCCCAACAGGGTTTTTCATAGAGTTGACAAACAGAACCTAAAATTCATACTGAAGGAGAAAGCCAAGAATTGCAAAGACAACTGTGAAGAATAATAAAGAGAGGAAACTGTTCCAATATATATTGCCATGTGATAAACCACCTGAAATCTAAGTTGTTTGAAACAACAACATATTTTGTTCACAAATCTACAACTTGAGCAGATCTTGGTGAAAACTTCTCATCTCTGCTCCAAGAGGCATCAGCAGGGGAAGGTGGGAGTACTGCCCAAGGTGGGAATCATCTGAAGGCTCTCCAACTCACCTGCACGGCGGGACTGCTGGCAGGGACCTAGGCTGGGCTGTTGACTGTAACACCTCTACTTGGCCCCTCCACATGGTGGCTTAGCTTCCTCACAGCATGGCAGCTGGGTTCCAAAAGAAAGTGTCCCACGAGAGCCAGGAAGATGCTGTATCACATTTTATGATCCAGTCTTAAAAGTCACACAAAATCACTTCCATCACATCCTATTAGTTGGAAACAGTCAGTAAAACCTTTCCAGAATCAAGGGCTGGGGTATTAGACTTCTTAATGAGAGAAGTGTTAAAGAATTTGCAGGCAAGTTTTCAAAACACCATGGGCACATTCCCATAAGATATGATATGTAAACTACAGTAATTAAGAATGACCCAGGGATACAGACAAAACACGGGATGGGGCAGAATGAGATGGGATGGAACGGCATGGGATGGAATGGAGAACCAAGAAACAGTCACATATACGTGGATACTTGATATAACAAAAGTTGACATCACCAGTTAGTGAGGAAAGGGTGTACTATTTATTGAAATGTGCTGCTACAAGTGATATTCATATAGGAAGAAAAATTAACTAAAGCCTTAGTTTATACACAGAAAATAAATCGTAGGTGAAATAAATGTATAAAACCTAAAAACAAAAATCAAAAACTTTAACAAGAAGGGAATATAAAATAATATATTTGTAACTCAATGAATGATATGGAATTACTTCTTAAATAAGACATCAAAAAGTACCAATCATAAAGAAACAGACTGAGAATTCTGACTAAAAGTAAATTATTTCCAGTTTCTGTATCACTAAAGATACCATAAAAATATAAAAGACAGGCCCTAGGCTGGGAGGATGTCTTCAACTCACAATTGGTTAGAATCAGAATATATAAAGAATGTTTAATACTCAATAAGGAAAAGACAAACAACTCAACAGAAAAACCAGCAAAAGCTACAAGGATTCAATTCATTAAAAAGGAATTATGAACGATCAAAAAGTACATGAAACATTCCTCAACTTCTTCATTTATCAAGTAGTTTAAACTTTTTCATTTATCAAGTAGCTTAAACAAATATAAAATGCCATCTTTCACAAAAAGAACTGGCACACTTTTAATGACAATATCAAATGTTGGAGGGACCATGTGTACGCTACTGATAAATGTATATTTTGGCAATCTGACAGCATCTAATAATGTTAAAGACACCCCGACCTTGCCAACCAGTAACCCCACTTCTCTTAAGTACATACTTCAGAGAAATGCTCACACACACATACCAGAAGAAATTAGCCAGCATGTTAATGGTTTGCGAGAGCAAAATTAGTAAATATATAAATAAATGAGAGAAAAATACCTAAGTGTTCATCAGGAAAGAAATAGATAAATTATGCTATATTCAAAGAATGAAAAATTCAACACTTAAAATGAAAGAACTTGATTTATAAGTATGTTGACTTTAAAAGCGAGTTGCAGTAGGATAAGCACTGCATAATGTACCACTAATGCATTTTAATACCATATATTATCTACTGAAACACGCTTATGTAATAAACGTATAAAACTACGAAAGTGAAGGATATTCACCAAGATACTAGTTTTCTCTGGGGAGAAGGGGAGGGAAATGAGGCCGATGAGATGAACAAAGGGGACTTCAACAATATCTGTCACATTTTATGTAATAGTAGTAATCATAAAAATAAAAATCTGAAGCACAAAGTCAAAATCTTCAACTTTGTTTCTAATTAATGGATAGGAGTATCTGTCATTTTACTTTAATAATTAACTCATTTATATTAAACATGTTAAGTGCCAATAAATTAAGGCATTACACTCCTGTTGACAAGTGTAAGAAACCCTAGTCAACCAAATTAGACAAAAATGGAATAATTGTACTCAGAATCCTAAGACAGTTTCAAAGATCGAGCTCTGGGAAGCACTTTCGCCACAGACTTGGACACAAACTTGAACCTAGAAACAGGAATGCCACCAGGATTCTCTCCCCAACTCTGGTGTCCGCATCTTTCCACATGTAACACTACCATGATGACTATAACTGCCACTACTACTGCGGCTTTGTACAGATGAAGAAACGGAGGCACAGCAAGGTGAAATGACTTGCCCATACCACACAGCTGGTAAAGAGTAAACTAAGGAACTAAACCCAGGCAGGCATATTTATTCTTGATCATTAGAAACTGATTTTTACCACCTTGTAGAAATATGAGTGTTGAGTATTTAAAAGGCTCTTTTTTGCCATCTCATACCTCCCACTAGTGGAGAAAGACAGATGCTCTTTCGGGCCCCACTTCTGAAAATCCAAGGGAAGAGCTGTGACTGCCCCATTTTGGCTGAGCGGCTCTACCCAGACCCTCAAAGGGGCAGCGGGAGGGGTGTAAGAATCCGGGAACAAAATGGAAGTTTCTAGGAAACCGTAAAGTTGGAGCAGGAAAAGAAATTACCAGGAAAAAATAAAAGCTAAGTTTCCCAAGGCGGTGGGGAAAGCAAGGGTGAGAGGCTGAGCAGACAAATAACAGATGCCCACCGCACTTCGGCGCGGTATTCAGCACGGCGTCTGCTGTCTTTTCTGTTTTATCTAAAACGTGTACAATGAACTTGTATTGTGGTTATAACTTTAAAAACTTAAGTTCTTTCAGTGGCTGTCCCTCCTCTGAATTCTTCTCTTGTTCTCTTTTCTGCCCCCTGGAAGCAGATTCGGGTGTATTGTATTGGTGGATGAATGGAGTCAATGTCTCCTACACAGTCTCTGAATTCCTCCTGAAAAGTTGAAAAATGCTCTTTGTAAACATTCCCATTGTGAAGAAATTAGGAAAGTCATTTAGAAGTCATGATTCAAAGTTGTTTTAAATGGCTAATTAAGTGTTTTAACTTTCTTTATTTTGGAACAGAAACAGGGTGTTGCAGACACAAAGACCTAGATTCAAATTTTGGCTCTGACACTGATAGGGAAATAGATTTGAACATTTCTTAATCTCCCTTATCTCAAGTTCATCACTTTTAAAACGGAGTAAATAGTCAAAACCCCATAGGATTGGGGGTGGGGTAGTCTTTGTAAGCAAGAGCATCGAAATGGTAAGAGTTTGGTCCGGGTGATAAGGTAATCATAGGTTTGTATGAGAACTCGTCAGTTGTCCAGAAGAGCATCAGTGGTCTTCCAGAAATCTGTCATGTAACTGGAGATGCATTTCTAGGTCTAGGCTATTTGTTTCTCTTTACTCTGGGGGAGTGATTAACCCCCCTTAGATGTGTGCTCTGGCAGGGAACATTGCCCCTGGAGAAAGAAACTTCACACGGTATCTTCACCCAGCATTTTTGCTAGAAAATAAACATTTTTAATAGCATATTTCTGCTAAAGGCCATTCTCCTAGTGGGGCCCTAGGAAAAGGCTCCTACTGTTACCTTTCTCACTTAGGATTCACCCCAAAAGCATTAATAGTGAGCTGTCTTGAACACTGATTTCTTTCTGCTACATCAGAGAGGCAGACCAGACATAAAGCTGCTTAAGAGAGTATTCAGGAAGAGCATATTAAGTGCTAGGGCCCATTATGAATTTCTCATACATATGGTGGCCCAGGAGGAAAGAAAGAAGAGCACCCCTGGGAGGGAAACAGACCCCAACCTAGAAGGATCCTTTAACAGTGAGAAAGGCAAGATGAGAACACCACTCATCTTTCAGACTGAAGGAGTAATATAATAGCTCGTTCCAAAGGTTTAACAGAAGTTCAGGATTGTGCTTAATCCCAAAGCTGAGTTCTGGAGCAGTCACTCTAAGGTGGTGTGGGGCCAATGGAAGTGAAGGAAGATGAGATTGAGATGGCGCTGTGGTCGTGGAGGTGATGGGGGTCTGAACTTGGGGAGTGCCGGTAAGGATGCAGGGAAGTGAAGGGAACCAACTCAAGAGACGTGTAGGAGGCTGACTTTGTAGAGCTTGGTGGTCATTTGGATGTATGGAGAGAGGAAGAGGAGTGTGTCAGGAAATTTGTCCCACGTCACAGGCTGGAGCAGTCACATAAGTAATGGTGCCCCTTGTTGAAGAAAGGCATCTGGACATAGCGGCGAATTCCAGGGAGTCAAAGTCCCAGAGATAGTTCTGAACACCTAGCGCAAGTATCCCAATGACTACATTGACTCCTGTTTATATAATAGTCTCTTACGTCCTGGTGAGCACAAGACACATCCTCACAAATTCCAGATAAATTCATAAAATTGAAGTTGGGGGATGGAACAGTTGGAATTACAGGACCCTCACCCTTGTGCTACCCCCTTTCTAGATCTCACAGTGCTACCAGCACATCTTCTTCTCCATCTTTCTGTTTAACATCAACAGTGAGCTGAGTTTGAGTCCCATAAAATTACTATAAGAGAGGTGAAAATAAGATGCTAAGGGAATTCAAAGAAAGGAGAATTTGTCCACATGGGGAGGACAGGAGATCTGGCCTGGGGGTCAGAAGTTGGATTTGGAGATGAAGGTAAGTGGCACCGACCTGATTTTAGAAGAAGATAGCAGAGGCTATCAGAGGGTGAAAAATCTGAGATGAAAGTGAGAAAGCCTAAGTGCACAGCATCCAGCATCCAGCAGGCACTCATTAAATGAGTCTCTGATATGGGTCTAAATCTCAGCACCTTTCAAGTCTCAAGGATCACTTTCCTCCTTTGCTTATCCGTGTACCTGAACTCTCAGCTCACACTCAGTGCTAACGAGGTCGTATTTTCTCAGGGCTGACTTTCTGTCCTATATCGGGAGCCATTTTTCCCTCTAATCCAGTAGCTATTATTTGGAAAAGAAGGAATTAGGAGACCATTCTGCATCTGGAGGAAATTTTAAGGTTGCTCTTGAACTAGGTGGATTTGGCCCAGAGTGGGGGAAAAGAAGAGGAACCAAAAAAAGGAATGAAGGCTATCACATCTGGGGGCTGCTCAGTTCTCTCCAAAAGAAAATTCCTGGCAGAGCATCCAGCACATAATAAATAAATACTCAGTAAGTTACTGTTGAATGACTGAGGAAACGAATCAATAATATCCAATCCTTTTCATAGTAATAATGGCTAATACGTATCAAGGACTCACCCTGTGGTGGTCAGTGCCCACAGGGGCTCACATTCATCATTTCCTTTGATTTCTTTCCCTTTTTATAAATGGGAAATGAGGCAACTTTTCTAATATCACACAGCTAATGAGAGATGAAACCAGGACATGAGCCCAACGTTGCTTTTATTTTAGTCCCACATGAACCCTACTGCCATAACATGTTTTGTCCCAAATATTCGTTCAACAGATATTTATTGAGCACTTATTATGTGCGAGGCATATTCTACATACTGGAGATAGACTCCTGAACTAGATATACCTGACCCCCTTCACGAATCTTAAAGCCAAGGAAACAAAACAAATAGGCAATGAAATACTAAATACACTCGTAACCAATCATTTCAGCTGTTGACAGTGTCTCAGAGCAGCAGCAAGCAAGTGGTGGAGGGCCACTTTCAACAGGATGGTCAAGAAAGGCATCTCTGAAGTGGTGACATCTAAGATAAGATCTGAAAGTTAAGAAGCTTGTCATGCAAAGCTCCAGGAGGAAAAGTCATTGTTCACAGCCCTATGTGAAAAACAACAAAATGGCGAGCATTTCTATTGTAGCCCTTAATATCCCAAGCCTTTCTGTATGCATTATTTTACTTCACCTCACTGAGACAAGCCTTTGGAAAGTGTTCCACTTTGGGGTCCTTTCCACAAAATGTGTCCAGTTACTTGTTCACGATCCCCAACCCCATTCTGTTACATTGGTTAATAATTGCCGGTCATCAGCAGGGCTGGCGTAAAGGTCAACCATCTCTGAGAAAACAAAAATCTTCCAATTAGCTAAGAGTCAGTGAAGAGTGATGTCCAGAGCCAGGGTGAGGAGTATCAAAGAAATCAAAGGAAAAGGTTGCCAACGATCATCCAAAAAGCAAGTGGTTGCTCTTTAGGGAAAGTCCAACTTGGCCTGTTTAATGAGCCTTGAAACTTTGAGCAAACAAATCCAGAGTGCAGTTGAGGCAAATGTAGGGCAACAAAGAGGGGGGTCATTAAACACAGATTGGATGTGACCCTCCCTCTGTTGTGAAGAAACTGGGCAACCCTGGTGAGCCATCATGGGGAGATGCAGACAGGATGGTCTAGGACACAGCAGCTCCCAGAGGAGGGCTGCCCACACCTCCCTTCTTATTCTTTCCCCATTCAATACCCAGATCTCTCCTCCTTCACCACACACTGGACCACCAGAACGGCTTCACTAAGAAAACCCAGAGATTACCAGAGTATGAGATGTGAACTGCCACTATTACCAGGGCAGTGACTGTGAATCCACTATAGCACTCTTTTCTCTGAGCCTGCAGGCAACCTCAGAATCCCTCTCAACACAAATCTATAGGCAGCTCCTGCTATGCACTAAGAATTCAGAGGCAGTAAGAAATCTGTGTGGCATTCCTGTGTTCTAAACCATTTTAACATCACCATCTCTAAGGTCAAAAAACCAGGTCTTGGCTTTTATTCTGTCCCCTGTGCATTAGACAATACACTCACTGCCAGATTTTCCCAGAACACCGGACAGACGATATTATCTCCTCCCTCCTGGAGTTGCACGGGGGCGAGTTAGGGTAGAGTCCACCGAGAATTAACAGAGTGCTCTGGTGTGCGGTCGGTGCTCACTGAATGGCTGTTACTACTAGACTGGATAATCTGAAATGCATCAGCCCATAGAGAGAGCTATACGGTTTTTTGACAAATGACTTCTAAAGTTATTTTTTTTCCTAGGAGAGTTTATCTGAGTCCACAGGTAAACTGAAAACAGGTAGAGACTAATAGAATTCAAAAATGGAGCCAAATGGTAGTATTTTTACTGAAGTTCATGGATTTCTGAAGCCCTAAGAAATACTCTCTTAGAAAAAAAAAATTTAGAAGCAATTTCTCTACCCTAAGACAAGATACTTACAATAGAAGCCTTCTGCAGGCTTCCCTTCTCCAGAATTGGTTGGGCCTTATAACTAGATTCCAGCATTTTGTGATTCACAACTAGAAAGCAAGTATTTGAGGACAGGGGTGGTCACAGGCCCATGTAAACTTGGCAGACAAATCAGTGAAGAGTCAAAAAAGGAAGAGGAGGGAAGAGCTCAGGAAACCCCAAATGTCAGCCTTTTTCAGTTTCCCCAACGGATATGCTCCAGATTTGCTAGGACAGCCTCACTTTCTTACAATATAAATTAATACAAAAATGTATAACTACATGTAATTTTTAATTGAATTAGTGAGGGAAATTTGCACTTTTGTCCATGTTGAAGTAAGTAGTCCTGGCCTTTTTATATAGCCAAGCACAACTAGAAAATGAGACAGAATATATGAAATGGCTGGTTTCAGACACCACACAACAATCATCACAGGACTTCAAACCTTGTGAGAGGTAAGAAATAAATGAGGTGAACACTACAATTACCCCAGGCTTTCTGCCTGGAGGCACTTTCTGGACTACAGCAATAGGATGAGGAAACTCTCACCAAGTGTGGTGGTATCACTGAGTGGAGGAAACAGAGATCAGAGTTCAGGAAGGTGGGCAATTCTCAAGCCAGAGTACAGGAGAGGACTCATGACCAAGGACACCTTACCTTTTTAAGTTTCTGCCTCATCTCTAGAATGTGAATATTTATATTTAATCCACACTGTTATTGGAAGGATTGAAAGACATCAGTGACAGCTATCGTTTACTGAAAACTTACTATGTTCAAAACCTCTATGTTTGATTTTCACAACAATGCCCAAGGTAGCTACTATTGCTCCTCATCTGACAGCCGAAGAACTGAGAGGACTGATGTGGTAGGCAGCCTCTAGGATGGCAAGCGTGACCCTGCCTCCTGGAAGTCACACTCTTGTGTAATCTTTTCCCCTGGACCGTGGGCTGGACTTACTACCACTTCCAAGGTGAGTTTCTAACAACACTATGGCTTCCATCTTCGGTGTCCCACTCACTCCCCCTGGGCCACCCTACAGACTCTCATGTGGCAGCCAACAGCCAGTGCGGAACTGGGATGCTCAAGCCAACAGCCCATGAGGAAATGAGTCTTTCCAACAACCACATGAGTGAACTTGGAAGTCAATCTTCCCCCAGCTGAGCCTTCAGATAAGACTGCAGGCCTGGCTGATGGCTGAAACCAGGGACCCAGCTCAGCTGTGCTCAGATTCCTGATCCACAGAAACTGTGAGATAAGTAATGTTCGCTCTTTTAGTCATTAAGTTTGGGGGGCAATTTGTTATGCAGCAATAGGTAACTAAGACAAGTCATATTAAGTAACTTTCCCAAAGCCATGATAGTATAAGCAAACCTCCTAACATAAAATAGCAACCAGTACAAGTTAGGCTCTCAGCAAATGATTGGGGCTTTTTTTTTTCATTTTAATTTTTATTAAATATACTCTCTTGGCACAAACCTTTAAAATGGAGTGGTTATGATAATAATGACAACAACTGGTGATCTCAGTAAATAAGCCAAAAGATATTATATCAAAACTATGGCCAAAATGCGTTTCTGGATGCCCTCTCTGAAATGCATCCTTCTGTGCTCGCTTCGGCAGCACATATACTAAAATGTATCCTTCTTCAGAAAAAGCAAAAAGTCAAAGTCGACTTCCTCCAGCTTCCTCTGAATGCAAAGAAGTTCAGCACAAAGAAGCACACACCCACGCCTTCCAGACGGGGTGGAGCTGCCCCACGGTGCCCACATCTCTCTGGGGAAGGTCCTGGTGTTAGGATGAAGTAAATATGCACACCAGAGGGAACCGAAACTCCAATCTCTAGGCTTTTTAAAAGCTCGTATTTGTATATTTGATGTGCAACCTAATTAGACCAGAGCATCTTTAATTAAGTGTGTCAGCCCCAGTGGAAGCCGCAGAGTTCAATGCTAATAAAGCTGATAAAGGTTTTTGTTTCCCAGACTTCTTTTATTTAATGCCTCAACCATGTTAAGCCAATCTGTAACATATGGGCAGTTCTCCCACTATGGATTTATCATTTGGGTGTTTCTTTCTGTGAATTAATGCAATCAAACTCCTGCCAGTGTTAATTATTTTTTCTCCGCGAAGCAAATCCCAGAATTTAGCAATAACCAGCTGCGATTTGCTGCTGGCAGAGCGGCAGAAGTGATGGCCACGTGCGGTCTGCCACCGCCCCAGGCAGACGAAGATGGGCCTCTGTGCTCCAGGGCTGACCTCAGCTCTCAGTGCTTTTAGACACAGGCAACATCCTTGGCACTTGCCAGCCTCCCCATCCCTCTAGGAGAATAAATCTTGTGGTGGGCAATGAGCTGCCCTTCTGGAAGTTTTGCTGGTCACTAGGAGACCATCTGCCCAGCAGAATCTCTCAGGTGATGTATTACATATACCGTCTGCCTGGACTCCTCTGGCAGGTCTTGCTAACAGAACAAAACACCCCAAGACAAAAGCCCTGACCTGTGCACCTTTCTAGTGCTCTTCCCTGTAGTTGGAATACTTTTCCCCACACTGGCCCATAACTAGTAATCATTCATCCTCCAGGTCTTGACTTCAATGTCACTTCTCTCTGTCCATTCCATTGAGCAGAGTTCTCAGCCACAATGAAACCCTTTCTCAGTTTCCTAGTTCATTCAAAGCCTTTAGCACAGGGTCACAATTACCTACTTTGCTTATTCACTTGTTTAGTTATTTATCACTTGCCCCTCCTCCCATAAAATACTAGCCCCTCAAGATGAGGTCACACAGCCTTATTTAGTGCTGCTTCCTCAGCTCCCAGCACATCTTGGGAGGCAGAGCAGGTGCTTAGCCAATATCAGGTCATGAATGGATAATGAAACCTCAAAGGGATGGCTGTGTGTCTTTTCCCTCCAAGTCCTGGTCTGCATCAGAAATATTACATGTTCCAAATAACTTCGTAGATTTTTTTTTGATAACTGGGAGAGTCACCCTGCAGCCCATAATAAGACAAAAGAAAGGTCCTATAATAAGACAGAAGATGTAGCCATACTTGGCCAAATGGTGAAGCGGATCAGAGTTTAGAAGGAGCAGGCCGGGATTTGATTCTGCTGTGTGGCCGCAAGCAAGTCATTTACCCTCTCCGAATTTTTGTTTCCTCATCTAAAGAATGAGCACAACATTCCCCAAGGAGGTGTGAAAGCATAATTGGAAAGTGTAATTGTTCAACAAATGTTCTCTGAATCTGAATTGGAGGAAAACCAATCTCAGAAGAGGAAAGGGTGTTGTCCTTGAAGATATCCAGATTTAACAGTAAATAAACACCCGACTGAATTACTAAATTTGTGATGAGGCCCATATATGACTGTATGACTATATGAAATGTGGAGAGTCCATGGACCAATCCCAACACTGCTGAAGTTACCTCACCATAGCTTCAGGGGACGTTGCATAAAGAACGTTCCTGGTTCTTGGATATCTACTCAGAAAAGAAAAGAGAAAGACTAGACTGCCTTCAAATTTACCTTCCTATCTCTTTTCACTCATTCCAGCATTGCTAAACTTCTCCCCTCACGACAGTCATTTCCACGTCTGTATGTCTCAGCATAGCTGATTAAAACAAACCCCAGATCCCCTTAAAACCGACACCTAAACCTGTGGAGCAGACCTAGAGGGAAAGCACAAAGACGATTCTGGGGACGGTGGGTGTCTGGCCCAGGTTGGCTGTCCTTGTTAATGAGGAGCATCTTCATCTCAAGGGCAAGGCGACAGCACTGAAAGCCTGTAAAGCAGTAAGCAGCATGATCAAATTGACATTCTAGCGAGTGTTTTCTGAGCTCATGAGAACCAGGAAACACCCATTGCAGTTTTCTGTCTCAGGAACAGAAGCTCCAAATACCAGGGGTCATAATGGACTTTCCTATGTTGAGAAAAGAGGGACAATGAGAAGCACATGGGGCAGGGTTTAATCTCGGTCTGATGAAGTTAAATTGCTACTCAGATACGTGCCCTCCCTCAACAAAATCGTTAATAAGAACACTCATGTGTCCATCTGAACACATGATGGATAAACCTTTTCATAACGGGCTCAGACACCAGCTCTAAAGGTCTTACAAGCATTATCATGATCCTTCCATAGGCTTCCAGTTTCCAAATTAAGCCTGATTAACAGCCACCAGACAGCATTTAATACCCAGCCCAAACCCATAATTAGGTTGACCCCATTACACTTACCCAAAACTGGAAAGAGAAACCAAATGTCCTCTGAAAGCAGACAAAGTCATAGTGAATGAGGGAGAGTGGCTATGTTCTAATTTCTATATTCGACTCCAAATGTAAGGAAAGTTGAACTCATGACTCTTCACTCTCCTAATAGCTTCCCCAGATTCTTCCTACTTTACCCCCAGTTTTGAAATTTTTAAACTCAAGAGAAGTGACATTTACTAAGCACTGTGTAGATGTCAAAAAGCTCAGCAGAGCTTCATGGTGGCAGTGAAACAACTGAAAGTATTTTAGAAGTATATGTATATATCCATATAATAAGTGTTATGTTATATACAGCGTACAGACACAATGGTTTCTGCTCTCAAAGCACTCATTCTGTAGAAACCAGTCTGATGAACACAACTAGAGGAAGATTCTTGGAACAAGGAATAAACCGCTCCACAGAAAATCAGATATATCTGGCAAGGGCGCGGGATCGGGGCATTGGGAAAGGGGCCCATTTCTTTGAAAACCTAGAGGGCCTCTTTGGAGTGAAACTGATGAGTCCTATGAGGTCATAGGTCCAAGAGCTTGTGCAACACCTAGAAAACATGGGGTGGAATTCACCCTGAAGTGGTAAATGTAGTCTGAGAACAAAGTTGAGGAAAGGAAGTCGAGAGAGCTGCTGCTTATGGCAACTTGCAGTGACTTGGAGTCCCATTCTGAGGTGCTGGGAGAGCAATGAGGCTTACAAGAAGGGATCTGGCTAATCAAAGGAGCCAGGGTTGCTGTAAAAACCCAGAAAGCCAAGCAGCCCTGCTTGGGGACTTAGTGACTGAGGGCACCTCAGGAGCCCGATTCCCTGTGGGAGCGAAAACAGGCACAAAGCTACCAAAACACAGTGGTGGGAAGAGCAGCTGCCACCGCAGGGCTGCACATCGGTAAGCAAAGACTCAACGTAAGGGCATCCAAGCCTCCAAACCACACAAGGTGACCATGAGGACCAGAAAATACATAAACTTTTAAAATTATGTGTACAAAACCCTGAGGCACTCTACAAATTCAGGAATATCATTACATTTTTTAATTAATGGAAATATAAGCAGAGCTGTTCTATCACAATTTTATACAACCTGGGCTGTCTTTCCTCCTTCTCTAATCATCATCCATTCTGCATTCAGGCAATATTTATCCAATGTTCAAAGTTGAGACAGAAAGACCCATTCACTTCCCAAATGCACTAGTAATTATTTTTCTATTATTCCATATGCTGTGCTCTCATAAACCCAGCTTCAATGCGTCTGTGTCCCAGTTTATCTTCTCCCCACACCCTGTCTGCTCTGAGCCTTATAATGAAACCAAAGGTTAAATGTTTGTAGACTCACGCAACACCCACGACGTTAAAACAATTGGATGGGAAATAATCTCATCTCAACATGCTGGGGGAGATGTGCTAGACGCCCATTAGAGTTAATGGGAGTTACAGCCAGAATCAAGGTGAAGGCTCTGCTCCCAAGGGCACGATGGCAAAGAGAAGAGCAGGGGAAGTTTAAATTGGAAAAACCCCACAGCTGCATAAAGAACTCTTGGAATCAAGTGCTAGTGTTTGTGAAAATCACATATTTTTGAGAGCTGGTCCTAGTCCTGGGCTCAGACAAAAGTGGAGCTAGTTCTTGCTTTTGCTAGCTGTGTAACCTTGAGAAAGTTATTAACCTCAATTGGACCTGTTTATTCATCTTTAGAAAAAGCATAACAGAGGTTTGTAACTAATCCGTTTATGATGGATTATGTGGGAGGCTAAGTGATATTATGCATAGAGAACGCATTGTACAAAGTAAATATGCTATACATGACCTAGGGCAATCATTATTATTATTTTCATCATCATCATCATCATCATTACAATTAACAGCAACTTCATCACTTTCACAGAACAGAGATTGTCTCAGTTACTTTTTTCTCAAGGCAAATGGTTTTCAGGAGCAAATCGCTGGGTCTCCAATGGCTACCACCTAAATCAGACCCCAGAAGCAGTCACAGAGGGAGTGCTTTATCCTCTTACACACAGTCTCAGTTCATCCTCCCAGGGGCTCTGAAACACAGACATTATTCCCGGGGCTCTGAAACACAGACATTATTCCCATTTCACAGCTGGCAGAAACAGAGGCTCAAAGAAGCTGAGCTGTGTTAAATACATCATTTGTCTTACCTGATAAACAAGGGTCAACGTCAGGATTTTTACAAACTTTTACCCAGACTAAACCCATGACCACATAACCGTGTCTTCCCAGCACTTTTCCATTTGTCCCTGTGCCATCACCACAATCCACACATTCAATCATAGTGTAGACCATAAGCCCTGGGTCACGACCCTACAAATGTGGATTTTACACCCAGTCAGTTCAGAAGGCATTTGTCCTTTGGGCTTTCATATGGGATTCTGAAGGCCCTTGATAGTACCAGCCAATCAGCATTCGAGACCCCTGGCTGGATCAACACTTCCTGAGAAGCCCCAGAGACGGTCCCCTGAACCACAAATTCAGCATCAACATTAAATGGTCCAAAGAAAAATCATAGGGTAGGAAAAAAGTTCCATCTCTTTCAAAAGATACCCCAATCACACTGGGAAAATATAAGATATTCTAAGATGACCAAAGGCACCCAGATATACACGAAAGTGGGAAGGTGGCTGTGAAAGTGAGGTACGGGGAAACCTGGGGAAAGAGACAGGTATATGCAGCACTGAAATGCCCACTGACCTCAGGCTGCTTGTTAGACAGGGTCCCTGGGGAGCCTCACTCTAATTCTGTTAAAATGTCCCCTTCCTATGCTTCCTTGGAACAAAACACCCAAGACTTGAGGGCAAGCACTCCCTGCCCCGCAGAGTGCTGTGGAAAGCTGTTCCCTTTGTGCGTAGCCCATGTGGATTCCCCTTTAGGGGAGAATGCCTTATCTCTGGGGCATTAGATGTAAGAGAGAAGCAGCTAGTAAGCCTTGGAGTATAAAATAAAAAGGAAGAAAAATGGCCAAACAACAATATGAACAAAACCTTGCAGCCCCAGGGCCCATGGATAAGCCACATAAGGACAGAGGTCATTTGGGCAGAAGGGGCTGGACACCCGGAGTCCGGGACAGCTTCCTTCTCTCCTCTGTTGCTGGCCTCCCTCTTCTACCACCACTGTTCACGGAGGGGTTGCCTCTGGTTTGAAATGTCACCCAAGATACGTACACAACATTTTGCTGGAGTTGAATTTGAGTAAATAGAAACTTCAGTTACAAATGAAGAGCCAAATCACATCTAGAATGAGATATGTGACCCTCTGGGGTCAGAGACATTCTTACCACGTCAATTTGAGTCTTCGACTTCAACTCCATGTTTTGAGCAAAGTCCCATTCACTCATTTAATTCACTCATTTAATCCTCGCTACAGCACTTTTGGGGAGGGCACGATCATTTCCAGGGCACAGATTAGGAACCTGAGAGGCATAGTGTGGGTTCAATATTCAATTAAAGAGCTCAAGCTCAGACATCGTTTAAATAGCAGAACTGGGATTCAAACCCAGGTCTCCTAATTTCAAACCCAAGGCTCCTTGGACTACATCCCCCACCACATTTCCCCCACATTTTACTGCCCAGCTCTGTCCTGTCCCAATAGTAGAACAAGTTCTCATCATCTTATGTCTGAGGCTCATGATTGGCTCCACATCACTTTATCTCAGTTACTCTTTTTTCCCCGAGTCTACCCCCAGGAACATTCAACCTAAAAATGAAGGAGACCTGCCCTTAAATTCTCTAGGGGAAGGGGAGGGAAAAAAAAAAAAAACGGTTTTCTGTTCCTTTCTCGGATTCACTGGTAACACTGGAGATGCGCACAGCCTGGGATCTTGGCAGCTATTGTCCTCTGAATGTTTTATTCTTTCACATACACCTTAATTTGCCTGGGAAAGAAACAGATATCTGATATGACAAGTGTATTTTTTTTTTCCTGGAGATCTGACTGTTCATTTTTTCCTTGGAAGGGCCAGAGTGTCTTTCAAAAGTTTCAGCCCTGGGTTTGTGAGAAACTTATCCGTGTGGCATGTCTGTCACTTTTCACAGTCCTCAAGCGAGTCTCGGCAATTTTCACATAATGGCATTTGTTGACAGGTTGTTAGGGCTGACAGTGAATATGTTTGAAAAACTGTCATGCTGGTGAAAAAAAAAATTAAAGAGAGAGCCTCCTTACATTTGAAACAGCATGTTAAACTGTAAGTACGTCCACAAAATGCAGAGACCTCCACTTCTCATCAAGTTACATGCTCAACAGTGACAGCCTGAGAAGGGAGAATCCCTAAAAATTAATGTCATCTTGTCACTTCAAAGGTCATATGGCACATTACCACTAAACTCTATTTATCTGCATAAAATTGAGTTTGCCTTTAATGCTCAGTAACAGGTGAAGTGGGAGAGGAGTATTTGCAGACGCAGTCAGGGTGAAGCAAGGTGTTTAATTGGGCAGGTGAAACCGCCCAGGGAGTTGGCAGGGAGCCCTGAGATGTGGCACTGCAACTCGGGTCACTTGGGCCACTACTGCAGCTGATCTTTAATCAATAGATTTTCAAGGAATGAGTTAACTGATGAGCAGGGACTGAGGCTACGAATGGACAGTTGCTCCCCAGTTTGACAAAAGACAGCCCACCATGTCTTGAAGGGTTCCATTTACTGGACATATCAGAAGCTCCAGAGAAGGACCAAAAGCGAAGTGCTTGGCATTTTCCCAAGGCCATTGAGATATGGTAAGGACCAAATCTGACTGTCAGGTGCACACTGGGGTCATTATGTGCACAGCCCAAGCCTAGGCACCCTGTAAGAATGGGAGACATGCAAGACTGTGTGCTCACCCTGGAAGCTTGCAACCTGGCTGGGAACCCAAGGCCACCACCTGAACCATGAAATCACAACATGACAGAATAAAGAAACTTGTAAAAATGAAGAGGTGTGACGGTGTAGATGTCAAGGCGGCCTTCTCTTGGCTTGTTCAACGCCTGATTGCTGAGTTCTCCTCACCTACAGATTTGTCCCTGACCTTCTACTGAGACAATCAGTCTCATCAGATCTTTGGGTATGAAATTCTTTGCACTTAGCTTGGTGACTGTGGCTATCAAATAGGTACACCTGAAAATCAGCTGTTCCTTACTGACTTAACAGTCCTATGTTCATGGGAGACTTTCTTTTAAGCTCTCTGAGATTCAGTTTCCTCATATGGAATATAAACTGTTATCTGCATCGCTGAGCTGTCTGGAAGACCAAATTTGAGATAATATTTAAGTAAGCATCATGCCAAGTCTGGTACATACCAGGTACCCAAATGTTTGGAAGACGTGGGTCTTGCAGTGGGAAGGGAGTGGAGGAGATCGAGGTGATAGAAGTTTCCACCAACTTTGCTAAATGCTTCAAATGACTTTCTTTCCTTTCAAGCTAACCAATCTCCTTTTTAAGACAAGATCTCTCTCTTAGCCACCAGTGTAGTTTACACCAAGATCCGTGAATAAACTTGCGCCCAAGTACACAGTTAAAACTCCTTTAATTCTCTGGTTCAGAATGTGAGCATTTCCACCAGGGCCTCCCTCCCTCCAGGGGCTTAGATCTAAACAGTAGCCTGGACTTTGCAAGCTCGGCAAGATGTAGAGTTCAGTCAACCAAGAGCTCTGAGGGGCTGGCAGGGCATCATGCCTGAGGGGTAGGGCTGCCATCTCTTCCCTACTCAGGGCAGAGTTTGTTGTACAGGAGAGTCAAGTCTGATTTTACAGTGCTGTCTCTGAGATTACCCAGGAGGGTGGCAGAAAGCTGACAATGGAGGAGTCTGGAGCGCTGGGACTTGCCTTCACAGCAAGAGGCTCTGGCTGGATGGAGCAGGGGTGGCAAAGGCAGGAGAGTCTAAGCAAACCCCTCTAGAGACAGCTAACAATAATCCAGAGAAATGACAGCTTCACTTTTGAACATTTTTTATTAACTATAAAAAAGACAGAGAAAAGTGCACAAATCATAAGTATCTCTCAAGGAATTTTTACAAAGTGCCCAGACTTTAGTAACCAGATCAAGAAATGATTAAGAATATGCAGTCCGTGACCAGCCCCCCGACCCTCCTGTTACCCCTAGTCACCAGCTGTTTTCTCCTCAAGGGGAATCACTCTGCTGACTTCAGGTCTGTTTGCTTTAATTTCACATAAATGGAATTATACCACATGTATTCCTTTACCTCTGGCTTCTTTCACTTATTCATCCAAATTGTTGTTTGCAGCAATAGTTCATTTTTCTCATTGCCAGATCTACTATCCATAGTCCTTTGAGTTATTTTACAGTTTTGACTAACGTGAATTGTGCTTCTATAATCATTCCTTGTACATGGTTTTTGGGTCATACATATATGCACTTCTGTTGGGTGTATACCTGGCACAGAATTACTGGTTATAAGTCCTGCTTTGTTCTTCTTTGGCAGATGCTGCCAAAAAGTTTTCCAAACTGGTTGCGCTGATTTGCACGCTCACCCGCCATGTATGAGCATTCTAGTTGCTCCCCAACAGTTGGTGTTGTCAGCTACAACGTTGATCTTTATTGTAGGTATGAATAATAGCTATGTCTTACTGAGGTTTTATCATAAACCAAACCTCATGTTAAGCACTTGACATATTTTATATGTCCAAATATTTCAGAAACACTATCTCCACCTTTCTGACTAGGAAACTGATATTCAAGGGAATTAAGCCATTTGTCCAAAGTCACCTAAACACTGTATGAGAACTGGGATACAACCCCAAATCTTTATGACTTCAAAGCTTGTACTATTTCCATGATGTTACATTATCCTCAACTGATCCTTAATTGATTTGAAAGGCTTTTTTTGCTCCCACAAGGATTTCAGAACTTTCAGTTATAATCATGTGTATCAGTCTGTTTGGGCGGCTGTAACAAACCACCATCGACTGGATGTTCTGATAACAGATAGCCGTTTCTCACAGTTCTGAAGCTCGGAAGTCTAAGATCAAGGTGACAGCCTGTTGTTTCCTGGTGAGAGTCCTCCTTCTGGTTTGCAGATGGTTGTCTTCTTGTCCTGTTCTCACATGGCAGAGAGAGAGCAAGCACATGGAAGCAAGCTCTCTCTTGTCTCCCCTTATGAGGGTACTGATCCCGTCATGAGAGCAGCACCCTCGTGAACTCATTACCTCCGAAGGCCCCACCTCCAAGGATCATCATGTTGGGGGTTAAGGATCCAACATGTGAATTTTGAGAAAACACAGACATTTAGTCGCAAACTATTCCTTATAAGAAGGCAACTTGAAAACTAAGTCGTTAAAAAGGAGAAAGTTACCAGAAAAAGGAATGAAAATGAGAAAACGTTAATACTTGGAATCTTTAACGCTGTGTCTCAATGGGACAGCCTTTTCCTGAACCTGCTAGACTAGCTTGCCCCACACTTTCTGTTTCTTTAACTACAAAGAAACTGAACGGTAAACAGTGGGAACCAAAACACAAAGCAGGATGTGTCCAAGGACTGAAAACTGGTTTTCTCATATGAAGAAGAGACCTGAGCTGAGGGAAAGACAAAGGAATATTTTATCTTCAGTTTCAGTCTGTCCCATTGCGATACTATGGATGCTGTAAATGGGAAAATTATTAACCTACCTGGCCTCTCCTCATATTCCCCAGAACATATTACTCAAGACCTAAATTAACCGTATAAACTTAGCCTCCTCTCTTTCTAATATTCCAGGCTCCATCACTCCTGTCAACTCAAGTCTGAACCTCTCCCCATTTTCAGATGTGGAAGAGCCATTGAAAACCCAAAGAATACTTATCTTTGACCTCTACTTCTCTCTGTCCCAAGGTTATTTCACAAAGCTTTCTTCTGCAACTCTGCTGTCCACCCTAATTCTCTTTTCTCTCTTCATTCCTGACCTGCCCTTTTTGGTCTAAAGCCTCAGCATGCAAGAGAGTTACAGATCTGTGAAACATGTCTCTAACCTAGTCTAGGCTATCCTGAAAGCCCCCGAAAACCAAATTCCTGCTGAGGATCCTCGAGCTGGGTGTGAAGATGAACCAGAATTTAATCAGGATAATTTACAGTATCACTCTTAGAAGCATACAAACACAGAGGCATGCATAGAAGCATCCATGTTGTTGAAAGAAAGTTAGAGTAAAGTCAAAGAAATAGTGAAAAAGCTTAATAATAAAGAAAAATTTGAGGTATTTTTCTTTTAAGAATTAAAAATGAAATATAAGCCAAAAGAACAAGGCTAGCACCTGTAGATTCAAAAAAGCAACAGAAAAAAAGAGAAATTGTTAACTCTTCTCTTTCCCACGGTCACTGAAATCATTTAGTTTCTGAGTTTAGCAACTTCTCAGGTAGAAAACAAGAGCTAAGCAGAAGCAGTCTTCAGCTCCAAATTCCAGCCAAAGATTTGCATCTAAAGGGTGACCCTGAGCAAGTGAGTTAACCCAAAATGATGGCTGCAAACCCTCAGGAATCTTTTGAGAATTAAACTAGGTAATATACATTAAGCACTGCGAAGGTCCTTGGGCATAAATTCTCAATAGGTATTAGCCATCATGATCGTGATAATGGCTGTTAAGATCATGTTGATGATTCCCAGGGTTCCTTATCTGCTGAAAAACACAAGAAGGAACTCCGGCATTACTTGTTTAGATAGGTGCAATTAAGTAAAAGAGAATTTGACTGTCCAAGGTAAGACTCGAAATGCTAAATCAATGAACAATGAAAGGTTTTGATCAAAGCAATGGAGAGACAAGCTAGGTGAGGCTAGCTCTCTGGTGATAAGCCCGGGAGAGGAAAAAGTTTCCCTGGCAGGTATTCCTCACAAGATAGGCAGTTCCAGGCTGCTTAGGCATCAGAGCTATTTGGCTTCTGCTGTGCAAGGCAAACTCCCAGCCTTTTGGGTCATCTTTAGAGAAGAGGAGATAGAAAGTGTATCTGCTACTTTAGCTCTGCCTTCCAATGGGGCTTGGAATTAAGTTACGCTGTTGATCAGGGCTGGGGTGGTAGACGGCTTTCTCAACCAGGTGGCATCTGAGTCACCCAACCCCTACACTGGATGTCCCTCTTCCTAACAATAATCTGCCAGTGGATCACCAACTCATTTTATGTAGCCAGTATAACCCTGATACAAGAAAGAGAGAAAAGAAAGAAAGAAAAATTTTAAAAAGAAAGGAAGAACATTTCAGACCAATGTAGCTCATTGAAGTAGATATAAAAATCCTAAACAAAATATTACAATCAAATTCAGCAATTTATTAGAAGATAATGCATCATGGCCAAATAGTCTTTATCACTAACATGCAAGATTGGTTCAATATTAGAAAATCAATCAATGTAATTGACCACATCAATAGTAAATAGGAAAATACACCACAGTGAGTCATCTCAATGGATTCAAAAGAGCATGTGACAAAGTTCAAAATTCCACTTCCATCCTTAATTTTTTAAAAACTTTCAGTAAGCTAGGAATAAAGAGAAATCTCTTCATCTGATAAAAAGCATTAGTTTTTTAAACGACAATGTCATACTTAATGGAAAATGGTATTTTCCCCTGAGATGAGTAATAAAGCAACGATTTCTGCTCTCATTCCTTTCATTTAATGTTTAACAGAAAGTCCTAGCTAGAGCAGTAAGGCAGAAATAAGAAATCAAAGGCATACAGATAGAAAAGAACGAAGTAAGAGTGTCTTTATTTTCATATGATATAATCGTATATAAGAGAAAATCTTAAGAAATCTGTAAAACAAGTTCTAGAATGAGTGACTTAGCAAGAGCACAGGACACAAAGGAAATATATAAAAATCCAATTCAGTGTACCAGAAATGAGCAATTAGAAAATAAAAGCTAAAAATTATAGAATTTATGATAGCACCAAAAATTCTTAAGGGTACATTTAACATATATTCAAGATTAAGATAATGAAAAACCACAAAACATAGCCGAGAGCACCTAAGGAAGTTCCTAATAAGTGGGGAGATATATTCACAGATTTGAAAACTCATTATTACTATTAAGATATCAATTCCCCTTCAAATTGACCTGTATATCTAACACAGTACCAGTCAAAATCCCAGCAGACACTATATTTAGAAAGTGACAATCTAATTCTGAAATATATATGGAAATGCAAAGGACATAGATCTGTACAGTAGCAGCATGGGATGGACATATAGATCAATGGGACAGAATAAAATCCAGGGATAGGCTTATACATATATGGTAATTTGATTTTTCCATAGTTATCAAAGCAATTCAATGGGGAAAAGAGAACCTTTTCAACAAATAGTGCCGGAACAACTTGATGTCCACATGGCAAAAAACAAACCCCAACCTCTACTGCAATCCACATGTGAAAATCAATTCAAGATGAATCGCAGGGTTAATGTAAAAACCAAACTACAAAACTACTAGAAGAAGACATAGGAGAATATCTTTGCAACCTTGGGACAGATCAGAAAATGAAAATAATAATTATAAAATAAAGAAGGATAAGTTAGACTTAGGCAAAATGAAAAGTCATTTAAAAATATCTACAGCTTTTCATATACCAATCATATCTCCATAAAGCGATTTAAAAAAATAAAATGTACAGACAAAGCACAGACAGGAAGAAAACATTTACAAAATATGTATCTGACAACAGACTTCTATCCAGAATATGTAAAGAACTCTTACAAATCAATAATATTTATATGATCAATTCAATTTTTTAAAAATCAAAAACTGGCAAAAGACTCGAGTAGACATTTCTTAAAGGAAGATATTCAAATGCCCAATACGCACATAGAAAAAGTGCTCAACATCATTAAGCATTAGTGTAAATTGAAACAAAAACGAGGTACCAAACATTTCCACTAGAATAACTCAAATTTTAAAACTTGACACTGCAAATTTTGGCAAATATAGAGAGAGGAGAACTCTCAATACTGTGAAAGCACAAAACCGAACAGCCATGTGGTAAACAGACGGCAGTTTCTTATAACATTAAACATACCCTTGCTGTACGATCAAGCGATCCCAACCCTAGTTATTTACCCAAGAGAAACGAAAACACACATCTGCACAAAGAACTGTAAAAGTATGTTCAAAAAGCAACTTTATTCACAATCTCCCCAAATTGAAAAGATTGAACTTTCTGCAGTGAGGTTATTGTTTTACATCTTCACTGGGGTATCAGTTCCACAGGTGTGTGCATTTGTCACAACTTGTTGAACCACACACTTAAGACACATGTTGATGTATGTAAGTTATCCTTCAAATTATTTTACAAAGTTCAGGCAGGGAGAGCCCCAAGATCAGAGGCTTCACGAGAATACACACTAACTATTGCACTTGATCTAACAGCTCTGGGTTATCTAGTGGAAAGAGTCTAAACCTCAGTTCCCTCACTTATAACGTAAGACAATAACAGAGCATTTTAAGAGATTTAATGCTATAATGCATGCAAAGTGCCTAGGATAATGACGCACACACTGTGTGTATTCAAAAAATACTCATTTCTCTCTCTTTCCTTGTGTGGCTTTCTCTTTAAGCCCACTCTGTAAATATGGACTGTATCTGTCCTCAGAACAAAATTATTCTTGATGTCTTCAGACTAAAGGGATAAAAATTTACCAGCATGCTGCAGTGAAGACAAATCCAGTCCTCCAGTTTAATATTTACCCATCAATAGGATGAAAATAAAATATGTATCAAAATAAAGACCACCACCAGATATGATCGTAAACAAGCTAACATTTTTTTGTTAAAGGAATCAGTCGGCCTTAAATTTTCAGCACTGTGCTTTTAGCATGTTCACTCAGGAAACAAGCTACACAAAAAATAAAAGGAGTAAAGCCCTTGAGAAGCATAACTTTACAGAGATCCTGACAAACTAAAATTAGGTTTAGCAGCAGTGAGCTCTGCAGACAGAGCCACAGACCTCCTTCACTTCCCGCTCTGCGGTGGTCAAAATCCCAATGATTAGAGATGTCTCAGAGATGGAGCAGGATGTTGATAAGATCACAGGTTTTGAAGGGTTCACATGCCAGCGCTGTCATTCACAGGCGGTGGCATCGTGTGCAAGTTACTAAACAACTGTGTTTCCTTTCTCATCCATAAACTCTTCCTTAAAATAACTAATCCCAATAATGTATGTTGACTGAGTGAATAAATAAACAGATGGAGATACTGAAGTATGTTCCTCGTGACAGAAGTAGGAGCGTTAACTGAAATAACGTATGTTTAAAACACTCCGTAAGTATCAGCCTTTGGACTATTTTATTACACATCACTGTTTTTTAACTTATTTCCCTGTTTGAATGGATGCTTCTGTTGGGATGCCTCATGTATGGACCAAAATTGTAATATGCATCCCTGTTTCCAGAAATCATGTTCATTCTGCTTTGAAAGTCACACACACACAATCTCAGAAAGCCCAGTCATCTACTAAAAAGAACTGGGGCGGAGAAAGCAAGTCTGAATTCACCAGTCAGTTCTGACTTCCCCTCTCAGTTAAGCTGACGCTTTGCCCTACAGGAAGTGTGTCTCACCAAAAACAAGCATTAGCTTCCCTAAAGGCGCCCAATGCATTGTTAGCGCCACTCGCGTGGAGAGCATAACAGAATAATCATTGAGGAACGTTCCAAGATTTGCTCATAAAATCAGTAATTTTTTTTGTCATTCGTTGCCATTAACAAGTAACTTGTGACCTAATAAATGTCACTATCCATTTTCTTTAATTAAAATAATAAATATTACGCAGTGACACAGATTGGCATTTATGCCTTCATT